>NC_048277.1:26695902-27018045 GCF_009762535.1 Notolabrus celidotus
TTAGTTACGTATGAACTGAAAGATAACTTAGTATACAAATTAACAATCAACAACAAAAAACATGTAAAACATTTAGTAAAGAACTGATGATCAGTACAAGAGAGCTTAACCCATGTACTCCCCCCAAACTGATTTAATGCATTATTATTGATATCACTGGAGGTTAACCCTGGTTTCTCCTCACACCCACTGAGTTTTTTCATTTTTGCTCAATTGAATGCATACATTGTCACTTTTGTCCATCCAACTTTAGCTCAAACCGAAAAGGCTTCACTTGGAGAGTACGTCAGGAAAGAGCTGAAAGTCATCGTTATTATTCCATTACTGTCGAACTCGGCGCTGTCTGCTGTAGCATCTGTAAGACAAGAAAAACACATCATTCCTTTTGCCACATTGCCCTAACCTATATAAAGACTAACTCTGACTTAACACATGTCTGGTTTGTACTATTTTAAAATGCCCAGTGAAAAATAAATACAAATATTTTTTATTTTTACCTACTAGACGTGTATAACATCTCAAATAGCGCTGGGTATTAATACTCCAAACCTTTACCACACTGTATGCAAAAAAAAAAAAGAGCACTAACACGCTGCTTGTGCATTAAGATGTAGTAAAAATAATACTAGTTGTGTGGTTGGTCACACAATCACAGCAAGTCTGTGGTGTGGTGAAATTGAGCAGGGTGTATTTAAAGGAACTAAAGGATTACAATGACCTAGTTACTATTCAAATGTACAGATAATAAATATTCCAAATGTATTTGTGCTTAAATAAAATTCATCGGTACAAGTCGTACTACCATTCTCTTCTTGTGATTGCCTTCATTCACATGAAAAGTATTGCTATTGACAAAAAAGGTATCTAAGACAGTATTCTATTGGTATCACTTTTAGGGCATCGCTATAGGTAAAGGTGTTGTAACTCTTTATAAATGCTGGGCCCAGAATGGAAACCAAATCTTGCTGAAGGTAAAGCTACTAGTATCTGAGAGTGTCTCACCGGTTATAAAAACAGTGAAACGCGCCGTTATATTCTGGACCTGCAAGCGAACCAAACATGTGAGATAATCAGGCAGATCTCTGGACATGAGGTCACACTCATGGTAAGGCAACACCTCCAATATTCCAGCTTCTTGGCACCAGTTTAGGAAGTTCTGCTTCTCTTTTGCCTCAGCACTCAACCTGAAAATGGAAAGAGCAAAATTAACATTTAGGTGCAAATTTTGACAAAGGAACGCAGGCTTTTATACAGTGTGTGTGGACAATCAACATCAGCCTTTAAAGAGTGATTGCAGTCACTCTGATAACTAAAGTTGAAATATAATCTGAGAAGAGATCTTAAAACTAATTTTGAGAGGGTATGTACATGGAAGTCAGTCAGAGATGCAGTGGTTGACTTACATACAGCATTATATACATATTAATTATTTTCTTAAGCCTCTTTTCCAAAGTCGATCCATACCTTGCATTTTCTTTTAACCGACGGCTGTCTCTGTAGTGCAACATCCACTTCCACTTCCCTGTTTTGCACAGCTCTTGCAGGATTTCTGACATTTTTTTCAAGTCACCTGAAAGTTCGTACAAAGTTGAGTCATGAGTTAAGCTGAGATAAATAAGAAGTTACTGACATGGTAAGATCTAAAACAACAAGAAGCTGGTTTTTTTTATAGTTTATAAGTGGACATACAGAGACTTAGGGGCTCCAGTGCTGCTCTGTCGAGCATTATAAAACCGCCTCTTGTGAAGAGCTCCTGATGGGTAAGATTCACAACATCGTCTGATTCATCAATCCCAGCAAACTGCACTCCAGGGCACTTCTTCAGCTCAAGCAAATGTGGGACCTAAGACAGCACAGAGCAAGTCATTAATCCATTACAATCCCCTTTAAAAGGTCCTGTTAATATCTTTCACCAGTTTAAAAAAACTACCTCGCAAATGTGCTCTGAAATGTCTTCATTCCTGAGGATGATGAGTAGAGAAGGACTACCATCACTGAAGAAGAACTCTGATGGCTGGACAGCAGTGTGACCCTCTGCCTTCAACTGTGCCTTTAAAAAATAAAAGACAAACCAAACCGTTTGAGTGGTTTCACATCCTCAACATTATTGTTTATTTCGGTACTGGAATCCCTTTAAATGTTATGACAGAATCCTCTTGAGAAAACTTTCATTGTGAAACTTCACTTGCATCGTGATAGTTTCTACTTATAATGGCTGATGGAGGTTATTTGTGTGCATGCAAACTGCAGTTGAGGAAAACCATTTATTATTCCTTTAAGATATATATCTGGAGGGAGTGTGGAGCAGTTTCTGCTGACTTTGTTCATGTTTTCTGGTCTTGTCCATTCCTTCAGCCTTTCTGGAGAGGTGTTGAACACTTAATCTCAGAGATTTTCGGAATATCATTTGAATCTTTTTTGTACCTCAGGAAAATACCTGAAGGTCTCAGAAAGAGAGACACGTATCTTCTGAAGATTTTCATGGCTACAAGTAAGAAAGCAATAACACGAGGCTGGCTTCAGAAGAACCCTGCCACCATTAAACTACTTAAAAACATCATTGACTCTGTTCACAGTATGGAAAAAATGACTTTAGCTCTTCGTCTTCAAAAGGAGAAGGGGGATACAGTCTGGGAAAAATGGGATTGCTATAACCACAAAGACTCTTAACTTTTTCTGTTTGTCTGAATGCCTTTGTTGTGTACTGTACCTGTCTATAATACTTAAGTTTCACTTTATTTTGTACTGGTTGTGATGTAATGTCCTTGACCTCACTTGTCCAATGTTATATGTTCATATAAAACAAAAATAAAAATGAATGTTTCAAAAAAAAAAAGAAGATGTATATCTGTTGGTCAGACTGAATTCAAATTAATTCAGCCATATTATCAGTAAGTCATTTTTAATGTTTCCAGCCAATGGTTCTTTATCATTCAAGTATTATCTTAACCATGGTATGTTGTATAAGTGCCTGTTAAGTCCTCATACTTTGCCACTCAATGGAGATTGAGGTGAAAGCCCTGGTGTAATTGGTTTGGTAATATGAGTTTCCAGTTGTCACATGTTCAAACGAGCTAATTTCATGGCCAGGAGTGAAGTTTAAATGTTTCTCTGTTTGTAAAATAATGTGTTAACCCTCCTTTTATGTTGTGGGTCAAATTGACCCATTTAAAGTTCAAAAATCTAAAAAGAAATTGTTGGTAAAATTAAAACAATTCGAAATGTAAAATAAAATAAACAAAAATCTAAGTAATGTAAAAACTACTGTATTTATATTGAGGGGTTTTCCCAATGTACATTAAAAAAAAGGTTTAACAGGAATTTTCACAAAAAACAAGTGAGTTATCCTCATTGAACCATGGTCCGTGAGAATTAAAAAACACCAATACACTAAATATTGATTTAAAAGGTTAGTTATGTAGTCAATAAAGCAATATTGCTGTTCCTGAGAAACAAACACAACAGGAGGGTTAAGAGAGTGAAGTAAAAAATTTCAGATTTTAGGCTTCATGTTGTGTTTCACGCAACGTGTCAAGAATTCTCTTCACTGTAGAGACAAATGAAAATGTGTGCATTTAGATTTCCATTGCAACTGAGCACTCCATCTGCCAATGAAAATTGATTCAAACAAATTGAATCCAAAGCATGTAGTAAAAAATACATTTTGGGGGACATGACGTTTTAGTGAGTTTGACGATGCACAATATGAACAGTGATGTTAATATACAGTCTATATAGTTAAAACAAATACAGCATTGGTAAGTTAAGAGAAACTTGTCTTACCTTGGTTTCCTCAAAGAAGGCATCATCTGACGTCTCCAGGATGTAGAATCTGTACTTAGTTTTACAGGATTTCTTCACAACTGAATTCAGACTACTGCGGAAACTCTCATCCATCTCTCTCTTCATCTGATCGCAGAAGTCAAAATATTTACTTGGTTCGGCCTTCGGGTAACCTCTATCCATTTTGAAGAGCTTGGGTTTAGATGGAACATCCCTGACGGCACAAACGTTGTTCATTGTTGCCTCATACAGCTCGGCACACTCAGCAGTCAAAGCAGAAACTCCAGCATGTTCAATCGGTGTGCCTGCACCTTTACAGGACTTTTTAGAATTCAGAGTCTGTCTCTTCTCTGTGAGGTCTTCTAAGTCTTTCCTGTCAGACATGTCGACCTTGATTTTTTGTCCAAAAACTGATAGGCCGTCTAAGTGATCCACTGTAACATCCTGTTCCTCAAGACCTGAAAAGTGTACAGACACAGGGCTGGGGCAAGACAGATTTGATTTGCCATGTGCATCCAGTTGGTGATCAAGCCCCATTTTAGTCCTTTTCAGAAGCTGTTTCATTTTCTCTGAGAAGATAAGGCACTCCTGTTCCATTGATGCCTCAGTTGGATCATCTTGTATGCACCTTTGAGAAAGTTGTTCCAGAAGCGAGTAAGATCTCTTCCCTCTGGTGTTGTAGACTGTGCATGAGAGAGAGCTGTCAGGTCCCAGGTAGAGGCTGTCATCCATGTCGTCGTCTTTGTAATCAACAAGTGAAGATGATGTGGAAGAGCAGTTTCTCTGATCTATCTCAAGACTCTCTTTAGCAGTTTGACCAACTTTCTCTGCTGAACTATTCATTACAGCTTGTTTTAAATCAACAAGTTGAGGTCCCATTTTAGCAGAAACAAAAGTCTGCACTGGTAGAGATGATGCTGAAACCTTGTTGAATTTTGAGAAGTCTCTCCCTTGGTACTGACACAAAGGATCTTGATATGCAAATGTAGCTTTATTAGACTCACTGTCATGTGACATCCAGCTGCTCTTGGGAAGACGCTCGCATGTCTCTTGTGTTCGGTAATCTAGTCCTTCAGAATTGATCTTGAAACATTGTGTCTTGTTCTCCAAAAGCTTTGTCGTTGGTGAAGCGAAAGGAACTAAAGATGTTTTAGTCTGCTTGTTTGGGGGAAAATTTGACAACATAGAGTTTTCACTCAGTCTGTTGTTTGAGAGGCAATCTGCTTGACTTTCTTCACTCTTTGATGGTTTGACTGCCATGACAGGACGTTGACTAAATGGATGTGGATCGTGACTTAAATTCGCCTGTGATGTTGCATGTCTGTCTTGGTCAGTAGTTGGGTCCATGGCTACCAAACACCCAGTAGAAGGATGGGATTGATGGGGATAACAAATGTCATGCCCTGAGGAAGTTTGCCGGGATCTCTCTGTTCTTTCAAAATAACGTTGATGAACTGATGTGTCTGTGTGCGTATGCTGCAACCCAACCCCAAGTACTTCCTCCATTTTATTCTTGTATGGCAATATAAGAAAGTTTCCTGATGCTTCTGTTTGCAGCTCTTGTGAGGTAGGAGCTGACACTGCTGCTGACTTTTTATTGCCCATTTTCTGGTCCTTGAAGTCTTTCAAGCAGGAAGTAAGGATGTACTTACTGTTGGGGTTTGAGGTTTGGGGTTTTTGTTTCATGTCAGCTGTTTTAATCTGACCGGGTTTGTTAATGGAGTTTGATTTGGAGAGGAACTTGTCTATACTTTGGAGAACTCTTAAAGTTCTTGCTTCAAGATCAGGGTGAAGACCATGATGGGTGTCAAGATCACCATTGACTGCAGACATCAGACTAGGTTTTTGTTCAACAGGCTTCTCCTCCTTTGCAGTTACTGAGCTTCTCCTGACGCATTTTGGAGTCACATTTTTGCTGCTTTTGCCACCACTACGGTATGGTTTTTCATCCATGGTTGGGGTAGGGCACCTGTCATCAGACTCACTTCCTGAGGCCCACAGCGGGTTGATATCAGGGATTCCAAGTAGAGGTGATTTGCCTGAAGACAGTTCTGCCTTTTTACTGTGTAACTGAGCTGCACTGGATACATCAGAGGGTTTTACTGTTTCAGGGAGGGTAGTTTCACTGATCAAGACTTTTCCCGCCTGACTTTGGACAGATTTGTCAACATTGCCCTGTGAATGTGAGTCATGGGGTTGTAGTATATCCTCTCTGGAGATGTCTATTCCAATGAATGGAATTATAATTCTACTGTGACTTTCTCCCAATCCCTTGTTAGTTTCACCACTAATGAGGTCTGTTTCTTTGGTTTCTGCTTTTTCAGTTTCAGGCTCAATTGTCTCTCTCTGAGATGAATGAGACTGATTAGTTAAGAGTTCTGTCTGAGTTTGGTTATCAGCCATGTGTTCTCCTATGACTGATTTGGTATCACAGTTTCCATGACCATCACTTCCATTATTGAAGCTTGCCTCTACTTTGTTTTTGCTTCCAGTTTCAATGCTGTCATTTGTCTCGGGTACAGACTCATCTTCCTCAACTGCTGGTTTACTTAAATCAACCTCCATTTTTGGTGGAGTGGGAGGAGCTTTTTCTGTGATGGCATGTTCAGCAGTCAAAACACTACCATTTGCACACATCTCACTGGACTGCAAATCACCAGCGGCTTCTTCTTTTTTGTCTGCTTGAGGTGGTTGCACATCCGAGTTTGCTTGGCCGTCACACTTGGGGATGCTATCCATCTTCACCAAGTTTCGATCATCAGACTTCATAGATGATGGTTGATTGCTTACGTCACTCTTAGCATTCACTGTTGAAACACAAGTGTCTTTCTCACCAAGTCCGCCTTCTTTCCCAGAGGGATCATCTTTGATGTTGCTTTCATTAAACGTGCACAAAATCCCATCTTCTTTTACACACTTGGGGATGCTATCCCTCTTCACCGAGTTTCGATCGTCACACTTCATAGATGATGGTTGATTGCTCACGTCACTCTTAGCATTCACTGTTGAAACACAAGTGTCTTTCTCACCAAGTCCGCCTTCTTTCCCAGAGAGATCATCTTTGATGTTGCTTTCATTAAACGTGCACAAAATCCCATCTTCTTTTACACACTTGGTGATGCTATCCCTCTTCACCGAGTTTCGATCGTCACACTTCATAGATGATGGTTGATTGCTTACGTCAGTCTTAGCATTCACCGCTGAAACACAAGTGTCTTTCTCACCAAGTCCGTCTTTTTTCCCAGAGGGCTCATCTTTGATGTTACTTTCATTGAACGAGCACAAATTCCCATCTTCTTTTACGCTTGCAGCCTTGCCTTGTGAGACTTCCATGTGTTCCTCACTAACTAACTGCTTCTCATTTTCATTTGGATTTCCATTACAGGCTATTTCCAATTCTTTGTTTGTTGCATCACCACCTGTCTGGATTGGTTTTGGATACAATTTTTGATCCTCTTCTTGGTGAGACTTTTTGCTTACTTGCAGGTTTTTCCCAGGTTTGGCTTCAATGTCATCATGTTGGTCTGTATGAGTCACAGCTTCTTTTTTCAAGTCATCCGCCATGGATTCGGATGAGACCCTGCCATGTGGTTGAACTGAACCAATCTCTATAGCCTTTGAATTTCCCATGCCATGTTTCATATCCGTCCTAACTTTGTCACATCCTTGTAACATTAATGCAATCCCTGCAGTCTGGAAGTTTCCTGGCAGAATGGGTACGCTTTTATTTGCGTTCTGAACAGGAATTAGTGCTACATCCTTAAACGATGACACACTAGTCAGCTGAAATTGCAAAGGGGTATAAAATCCCGTGAAGGGGCCTCTGAGATGATTCATACCATTTATGGCCTGTGTGGACAACACTATCTCTCTACAAACCTGTGAAAAGAAACAGCAAACAGCATGTCAGAATAACACATAATACAAACTGTATACTGTACAAGTCTGAGCATTAGTCCTCTAGTAATTTAGTTCAGCAGTATTTTGAAAAGGTTGCCATAATTCTAAAAGAGGTATACAGTTTGTGACTCCTATTTAGATGCCAGAACACTCTGTGACAAAACAATGGTTTGCCCCTCTTAACTGACAAAAAAATATCTCAATTGGTTATTGTTAAGTAGTCCCTCAACATTGCTAATGATTGCATGCCTACTATATGACCAGCCAACAAACCTGGCCCTTGTGGAGTGCTATAACCAAATAATCATCTCCATGTCAAAAATAACACTATAAACAGATACAACTTTGTCTAATAATTGTGTAATTGTGAAAATAGAATCACACCTGAAATGGGCTTGCCTCTTGTGGTCTCTTGGATGGCTGGGTGTTCAATGGGTTACTTGCTTCTTTCCGTTCACGAGACACATGGGTCACTTTTTTATTGACCTGAAGATCTGATGTGACGACCTCTGCAATAGGGTTTTTCAGGGACAAATCCAAAATCGAAGATCCATGGTCTGAGGCTGAGTCATCTTTTTTGCTGAGGTCTAATGCTTTGACAGTTGAAGGGTCTGAGGCGTCAGTCACATTTGGGAGAGGTTCATCTGATATGGCCTTGAGCTCAGACTGATCTGAGCTTGATACCACTGCACTGGACATTTCCAAAGAACCACTCTCTTCTGAACATGGGTGTGTTACGTCAGGTGTTACGTCAGGGTCGATATGAAAGAACCTGGCTGTTGACCGGCTGTAGAACAGACCTATCCACATGTGAACGATGAGCCGCACCTCTTCACTGGTGTCTTGCAGAGACTGATCCCATGGCCTATTCAAGATATGAAATTCACAAAAATTTGCCATCTCAGTTAAATATTATATTTATAGCCAAAGGTAATTTTCTAAGCCAGTGTTGAAAACACTTTTTAAAAAAAGAAACGAAATGTACATACCCGTGCAAGGCTCGGATGATGGCTTTATCCTTTGGGTCACTTGCAAACTTGCTGTCTTGATTGAAATCGTAGTTTTCTTCCCATTGCTTTGTGACTTGGATGGATCCATCCTTGCTGACAAAGGTACGGGAGTGTCTGAACTTTCTTCTGTGCACAATGTTTTTTTTCAGGAACTCTGAAGTCCCAAAGTTATGTTCACCTCCATCTTTCAGAACAGAGGGGTGCTGTGGTCTACTTCCATCGTCATACATTGTCTTTTGATGGTGCAGCAGTCCAGTAGAACCACTTAAAGGGGATACCTGGAAGGGTGTACCTGGCAAACCCAACGGTAGAGAGGAAGATGGGGGCAATGAGTAAGCATGTTCTTTAGATACCAAATCAACCAATTCACTGCCCCCCACAAGATGGCTTGGTGAGGGAGACTCGACAGGCTGAATGGGTCTAACAGCAGGCTGTCTAAGAAGGGCATGGAGAACTGACTCTTGATCAACACTGGTAACATCTTTTACAAGGTCAACCTTCTTCAAACTTGTCTCAGGTTGCCTCCCAAGTGCTGGGTCTGGTTGAGTTGGAACCTGGTCATGACTGGCACTGAGAGCCAAGTCAGCAAGTAAGGTCAAAGCATCGGTTGATGGACAAGAGCTGCTCAATTTTTCCTTAACAGTCTTCCTGACAGAATTATTCTTATCATACTGTTTGTTATTGAGTTTGTCACTTGCATAAGAGGCTGGGGTTTGAAAATGTAACCACCCTGTGAAGACAAAACAGAGGAGAAAAAAAGAGAAACTGCATGAAAAAAAGAAAGTAGCACATGTAAAGCATCTGAAATATACCAGTGTATTACTATTTGAACGCTGACACCAACATGAACAAACAAAACAGATTGATTGACTGATTAAACCAATAATGCAATGTCTGGTGCAGATGTATAGGATTGGCAAAAACACAAACCAAGCAAGAGCAAAAGCTAGCTAAAACTCCATAGCAACAGCAAAGCAAGCCAAAGCGAAGCAAACCAGTATGCTGAGGACAGTTTCAGAAGGGACAGAGCCAAGAAAAAGGTTCATCCGGTTTGCTTAAATTGATAGCAGTTAAGAGATTGTACACATTAAACAAAGGAAAAGTTGAATAATAGAAATTTGAGGTATGACTTACATTTCTTTTTGACATTTTCTGCAGAGACGTCTTGGTGCTTTTTGAGGGTTTTAATCCTACCCCTTCTTGGAAAAATGGATGGTGGCCTCAGTATGATTTGAGGTTGCTTGTCGAACACTGTTTGTTCTTGTGTCTGTGATAAGTCTTTCCTTTGTTCAGTCGACAGACTATCAGTTTTTTGTGCCATTTTTGGTATCCCTATAGGGGTTAGGCCTAAGGCAAAGGCAAAAATAGGGTCAACTGAGAGCATCCTTGAGACTTCATTGTAACCCAAATTGGCATCTTCAACACTGGTGATTGTGTCGTTGCTCTTCAGAATACTGGTTTCTGAGTCCACTTTGCTCAGCTCGAGACACGACTCGGTGTCTTGGGCAGTAGCTCCAGCTGTTTGTTCTGATCCAAGGAGATCGATCTTTCTCTTTCCTCTTAATAGAACTGACTTCAGTTTGCTCAAGAGGAATTCCCCCTTTGTCGAACACTTTACGGAAGGGAGGGTATCACTGTGCTTTTCTTGAACTGCTTGAGAGGAAGAAGTGTCTGTGACTTCAATCTTTGTAGATTGCTCACTGCTCTCTGGATTCACATTTGATGAATCGTTGCTTGCATCGAACAGCCCAGAAATGCTGTGTTCAGGGGAAACATGGCCATGAGGGTTTTCTTTGTCTTCGTCTTTCTCTCTTTCGTCTCCTGCTGTCTCTGGGACACCGTTTAACTCATGGTCTATTTCAACAGTGTCCTTAGCTTCCATTGAAGCAACAACCAACATTTTTTCATGGCACTTGTCATTTGTTGTAGATTGAAGTTCATCCTGTAAAGACTTAATTTTATCAGCAACATCTGCAGATCCATGAGGAACCAATATTCTTCCACATGTGCTCACAACAGGCTTCAAGTCCCAGCGTTCAGTTTTCCTTCTCAGAGGTAAAGCCTCCATTTCTATTAAAATGGTGCTTTCTGAAGTCTGCTGCTCAGGGTCCGCCTTTTCCTCCTCTGAAACTGTTACACCAGGAGTACAAGGTTTCATTTTTTTACTCCTTGGTGATAGTTTTCCAAATATGCGCTTTCTCCTTCGTACTTTCCTCCAATCAGCAACGGGAGGATTGCTCAACTGTTGGTGGTCTTCAGGTTCTTTGGCCAGGTTATCCTCCTGACTCTTGAAGTTGTCGTTCTCCACGGGTGTTTTTACCGTTGGCAAATTGTCAGTCTCAACGCAACCATTAGATACCTTTTGGGGACGTTTGAAAGGACCCCTGCGTACTTTCCTCTGTTTTGTTTTTGTGAGATTGTTGAGTTCAGAGGAATCCAAAACCTTTGTTGTTTTGTCGGCCTCATCATTCAGTGGGTTCACTCTAGCCGCATTTGATTTGGCTGTTGAAAAATCGGAAATCTGTGTACCATTGTGCTTGGTTGCAGACTCATTTCTGATCACATTTTCATCAGTTCGCTCTGCTGAAGTGATGCTGACAATCAATTCTGCAGGAAGTTCATCTGATGTAGAAGGAATAAGATTTTTTGTCCTTTTGACATCAGTTTTTATCCCTGCACCCAGTTCAGATGTTTCAGTGTCTTTGTCAGAACCCCCGGCTTGCACATCACAGGGTGCAACATTTTGAGAAGCATTACTTAAGTCAAGGGGGGCTTCAACACTTGTCACCAAACTGTCCACAGATGTCTCAACATTTACAGAAGATGTCTGTCCTGCCAACTGGTCCTCTGAGCAAATACCAGCATCGTTGGCTGGTGCCTCCTCTGGTGACGACAGACAAATATAAATATCGTCTTCGAGGTCCTCCATTCGGTTTTCTTGTCCAACCATCAGGATTTCTGACGCCTTAGCCAGAGGTAATTGAAAAGATACCGGTTTGCTCAGGTATGATTTCAAGCTCTGCCATGCCCTATTAGTCCACTCTGGAGAAGTGTAGAGGTGCTTGTGGGCATCTGGAACATCATACTGATCTGCAAAGATGCTGACTTCCCTAGAGGGAATTATATCCAGCCCAGGATTTATCAGTGCTGCGTAGCTCTGCATATGCTGTGCCAATACTTCACTCAGTTCTTCACTTGGATCGATGGGTGTTTTCTCAGCTTCACCCTCTGCATAACTTAGCACAGGTAGAACCCGGAGGATTTCAGATGACATGGCAGGCTTTCTGTGTCCACATTTTGTGTCTGAGATAAATCAAGAAAGAATTCTTGTTAATTGACTGCTTCTATACATTTTTCTTAATATGTATTCTATGGCATTCATTCTAAACAAGCTCATACTAGAAAGCTCCTGAGCAGAGCTACTGTAATTTATTTTAAGAAATGTGAGAAACATTTTTCAACACATCAGATAAAAAACAGCCATTGCGGTAATCACCTCTTGATATAACTCGTGAGTCAGGAAACACAAACACGCCTTGCAGAACCTCAGGTACACAGGACCCAGTATCTGAAGGCAAAAAGATAAGATATGAAGTTAAATAAGGAGTGTTAACAAAGATAGAAATGTGCAAGTTAGACATGACACTGACAGTATAGCAAATACATCTCAATTTCTTATCTTACCATCATACATGAGAAAATGAGAGGAGTGCACCAAGAAGAGAAAACCACCATCATTCAGGGGAACAGTAAGAGCCTGTGAAGTAAATAGCATGTTTTAAGGGACATTAACAGGTTGCTGTATAAATGGTAAAATCAACTACATACTACACATTATTACGCAGAACAATATTTATTTGTGAAGAAGGGTAAATTTTAAAGCCTAGAAATATGCAGTTCACTTAGCAGACAAATGAACTCGATGATCAACAGTATCTAATGAATGACTAAACTCTACAGAGTCTTAAATATTGATAATAGACAAACACTCACAACATCTGTTTTCTTGATCTCAAACAAAAGGTGAGAAAGTGAGTTGGTTTCTTCGACTTCAGAAGAAACAAACTCACAATGACTGCACCATAGTTCATCCAGAAAAACTGAAAGAGAAAAAATAGTCAGCATGTCAAATAAATTCATGAATTGTTTTATAAATACAGCACCTAAGGAAACAATTTCATCTTAATTTATTTAACAGTGCACCTTTACCAGAGTGGCAGGTTTCAAAGACAGCTCTCGGCAGCATCTGTCTCAGAGTCAACATGGAAATGGCTCGGTCAGCTTTCACCACTGGTGGCCTTCCATGAAAATATTAAGAATAGAAAGTAGGTGAGACAATTTAAATAGTCCTTTTAGAATACCATGAGTACTTTATATGTGCACAATTCACTTACAGTTTTGCAGGTAGCGAGGCCCCTGACGTAGACCTCAGCCTTACGTCATAGAACTGGTCACAAATCTGAAGCTGACCCCTCCACATAATGTAATGACATACTGGGGAAAAAGTCACACAGTAACAGTGCCTTCAGTAAATCTGGTCACAGAGAAATTCTTGAAAATCATTCCAACTATTCAAATAGATGTGTGAAATTATTTTGCAAGTATGTTGAGGTGTATTTGTTGAGATTACATTTAAACAGCAGGGGGAGCTTTTTATTTGGATTTCATAGCAGTAAAAAGTACACGGAAATTAAGTATATGTAACTTACCCAGTTTTTTCTCCTCACTGAAAAGAGAAATCAGAAAGGAATTAACAACCATGTCTTGAATATCAACTTAAATTCAATCCTATTTAGTACAGTATACAATGTAACCTCCAGGGAAAGGCATGAGTTTCTGTGGCTGTAAGGTACCTGTTCTCCTGTGGTGCTACGTGTGCTGCTTTGGTATCCGTATATGAAAATGATACAACAGCGTAAGGGCAGGCAGCACTGGGAGATTGAGCCGTCTCGTTGCTTCCATCATCTAGCAACTCGTACATGTAATACTGCAAAACCAGAAGACTTGAGTGTTACCTGCGGTCCATGACTGTACGTCTCCTTTACATGCACTAAGATGCTCATAAATATACAAGGATGCACCAACAAGCAGATCAGATGGACAAAAAAATAACACCACCACCTCAACAGCTGAGGATTACTACATGTTACCTCCTGGTTTTATCAGTATGATGCGTTAGAACAATATAATAAAACATTTTCTGTACATTTGCAGCTTGATGCAAAAGTTGGGTGTTTGTGGATTTAACTTTGCTGTATGGTGTTCATCAGCAGTCACTTCTTACCTGGGTTCTTTCAAATGCAAGAAAGGAGCTGGTTTTGTCAGATACAGATGGCAGCTGATCTGACACGTGACAGTCAAACCCTGTAGTGGGTGCAGTGAAATCCTGGGTGTAGTTTTCTGAAACATTTTTAACTCTCCCCTGTTGATAACAGAAAAAAACAACAATGGCTCTAACATGTTCTCTGTGAATGAAAACAGTGACTGCACACCATGTGCAAGTATTTCACAATGTATTTTTGGTACCTTTGTCAGTCTGATGATGGCAATGTATCCAGATTTCCCATGATACCAGCGATTGAGATCCAAACAGTCAGAGTACATTGATATGTAAATACCTGAGTAAACACAGGTAACGTTCAGTTAATGTGAGGAAAATTAAAAAATACTACAGAGGGGGCTGTTTATTAAGATTTCAGGAACACATAAAAACCTTCAATGTTTAACTCATAACTTCAAAGTCACTTCTTAAAACACCTGACACTCCTTCTGCAGCAAGGCCACACCTTGGAAGATGAATGTGTCAGAGTCACATCACACATTAAATATCTGAAAGTCCTCACCCACAGTCTTACATTGAGACAAAACAACGTTTTATTATCTGGTATATACCTTGTTGTTAATAGACCAGGATAAAGAAAGAAAATGATGACGCATACATTATGACACTTTGGAAACTTTTTGCTCTGTATATTTAAATTGCTGATAGGAAATGACATGTACTTGAGGTGTGAGAATATAGCTGAAATTTGTGGGCTTCATGGTAAAGGTAAAAACACACTTATTCTCGTTTCCCACTCACATAAAGAGTTGCTGTTACTTCATGAAAATAAAAATAAAAAAAACATTTTTTATTATATACTTTAAATTATTAGTTATTTAAGTTTTCTTTCTTATCCTATTGTCATTTTTTGTGTGTCTTTACTTGAATTCTGTAAACACTAGTCAATTTAAAATCAGAAAAAAATAAATAAAAACAGCTTAATCAATTTAAGTTGAAAGCAGAAGAACATAGGATCTGTTTTGCTCAGTAAAAGGAGTCTGACCCCAACTGACTGAAGGATAAGGAAAGGGAGTGGCTGCTGACTCATAAAAGCACACGTTTAATGCCCAGTGCATGTATTAGAACATGGAGTGTTTCCTGAATGAGGATAGATTACACACCGAAGAATTAGTGATGATCGGATATATTCACAATTCATGAAAGCAACAAGGTGGAAATCTGATTTAAGAGGCAACACAAAGAGAGACAATAACTGGTTTGGCAGGTTTGGTATGTTCTTCGTGCTCCCTCATCTGCAGCCTGCTGCCAAAGTCAATAAAGTTGCGACACACATAGAAAGCTGCCAACAGTTTCTACAAATGTGTCTTTCAGTCATTAAAATGAAGTCACAAGTTAAAAAAAATAATAATATTTTTCATTTTGTTATCATTTGCATTCACACTGGTGTGTTTACCAGACAGTCCTATAATTTCTTCTCATACCTTTTCAAATAAAAATGCTTCAATGTCAATGTTTGATTTTTAAAATCCCAAACTTTATCTGTAATGCCAGAAGTAAGAGTAACTGTCCCATCCTCGCTCACTTCAGATACTTTTTCACTTGTGTTAAACTGAGGCAGATTAACCCTTTGTGTACTGCAACATTTATAACATGTGACTGAGCTCTTCTTTTCACGTGCCACCCCCATGTGGTTTCCTACATGTTTTCACAGAAAAACAGCTCCATGATAAGGACTCTGACCAATGTATATACCTGATAACTTATCACAGTGAGAGGGTAAAAGAATAACAGACATCATAAGAGACAACATTTTGAACTTGCAGTCTCAGAGAAAACAACAATTGTTATAAGTATGTGATCCATGTTATACTGAAAAGTGAAACAAACAAACTAAAACACTCGTCTCCTTTAAACACATTATCAAGAGCTGCTGTGTTACAGTTTCTGTTTCACATCAGAAATTCTTCCACTTTCATTTGTGTACATTCATACATCCAAGTTGCTTTCACTTTCAAAGGCAGGAGAACTCCAGACAAACAACATGTACTTTTCCCTTGCTGGAGCTGCAACACATATTCTGGACAGACTGCACAGATGAACATTAAGGTAATAAATTGGGATTAAACACTTGTATGATTACTACAAAAGCCTTAGGCTACATATTTGTTTGCATTTGCTTCTCTGAATTACAAGTTAGGATATCTTAGTTGCATCAATGACTTTTTTATGTATCTGACTGAGCTGCATGTACTGTAATGTGAAGATAACCTTACCATTTGAGGGATTTCCAAGAGTTGTGCATGAGCTGTTTCCAGTTAGCACGCCACTTTCTCCAAGAGTGTTCGCCTTTAAACAGATATAATTAACAGTATGAACACGATCAGGTTTGTTTTTATATATATATATGTCCTTACATCTAACTGTGTATTAAGTCTTTACCTTGCTGACATCATCAAATAGCAAAAACCCATACGACTCCTTCAGATCCTCTTCTGAGTATCCTGCTGCTTTTCTTTTTGCTCTGAAGGCATTATACTACAAGACAACAAGACAACAAGACGAGTGAGAGGTGTGAAATATTGGTTGCATTTCCTGTTCATGGTTTGATTTCTTTATGCATTTACTGTATATCTTTCAGTAAGATTATAGTGTGAAAATATAGGCAGCTACCACTTAAGTCTACAGTGGTTACAGGAAGTTACATATCTTTATTTATCAAAACACAGCAGAAATGAATCATATGTGATGAGGACTTATTTAAGTTTAATTGAGTGTGGTGAATGTCTAACAGGTAGGATATGATATACAGGATTTGGACTGACCTTTTTCTCTAGTGCTGGATTCTTCACCAGGAAAGCAGAGTTGTATTTAAAGGACAGTTTCGACTCTTCGTACAAGTAAGCACTTTTAAGTGGGGCCAGAATACTGTTGTGAAATGCATCCGAAGATTCTGGCACAGGCACTAAAACACCTTAAAGTGGAGGAACATATTAAAAAGTTAACATTGATATAAGTGGCATGGCGGAATTACAACAGACAGGTTTTCACTCCGAAGCGAAAAAAAAAAACTTTCCGACTTATTTCACAAGACGGGGACTATTTGTACCGTGAACAACATCCAGTCAACACGTCTTTATTCGTCATTTAACTACCCACAGTGAACCTTTACCACCATTACAGTGCTGGAAAACATACACTTTGTTGATTTCTTGTATGTTTTAAAGTGAAAGTTACACGAGGAAGTACAAAAAGACTCATCACCTTTGCTCGAGGCACCACCATTCCCACTTTCCATTGCTGAACACTTATGAAATCAGTCTTTCTCCCTTTGCCCTTCGTTGGAAAGAATTGTCCCTTGTTTCAGACATGTCGGTGTAATTAAATCCCACGAATCTTGTCTTCAATAAGCCGTTGAAAGTAACTTGATATGTCGCCGCTTAGTCTCACCAGACACAGTCATACGACAACCAGGAAGTTAAAACACCAGATCGACAGTCCAAACGTGTAGAAACAAAAACATCCACTTAAATCCACGGTTTTCGTCTGATTTATAGTAAGTCCAGTTCAATAAAAAATCTCCTCAGTCCTCTTACAAATGCCAGCTAAGCGTGAGCAGCCAGTTTCGAAAAAGAAACAGAAACCTATCGAGGGGGACAGCATCCATCTTGAAAGTCTACACCAAACTGTGGCGTTGTTGAGGCCAGAGTCAGACTGCGCCCCAGCGTGAGGGTGTGTGTTTTTTTTTCTTTCAGCTCCAGCTAGAAACATTAATGATTGCTAACCCAAAACAACCTGGCATCGAGAAACCTGCATGACAACACTACTACCTGTGAATACACCCTGCACGGTTTGAGAAGGTTCTGCGGTATGTTCAAGAAAACAACGGAGTGAAGTTTGGTTGAGTTTAACTCCAGAGATTGAAGAAGTTATGGACAGTGCTAAGAGATATTAGCATATTATCCATGAGACACAGTGACTATGAATTAACTGAGGTTTTACAGTTCTCCCATAATATAATATTCAAGCTGGAACTTTGAGTGTTTTGTTCCTGCTGATTTCTATAACTCCAAGGAAAGGAGTATTGTATAAATCCACTTGGCATGAATGTATAAGAGTATTTGAATTAACCATTTCACATTTTTTAATAAAATAAAAAAAAGGTAACCAACATGATGTGGGATTAATGTCCCCTTTTAAACAATTTATATTAAATGTGCAGTTGGTATGAATGTGGTAGAAAAAAAAGATTATTTTTTAAGCTGGGTTTGGAAAAAAAGTCATAATACCCATTGGTACTCATCAGTATTTGAAGTAATTTGAGATTATGGCCATATCTCTGTTTTTCAATGCCTTTGTATCAAGCAATGTTATTATTCCCTTTCGTCCCCGCTATCACGAACCAATCAGAGTTACTCTTCGACCCTCTGTCCTGATTGGTCGAGTGGCGGCCCCTAATAGGTTGTCCTGAATGGCTGGGAAGCAAGTGGCAACCTCCGGTCTAAAAATATGAGTCCAATGCGGAAGTGCTAAAAACTGCAGTTCATCGAGGATCCTCTTGAGGCTGGCTCTGGAAGTACTGGAAACCACATACACACCAATTAAAAAAAGCTGATCTTTACAGCAGAAATAAACATGTTTACAGCCTGGTACAAAGATGAGTGTAGTCTCACCAGACACAGTCATACCACAACCAGGAAGTTAAAACACCAGATCGAAAGTCCAAACGTGTAGAAACAAAAACATCCACTTAAATCCACGGTTTTCATCTGATTTATAGTAAGTCCAGTTCAATAAAAAATCTCTTCAGTCCTCTTACAAATGCCAGCAAAGCGTGAGCAGCCAGTTTAGAAAAAGAAACAGAAACCTATCGAGGGGGACAGCATCCATCTTGAAAGTCTACACCAAAGTCTGCATGGTTTGAGAAGGTTCTGCGTTATGTTCAAGAAAACAACGGAGTGAAGTTTGGTTTAACTCCAGAGATTGAAGAAGTTATGGACAGAGCTAAGCGATATTAGCATATTATCCATGAGACACAGTGACTATGATTTAACTGAGGTTTTACAGTTCTCCCATAATATAATATTCAAGCTGGAACTTTGAGTGTTTTGTTCCTGCTGATTTCTATAACTCCAAGGAAGGGAGTATTGTATAAATCAACTTGGCATGAATGTATAAGAGTATTTGAATTAACCATTTCACATTTTTTAATAAAAAAAAAAGGTAACCAACATGATTAGGGGTTAATGTCCCCTTTTAAAGGTGACATATTACACTCTTTTTCATCAAAATTTATTGGTCTAAGAGGTCCCCAAAACATGTCTTTAAAGTTTATTGCTCAAAAAAACACTTTGAAATCAGATTTTGGCATGCCTGTTAAAACCTCTTTTTCAGCCCTGCTCAGAACAGTCTCTTTTCTCTCTGACCACGCCCCCTCAGGAAGTTGATGTGGCTTCGGCTCTCCAGCACGTTGGTCTAATGTTTACATGTTGGCTGAATATACACGGCTGCTCACAGACCTGCGTTACTTCAACCCTCTGAATTTGATCCAGAATCTGATCCTGACGGAGAGGCGCCTGCAGCAGGACCTTTCTGAACGATTGGTCACAGATTTAGTGTTTCTTGTTGTTTTATTTGTCAGTATGTCGACGTGTGTCTCGGTACACAGCTACAAACATGTAGCTATGTGGCTATGCTAACTAGCGCTAGCACTTATCCATGATAAATAAAAATCATCCACTAGATCTTCAAATTTGCAGACGTGGGGAGTAAAACCGACCTTTGTGTTTATTAAGACAGCATACAACTAGCATGCCTCCTTCCTAAGCTCCTTATTAGCACACATGTGTACAGGTAATGAAAAAGGGAGGAGGGGTTAAGTTGTATTTTATACAGTCTATGTACTGAACAAGCTCCGAGCTCTGACTTCCGTTACAGACCGGATGTCGTTGTGACGTATGAAAAACATGGAAAACTGAAACGACTCGTTTCAGCACACATTTATAGAAAGGTGGAGAAATCAGAACAGGGGCAGAATGGATTTTTTTTCATTTTCAGGGGGTTTGTAGACATACCAGGGAAACATATTTCAGGTAGAGACCCATCAAAAAGTCGATTTTGCATGATATGTCGCCTTTAAACAATTTATATTAAAGGTGCAGTTGGAAGGAATAGGGTAAAAAAAAATTTTAAAAAATTTCTGGGTTTGGAAAAAAAGTCACAATACCCATTGGTACTCATCAGTAGGCTATTTGAAGTAATTTGAGATTATGGCCAAATCTTTGTTTTGCAAAGCCTTTGTATCAAGCAATGTTATTATTCCTCTTTGTTCCCTTTATCACGAACCAATCAGAGTTACTCTTCGACCCTCTGTCCTGATTGGTCGAGTGGCGGCCCCTACCAGGTTGTCCTGAATGGCTGGGAAGCAAAAAAATATGAGTCCAATGCAGAAGTGCTAAAACATGCAGTTCATCGAGGATCCACTTGAGGCTGGCTCTGGAAGTAACAGAAACCACATAAACACCAATTCAAAAAAGCCAATCTTTACAGCAGAAATAAACATGTTTACAGCCTGGTAAAAAAGACGAGTGTAGTCTGGATTGCTAATTTCTCGATCAGCACACACTGTAGGGGGTCGAATTTTTTCTGACATGGCAATTTCGAAGATATTGAGCTTATGAGTCTTCCAATGAGAGGCACAGCTGACTGCGGGAACACTGTAGCTGTTGGCTAGGAGGCTCAAAGCCCACCTCTTTACGTCACAGTCGCTCGACAGCAGCAATATGGCTGCCGCCGACGATTGGCCTCAAAACAGCACTTCAGAAACAGATGGGTGACATCACGGATACTACGTCCATTTGGTTTTTAAAGTGTAGCCAACATGGAATTATCTTCAACCTGCATTATTTTTAACGGCCAGCAGGGGGGACTGTAATGGCAGTGAAATAGTTTTTGTAGTGTTTTTATACTTAATAATGCACGACAGTTAAAGATTGCACTACCATTGTGCATAACCATTAAAGGTAAAAAGTCATACTGTTAAAATAAGTACATTCTAGGTTACAAGAAAAATATGCAATGAGAGATAAGAATGACTATAACCAAGCAGCAACCTCTGGCCGCTAGAATTAAAGCCAATGCTGAAGTGCTAAAAAATGCAATTTCTCAAGTATCCGCTTGAGGCTGGCTCCGGAAGTACTGGAAACCACATCCACACAAATTTTAAAAAGCCCATCTTTACTGCAAAAATAAACCTATTTACAGCCTTGGTACTAAAAATGTAGTCTGGATAGCTCATTTCTCTATCGGCACACACTGTAAGGGAGGTGAATTTTTCATAATGTGGCAATTTTGAAGGTATAAAGATTACAAGTTTTCTTTTATGAGAGGCACAACTGACTTGATTGACAGGCAGGAACACTGTAGCTGTTGTCCTCACACTAGCTCACAGAAGTCTGGATGAGTTCAGCATTTCCAATATGGCTCCCGCTGACGATTGGTTTCCAAGCAGTGCTTCAGAAACAGATGGATGACGTCAAGGATACTACGTCCATTATTTATACAGTCAATGACTAGAACTAATTTATACGAAGTAAGAAATAAACAGAAATGAAAGAACCCATGCTAGCTTTAACTCAAAGTCTTTATGAATATCTGCTGTTCTTCATTTTCTCCCTCAATCCAAATATGTATCTCTAAAGCATTCTTTAACCACTTAGTTAGCAACACTTAATCTGAGCAGATAGCTAGCTTGGGCCTTATCTGATTGCATCAAAATGGTATTGAAGTATGGCCATCATACTCAGGCCTCCCCCAGGAGGTAGGGCTTCGCCATGTTGAGTGATAATTGTTTGTTTACATAACATAATTTTCTTGTGTTTTTACAAAAAAATCTGAATTTTCTTGTGTGTTTCACGTGAATCCACATTTGAAACAATGATAACATAGTGATTTCTTGCACAGTCGTATACATTTTATCTCACAAGCTGCAGCTATTTCTATTAAACAAGAGCATACCAGCAGGAAAAATAAACACATATCGTAAGAACTGGTTGAATGATTATAAATATGTACGATCCATTAATATAATACGAAGGCACAATAACCCCTATAGGAGGTATAGAAAATAAAGTACTACTCTATCCAAAGTCCTATCTCAGAATAAAGGCCACCAACCTCCAACTACAGCCACACACAAAAAAACACTTTTACCAGAGTCACACTAGGGGCCATAAATTATCTTTCCTCCAAAACTTCACATTCTATGAGATTCTTTAAACTGTGTTATTACTGAGTGATGCAGTAGCCTATACATCGGCTACATGGGAGAGGCTGAGGGTCGTATCTTATCTAAGTTGTTTAATAAATTACTACAATAAAAGGTGCTCCAGTATAGCAGCCGTAATTATTAATAGGAATATGCATCATACACCCTGTCAGACACATATGTATTTGTATAACATGGCTTGTTCCCTCTTGAATCAAATTTCACATTTTGATCAAAAGGAAGTATGTTACAAGCTTTAAAGATCTGTGCAATAATGAACAGCCAAAAAAAGTCTGTCTTTTTTTTTGTTTTTACCCAGATTTGAAATGAACAGACAATATGAAATTCAAATGCAGTTGTTATGATAAAGACTCTCCATATCTGACAGGATTGCACTCAACCTTTGAACTCAATGCTTTTAGCAGCAAGATATAACACACAAACAAATGCCGGCTGCATTGTAAAGTTGAAGGACAGCTAGAATTACAAGATTGAACACAACAAGATATTTACAACACCTACCTTACCAATGGTGATGCTTGTTATGGAGACTTCATCAATGATAGGCAAAGTATAAATAATAGCACTTCCTGGCCAAGACCAATTCCAGGTCATTCAATACATTAATCTGCAACTTGAGCATTTTAATAACATTCAGTTAAGAGCTGTAAGACGAGAAGACTGCATGTACCTGCAGATTTGTCAAGGGGAACTCCAAGATTTTTTGGGCCACCTGAGACTTCATCAAACAAAATTAGATGCAGCATGTTTTATACAGTTGGCCACTCAAATGAGAGGGGGATTTTGGTGTAGACTGCAAGTTAATCCTACCTTTTCCTAAACATTTGTAGCAACAAAAATGTTAAAATTGCTTTTTTGTAATTATATGGTTTAAATATGTCTTGTAAACTGATGTAAACTAACTGAACTAGTTAATTAATCTGGTGTGTTAATTACATTTATAATGTACTGTGTGGGAAGTTTTTTAATTTGTAATTGAACTCAGAGAACCAGTTTTGTGCTTTCCATATGGAAGTTGAAGACATAACGTCTTGATGTAGAACCAAGCGGCAACATCCAGTCTACAAATATGAGTCCAATGCGAAAGTGCTAAAAACTGCAGTTCATCGACGATCTGCTTCAGGCTGTCTCCGGAAGTACCTGAAACCACATACACACCAATTCAAAAAAGCCAATCTTTTTTTTTTTTTTTTTTAAGTTATGTATTGGGCATTTTTGTCTTTAATGACAGGACAGCTGAAGAGAGACAGGAAACGTGGGGAGTGGAGAGTGGGGGAAGACAGGGAGCAAACAATCGAACGGCTGGGAGTCGAAACGGCAACCTCTGCAACGAGGACTGTGCCTCTAAACGTGGGGCGCTTAGACCACTAGGCCACCGGTGCCCCAAAAAGCCGATCTTTAAAGCAGGAATAAACATGTTAACAGCCTGGTGCAAAAAACGAGTGTAGTCTGGATAGCTAATTTCTTGATTGGCGTACACTGTACAAGGGGTGAATTTTTGTCTAATGCATCAATTTCAAAGATATTGAGATTACGAGTCTTCCAATGAGAGGCACAGCTGACTTGATAGACAGACAGGAACACTGTAGCTGTTGGCTAGGAGGCTCAAAGCCCGCCTCTTTACGTCACAATCAATATGGATGCCACCAACGATTGGCCTCAAAACAGCACTTCGGAAACAGATGGTGACATCACGGATACTACGTCCATATTTTATACAGTCTATGCTCCCAACCAGGTTTCCTCTTGGCCCCCCAACACAGATCGGTGTGTGCAGTCATGATCCTGCCGGACTCATAACCAATTGGAGGACGTAGTAGATGCCACCCCTTAACCAATCAGGACAGAGGATTGGAGATTAGCTATGATTGGTCAGTCATAACGGGAACGAGGGGGATAATAAAATTGCTTTATACACAGGCATCGGAAAAAACAGAGATTTCGCAATAGTCTCAAATTACTCCACTTACCAATGAGTACCGATGACCTTTTCGGCAAACCCAGCAGAAATAAAGTAACCTTTTTTACACCATTCCTACCAACAGCAGCTTTAAAACACATCCATGGACTTGTTAATCATGTTAATAGAGTGTGGCTCACTTTCATGCACTGAGCCTTCCAGAAATGCATGGTTAGAGGGCAAGTAGTCAAAATTACCAATAAATTAGATTCTGATTCAGATTCAGAATACTTTATTAGTCCCCGAAGGACAATTCAATTTTACAGTCAACCTGTCCATAGTACAGAATATACAGTAAGGAAATAAGGAAATAAATAACACGTCGTGACGTCGTATTTTTTACAGTCTATGGTCGTGACATCAGCAACTACTACAACCAGTGACCTTACAGCAAAGCGGGAAATTAATCAGTTCTTTATATTTTAACTTAGAATTTTGGAATTAAAACATCACCACTGATGTTGTACTTATATCTGTCAGACCTTAAATAAGTCAATTAATTGTTTTTAATTTAAATGTTTGAAATCTCAGGTCACTTTTTTCGTTGGTCAGTTGACTACATCTCCCAGAATTCCAAGTCATTGTTTACCGACTTGAATTTCGGTCGCTCTCTTCACTGCACTGTGCTCACTGCTGACCACCGTGTTTCTTAAAGAGATGCAGACCTGATGCAGACCGGATGCAGACCGGATGCAGACCCTCTTGTTTGAAGTATTTTGCTTCAAAATGAACAACGTGTTTGGATGAATCTCCGGGTCTACTCAGGAGGAAACGGGAACATGAAATGGAGATCACTCGTGCCAGGCCGTCCTTGTACGGAGAAATCGGTAAGTAGCTTACAGTAGGTGACCTATAGTAACCCAAGACAACTATTTGATCTTGCTGAACAAGTGGTGGGGTCGACGGATGGGTTTGATAGCTAGGTTTCATTCACTTTCATTTCATGTTGAATTGCTGGCTCAGATGCAACATTATAGCTAGGTCAAAAGGAGCTAGCATGGTGTCTGAAGTTAGTGTGACAGCATGAATCCCAGCTTTAAGCTCGTTAGTGAGGCCAGCAAGCACCAAAGTGCGAGTTGTGCAACAGCATCGGTCCTGTACATGTTTATAAAAAGGAAACTAAACGATCAGTGAGATCTGCTTTGTAAAACCGAGTGTTGCATACACCAGTAGGCATGAGACAACACCATGCTCCTGCTGGGTTGTTGTGATAGAATAGAATAGAATAAAGTGTACTTTATTCATGCCCAAGGGGGAAATTCAGGTGTCTGGCAGATACAATTATAAAAATCACATATAACAAGTAATTCAGTTGTCTGTCAGCTCATCTCTCATTGACTGGAGAGTTATGAAGCCTAATGGCTGCAGGGATGAATGATTTTCTGTATCTCTCTGTCCTGCAGCGCGGAGAGATGAGCCGTCCACTGCTTCTGTTTCTCTGGTCCACAAAGAAGTTGTGAAGTGGATGATCTGTGTAATTTAGAATGGCCTCTATAGCTTCTTCTGTGTGCATCTCTCTACCACAGCTCCTAGTGAGTCCAACCTGGTTCCAATCACAGTGCCAGCATTTTTCACTGGTTTGTCCAGTCGCTTTGCAGCCTTGTGTTTTATACTGCCTCCCCAGCAGACTGTGGCATAGAATAACACACTTGCCACCACAGACTGATAAAACATCTGCAGCATCTTTCTGCAGATGTCTAAGGATCTGGAGCCTCATGTGCAAAGGGTGCGTACGCAGAAAAACATGGAGTATGCTCTTTTGTCTGGCAAAGTTCAGATGTATCAAGAGTGAAATGACCATGGAATTGTGCAATGCCTCACGCCAACTTCATGGCTGGCGTACGCACGTTTCTACAGCTGTTGATCCTTGCGCACAGATTCATACATCTGGATATTTTTGTGCGTACAACATTTTCTGGATATGAGTGTACGCCATGTTCAGTAGGAAATCTTTGCCTCATTAAGAAAAAGAGGCAGCTCTGCCCCTTCCTGTATAGTTTTATCAATGCTATAGTCTCTTTGATAATATCAAGTATCAATTGTTTGTTTCCATGTGGTAATAGGTTCCTTCTTTGCCTATTCCAAACCCTTCTACCAAGTTTCAGGCCTGTAGATATTTTTTAATCCTTTAAACAAATAGAAAAACTGAACCAAAGACAAAAGGTAACAATATTTCACTTTACAAACTCAGTAAATATGACTAATTTAATTCAACTCAATAAACTTGAGGTGAGTTTTCCTTTTCTGACAACCAGAACAATGATGAATGAACTGTCTCAAAATGCTTCGGTTTCTCCTGACTCTAGCTCACGGTCTGGGATTCTGGACTGACCGCTCAGCCGTTCATGAAGCTGCAGCACAGGGCAGGGCACTCCAGCTGCAGCAGCTAATCGAAGGAGGTGCAGCAGTTAACATTGTGGCAGTCGATTCCATCACCCCTCTGCATGAGGCATGTATACAAGGACAGACTCAGTGTGTCAGACTGCTGCTGGATGCTGGTGCTCAGGTAAGAAAGCATCATAGTGATGTGCAACAACAAAATGCGTGATAGGACATCAGTGGCTGTCTTTATTATTGCATTATTGAATACTTGATTTATTTTATTCCCAGGTGGATGCTCGTAACATCGATGGCAGCACTCCTCTGTGTGATGCCTGTGCAGCAGGTAGCCTGGAATGTGTGAAGCTGCTGTTGGAGTATGGTGCAACAGTAAATCCTCCGCTGTTTACCTTCTCACCGCTTCATGAGGCTTGTATGGGAGGTGGGTGTTGTTATAGTACATACAGTGCCTTCCAGGAATGTGTTTCAAGCCAGACATCTATCCATCAAAATGACTTCGTTTCTTAGTTATGACTCATTCCAAAAGTTGCTTTTGTTGATAACTGATTGAACATAATGATACATGAATCATCAAGCCAGGCTTTGATAACACCCAGTTCCTCAGTGTTGTTCCTAAGAAGTGCTGGGAGACTAATTTCTTGTGCTGTAACCAGTTAGAAAACATTAGGCAACAGAATCACAAAGCAATATCAAATCTTTTAGCTGCTGAGTTATTGATTATTACTGGAAAAAAAACACAAGTACCACAAAGTGGGAAAAGACTGTCTTGGCTTTGCTTGCTAAAGCAGCTGAGCACACTCAGATGATTGCAGTATTGATCGGAAATGTTGAGTTGGGAGAAAGCTCACAAATGAAAGTGCAGTCACTCTATTGATCCTGAAAAACAGCTCTTGTTCTCTGTGTAAATGTTACTTCCTGCTTCTGGGAATGTGTTTCCCAACCATGCTTGGAAAGTGAATCTGCTGCACGGCATTTACAAGTGATATTAATTCAAAACTCTTCCCCGAGATAACATCCACAGGCATATTATGAATCTACAAAATAAATCAATTTATTTGTAATCTTATTTGAAAATCTGATCTTGTTTTCTTCCTGTAAAACAAAATTGATTTGGGCTTGTTATTATTCGCTCAACCAACAAATGTCATCTGAGTATATCATGATATATACCCTCCCGATCAGTCTTTAACATGTAGAGGCACACAGCGAATAGAGCAGAATAGAGCTTCATTAGTTACCTTGCAAGTAACAGCATGGGACATTTTTGTGTCTGGAGATGTTCACCACCTCAAAGCTTGCTCAGTTTACTGGAAATACTGGTCCAACAGGTCTGCTGACAAGTCTTCTTCACTTTGAGGAATTGATTGTCTATGAAAGCTTTGAATCATGTTGAAGACAAATGATAGGTCTTTCTCTCGTTCTTACAGACACTGATAGCACATTGGTGTACATCTTTAATGTCTCAACTCCTCCCACATTCCCCTAAACAATGTATACCCTGCCTTCTGTACATGTGGAAATATGTCTTAATACAAAAGCCAGACATTGTTGTAGAGGTATGTAATCTTAACTTTCAAATGGTTTTGAACAGTCATAATGTTGCCCTTCTTTCTTACAACAGGTAACTCAGACTGTGTTCAGCTCATGATTGATCAAGGAGCTTCCATGGAGGCCCATGACTGCCACTACGGCACACCGCTTCATGTAGCATGTGCAAGGCAACATTACGACTGCGCCAAAGTTCTCCTCAATGCAGGTGATTGAATATTAATCTACTGTTCATGATTGATTCTTTTTTTTAAAGTTATGTTTTTGGGCATTTTTGCCTTTATCGGATAGGAATGCTGGAGAGAGACAAGAAATGTGGGGAGTAGAGAGTTGGGGAAGACATGCAGCAAATGGTAGAGGCCGGGAGTCGAACCTGCGACCGCTGCGATGAGGACTATAGCCTTTGTATATGGGGCGCGCTCAGACCGTTAGACCAAAGGTGCCCTATCATTGAAGCTATTGTGGCAAAACTTAGAAAAATAATTCACCTGTTGAATGCAAAACTTTGGTTTGAAAATTAATTGTTTAAGATAATATAAGATATTACTTTAATGAATAAAAAAATTAAAATGTTTCAGTAGTGACAGGTTATTAGAACTATAACTTAGGAACATATTTTGGAACTGACTAATAAATAAACCACTTTATTTTAATTTTTTTTATATATATATGTATATTTATTGTTTTTCTGTGAAGCACTTTGTAACTTTTTTTTAGAAAAGTGCTATATACATAAAAAATATTATTATTATTATTATTTTTATTTTCCAGTGATTAAAAAACATTGAAATATATTTATCTTTTAAGTTTATTCTGAGGAAAAGCCACATTTCAGATATTTAATGATAAAAGTAACCAACCTGTTATTATAACAAACTCAAAAGTTCTATCTTAATGCTACAATATTCAGACTAATACTTTGTAGGGACAAAAATAATAGAAGAAGTCGGCATTTAAGTTACAAACTGGAAATTTTCCCCATGCTTAATAAATGACCAGAAACTAGTGAAATGCTGACTTCCAAGTTAATGATTGATAGTAAAGTAACCAGCATGACATGTCACTGACTTATCTTCCTGCTTTGCTGCAGACTGTGAAAAGATAAGTTTTGTGTTGGTCATATGTATCAGTTGTTGTAGAGGGAAAAAACAAACTTTGTGTAACATAGAAGTTCCTCTTTATTCTTCATGCTAATAATCGTTTTGTCTTTGTTGGCCAAAGGTGCGAATGTAAACGCTGCCAAGCTACATGAGACAGCACTTCACCATGCAGCCAAAACACAGAATGTGGACTTGACTGAGCTACTTGTGGAGTTTGGGGGGAATTTGTACGCCAGGGATAATCTTAACAAAAAACCAATCCACTATACCAACCTGGGATCTCCCTCGTACCTCTGCTTTGAGTTCTATGAGAGTAAGTCGGTTCTTTTAAAGTACACATCTGATAACTGACCTGTCTATAGATCACAGACAGATAAGAACACAGAGTGACCGTTGTCTCTTTTAATCTCTCTTCCTTAGATACCCCCCTCAGTCTGCAGCAGATCAGCAGAGTGGCTTTCAGAGAGTCTCTTGGAACAAGAGCATGTGACGTTGTTACCAAGCTGGACTTGCCCAATCGCATCATAAGTTTTCTTTCTCACATACCACCTCCTGTTATTGAAATCTAATCACCTTTGGGAAGTTAAGGTGCAGCTCTGGGCGTGTTAAAGCTAGAAAAGGTTCTGCTGGCTCTCTGCTGGCTCTCTGCTGGCTCTCTGCTGGTTCTTTTTCTGGAAAGTCACATGACCATATGTTGGATTTGGCAGACAGGGAGCACAGATGATTACAGCTAAACCAGTAGGGTGAACATCACAGAGAAGTTGGCATGACTCAAATAATTGCACAAAATGCACGCAAATTGTTACAGAGCTAAGTGTGCTTGCTCACTTAAAGCTGAGTTTGCAGATTGTTGGACTATTCAAGAACAGCAAGAGGTTCTGGGTTGTCTCTTTGCAAATGGCTGCAAACGTTTATCCACATTTATCAAACACAGATCAGCAGGAACATTCTCCACAACTACTGTCCAGTATCTCCATCCAGCAAATGTTTCAGGACTGTGTTAGCAATCACTGATTCATAGCAGCAGGTAAAATTAAACCCTTATCTTTCTAAATATTCTGCAAACATTGTACCAGGAACTCAGAAACATTATCTTCAAACACAAAGGGGAATGGAAGTCCATTCAAGTTGGATTTTATAGAGTTGGATGGAAGGTTGGCTATTTTAGGGAAGATCTATCCAGCCAAAGTGCGCCAACATAAACACACATGTGTAACAAGGTAATATTGTGTACAGTAAACAGAAACAAAGTTGCTTATACAACAGTTTTTTACTCTTTGTAGTGTTTGTGTTGGGAAATGTGCTGGCTCAACTTTGTAGTTGCCATATTTATCAGTTGGTTTGTACTTGGTAGCCTTTACAAGCAAAACTGTGCTAGCCTACTCATCCTATCCAAAGTACATTAAGTAATCAGTTAAAGCTGCTGTTGGTAGGAATGGTGTCAAAAAAGTTACTTTTTTTCTGCTGGGTTTGGAGAAAAGGTCATAATACCCATCTGTACTCATAGGTAAGTGAATTGTTATTATTCCCCTCGTTCCCGTTATGACGGACCAATCATAGCTAATCTCCAATCCTCCATCCTGATTGGTCGAGTGGCGGCCCCACTACGTCGCCCAGATTAGCTGGGAAGCCACTACTTCCTCATAGAACCAAGCGGCAAACATCCGGTCTCAAATGATGAAGCTCGTGCGGAAGTGTAATACATCGAGAATCCGTTTGAGGCTGGCTGCAGAAACACCGGAAACCACATACACACCCATTCAAAGACGACGATCTTTGCAGCATTAATAAACATGTTTACAGCCTGGTTCAATAAACATGTTTACAGCCTGGTTCAAAAAACAGCTTGGCTCTACGTAGCTAATTTCTCTATCAGGACACACTGTACGGGGGGTGAATTTTGTTCTAACGCGACGGTATAGAAGATATTAAGATTACGAGTTTTTGCCCGAATAAGGACATGACTGACTTGACTCTTGGACGGGAACACAGCTGTTGGCTAGGAGGCTCAAACTCCGCCCCTTTACGTCACACAATGCCTGGTTGAGTTCAAGACAGCGCTCAGGAACAGATGGGTGACGTCACGGATATTACGTCCTTTATTTATACAGTCTATGCATAGAACGCACACAACAATCTTTTGTGGGCGGGGTTATGGGAGCAGAGAGGGGAGGGGTAGTGTTGACATTCGAAATCTCTCTCTGAACTGATGTTTATATCACGACTACCAACAGCAGCTTTAAAGAAGGTACTGTAGAGTTCAGTTAAAATAAAAACCTGTAAACATCCGTTTGCAGCCATAATCTATGTTTTCCTGAACAGACGCAGCGGGAAATTGAAAGAAACTGTTATATAGAAAATATCAGCTACCTCCATTGTATGTCAGGATTACAACATGGAGTTTAATGACCTCACATGACTGCCAGCAGAGATCAGCTCACCTTCAACCTGAGCAGAGGTCTAATCAACCAGATACAATGATTCATTTTTCAACACTAGAGATCATTCTGAATAACTCTGGAGTTTGAGTTAGTGTTGATAAGTCAGAAGTATTTCTTAATCAAGTTTACATAAAGCTGTCTGTCTTGGTCATCATGAAGGAGTGAGAATGAATGTACAATGTGTGTAACAATTCTCTGAACCCAAAGGGACCAGGAAGTAGTCTGAGTACCAGGATCTAATTTGTATGTATTTGTATATATTCTGTAACTATTTATATTGAATGTAAATTTGTAAATAATACAGATGGTTCTACCTCTATTAAATTAGTGTAAATAAATAGACCACCTCTGGACTGTTAACAGAAATGTGAAGTGTTACATCTTCTGTTGTCGCTAAGCTTGAAGCAGGATTCATTATTTTTGATCTGTACAAAGTTTATAAAGTCATTTGACAAAAAAATACACAATAGCAGAAGTACCTGCTGAAGATTGCACTTAAGCGGTCTGCAGCCACAGTCTAAACTAAAAATGAGCCACACCCATGCACAGATAACAAAAGTAATCTTTCAGTCAGACCTGCACAAAAACGTGTCAGAGCATGAGCCTCTTGTGCAAAGCCAGACAGACATCAGGTGACAAATATTTGGAAATGATTGTAACTCTATGAACACAGCAACAGTTTTATGCTAGAAGATATGGGGTAATATATACACAAGCCATCTGTGGAGATCAGAAGTGGCATCACATTCACAAAATGTGTTTTTATCATCATCAGAAATTGAGCTCTGCATGCCTGAAATCTGATTTGAATACCTTATACATTAAATGAAATATAAAGATTCTAAAAAAGAAAGAAAGAAATATAAATATTAGTGATAGTATCTGTTCAATTGTGCTGTTTAGAAAAACAATGGTGAATGGTTATGGATATACTGATTGATTTAAGAAGAAGAAGACAGCCATTTTCTTTGACAGTGTTAAAAGTCTTATTTTCGTATCACCTTTCGTAAAGTATTTCGTAAGGACAACATTGAGCTGCAATTTAACAAAGAATAAAGGGCAAAGTTTATGGGGTAGTGAAAAGAATCGTCAGGCAGTGTAACACGAGCCATTCTTTATTAGTTCTCCTTCGAAAGAAGACATGGTCACCAGACATTGGCAGCTGTGACAAACACGGTTTCCTACTTCAGTAGATATTTTTAGGAGGAGGTTTTCAGTAAGGCTGTACAGAAGCTGCAACTGCTAGTGTTGTGAACTGGGAGCTATAAATACAGCAGGTTGAACAGCTGACACTGCTGGAGGCCTCTGACCACAGCAAGACTATAAATATGTGCAACTTGACATTAGAAGGTCTATGAAACGCTCATATTGGTGGGGGCCTTATGATTTGGCCTCGTCCAAACATCTGCTCCTATATTCCAGTCTGTTGTCACGGACGAGTTAAACAGTAACGAGCCACCCTCATGTCACATACGAGATCTTTACACAGGAAGTGGTCAACTCATCTACAAACTCAATAGTTGCTTCCTCTTTTTGTAGTTTCATTTTGTATCTCCTGACAACTTGAAAGCCATCAATGATGTGTTTTTGCAGCAGTAAGAAGCCAGCAAACACGATAAAGTATTATCTTATCTGCAGTGCTGGCGAGTCCCTTCCATATATCAAACCATGATGTTTATCAGAGTACAAACACAAGAGAGACACTAATGCAACAACAGATATTTAGGTGTAGTTCACCCAGTGGTGGACAGTAACAGAGTACATTTACTTGAGTTCTTAAGTACATTTTTTGAGTACTGTACTTTACTTGAGTATTATTTTTTGGGGCTACTAATTACTTTTAGTCCACCACATTCAGAAGACAATTATTGTACTTTTACTCCACTACATTTCTGTCAATGCTCTCAGTTTCTCACTACTTTAGCTTTGACGTCAGCTCATGAATTTCCTTTTCTTTTCTGAAATCTGATCCCTAAGACAGTAAAATGTGTTTGTGTAGTTCTGTTTGTCTCAGTGTACTTGTATACTGTGCTTGTATACTGTACTTGTATACTTTGTCTCAGTCGTACTTGTATATCGTGTGTCTCCACGGTTGAACGTGGAGCAAACACAGAGCACATTTCACTCAGATCAGGCAGTTCATTTAGAGGTGGTAATGATGGCTATAATTATCCACCTGAGCACCCATAGTCATATCTTCAGCCCGTGTTAGAGGTTTTTGAAATGAAGAGTGATACGTATAATTTGAAATGTTCTCCCTGTTTCTCACTCTGCCCAAACATATAAAATTCACTGTCCAACCTGAGAAAGAGTGTTGAGATATGTAACATTTGTTGCATTCCAGATGAACATTTCAAACTAAGTTGTCTGTGCTTGGAGTAACTTAGTTGCTGCTTTTATTCCAAAGTATATTTTTTTTGAGATTTCAAGTAATGGTTTTTAGATAAACATAATGTAACAGAATGTACTCCTATGTATTCTTGACTGCATTTATGTATTGGGAAAATACAACATTTTGAGATATTTAAAAAAGTACTTTGAATACTGAAGTATTTCTAAAAGCAAGTACTTTAGTACTTTAACTTAAATAATAATCTGACAGAGAAACTTTCACTTGTATTGGAGTAATATTTGCCACGGAGTTTCAGACTTTGACTTAAGTATGAAGCTGTGTTCTTTGTCCACCACTGAGTTTACCTACATGTAAATTGAGCTTTGCGGGAAGGTTAAACAAGCAATGGTAATGCAAATCATTGGGTAGACTCTTCTTCAGTATTCACTCTTTCAGGCCAAAGGTCATCAGTATTGTAAAATAGTTACTAGAAGGAGAAGGTGCAGACTACAGCATCTCATAGGGGAGGAAAACAAGACTTTTTTAATCGTCTGCTGCCTCTATAATTGTGATAAAAAATACTGAACTTAATTAAGGAGATGTATTTTTGAATGCACGATGTGATAAAGAGCAGACTTTAGAGCTTCTGCTACCCTGACAGATGTTGCAACAAACTGCTGAGCAGAATCGTCATCAGTAACAGGAAGTGGCTGATGGGTCAAAGTACAAACTGAGCAGACGTTGGTGTTGTGCAACAAGCATTAAAACAGTCAGTCAAACTTGAGACTCCTCAGATATGTACAGACTTGGTGTTTATTTCTTTCCCAATAGACAACCAATTGCAGAATACATCTATATTCATTCTTTTTTTTTTAAACCAGAGTAAGGCTCTCAGTTTATAGTAAACATGGTCGGTGTGTATTCTTACATGTAACGCTGCAGTTATCACACGATCCTCTGATTCTTGATCCCTTATCATGGCACAGATAACACTCACAGCTGCACACATTTTGACTATACAAGAAAGATGAAGTGACATAAAAAAAGATAAGAGTTTTAAAAGTGTGAACACTGAAATAACCAAAGTTATAAAGTTCTTTTAGAACTTGGGTAAACTCATAAAACTCACATTAATTCCACACATAATAATCTGGTGTAAACTCACATTTCAGTACACTGACACGTCACTTTTTTTGTAAACTAATTACTCTTTTTAAAAGACTAAAACTGGATGGACATTTGGACGGAAATTATTGGTAATGTTTTCAGTGCAGCTACAGGGACAACAAAAACAAATAGTGGTTGGTTGGATGAAAATCCTCCGCCGGACACGTGAACAATGAGGTCATGTGTCTAAGAAAAACCTTTGTAAACCCTTGCTCGGGGTAAATGTCTACACTCCAGTCTCTTTCCTCTTTAGTGAGCCTTGAAACTTTTGGTCCAGTCTGGTTTTGGAGAGCGTCTGAGGCCTGAGTTTTGGGCTTGAGACGGGCGGACAGTTCTCATCGGTCTCCTCGTCATTGATGGGCGGTGTGTTAACGGAGGAGCGGCGCTTGGCTTGTACAGTTTCTTCCTGCTGAGCTCTGGGTGGCACCCTCTGTTGTTGGGCTATGGCAGTGCGTAGGCAGTTGAGCCACTGCTGCTTGTGGTAGACATCGTTCACATACAGGGTGTGAGACTGGCCATGGGATGGATCCAAAGAGCGAACACGAAAAACGTTCTTGGCTGGAAAGAAGAAAAAAAAAGAATTCAGCTAGTTAGTAACGTTTTTATCACACTGTCAACGTGAAGAGGTGAAATCATGAACGGTACGCTTGATGTGCTGAAAATCGTTTCCGGGGATTCATTTGATACGTCTGACATCTGTGATCGGGTTATCCCTAGTAATTTTTCATCCAACTTTTCAGTCCCCTCTGCATTACTGAGCTGGGGGTCTCTGCTTTTCTAAACCCACATGTCCAGCACTAAACTACAGACAGCTGGAGAATTACTGAGTAATATTTAGCAGCTCAAAAAAGGTCCTTGTAACTTGGTGTCAACCAGGACAGAACTTTTCTTCTTGTTTAATAAATTTAACTGACAATCTTTGTGTTTTGAACTGTGGGTTAGTCTCAGAAAGACATTCATGGATGATATCTGAGACTTTAGGAACATAGGACAAACATTTTTCACAACTTAATGACATTTAATGGGTGCAGATTAAGCCGAATGGTTGGATTTGGCCACCCGCACCCATATAGCGGGTGGCCTAATCTAACCAGACTGTGGCCCTTTTCCTGCATGTCATTTCCCCACTCTGTCCCGGTTCTCAGTGCTAGCCACCGTCCTCTCTAATAAAGGTGTAACAATAAAAATATAACTTGAAAAAAACCTTTGTCATCACTTCCTATTGCAACCCTATAATGAACACACAAGAACAGGTGTGAATATATGTGAATATGTCAGAGTTAAAACTGTATTAATATAACAGACAGAATACAGAGCATAGATGAAGTAAGGCATTGCAATATTGCATTTCTGATGCCTGGGTGAGCTCACCTTTACACTGCGCTGTGGATGTGATCTATAGGTAAGTAACAGGTTACTGCACGTTCTTGCTGGTTTTAAACTACGTTTTTATATTTCCTTACTTTAGGCTTTAGGTTATGTATTAATTTATTAATTCATTTAGAGTCTACTTTTAGCTTGTTATCTATTCTGTAGGCTGCTGGACCTGTTTCGTTCCTTCATGTTTTTAAATGTGACTGAATGACAATAAATTGAACCTTGAACCTTGAGCCTTGAACTTTAGGTGCACATCTTTGTCTGACTGTTAACATCAAATCAAATCCAAATCTCTTTATTTTCCAAAGCGTATAAATGGTTACTCTGTGAGTGTGTAATCATGAGGACAAATCTTTTCCAGGTTATTATTTCCCTTATGGTTTTTACTTTTGTTTGCTATGTGGTGTGTCTGATGTATGTTGGGTGTATATATCTGTGTTATTCACAACAATGAGCAACTATTATTTACTGTGTTTCTATGTTTTTAAATAAAATTACTATTGCTATTTAACCTGACAGGTTAATGGCAAATCTCATGTTGAAGCTACAATGAAAACTAAGTTGAGTTGAGGTGCACTGCTGGATTTTAATTCATGCATTAATTTTTCCATCAATAGCTCATGTCAAGTTTTGGAAGGGGAAAAGAAGTCACAGAAAATTCTGAAACGAAGGAATAGAGTGCACAGCGACATCTTTAAATCATCCGAACAAAAGTTCAACACCAACAGTGAAAAGCAGAAACACAGGATATCTTGGAAGCTAGTATCAGATAGTTTTAGGTATCTTTGCTGTCAAAATGAAACAATAAAATGTGTTCAGAAAATGAGAGAAAATACAGGTCAGTAAAACTGAGCCACTGTAGATTCCACACCCACAACCTACTTTTCTCTCCATTGGTGAAAGCCCCCCTGAAGGACCCTCCCATGCGGATCTCTCCGTCCACTAGGTCCTCCAGAGCCAAGTCTCGAACTGGTATTGGCTGCCGGTACACCTGGAAGCAGCTCCTATCGTTGCGGGTCACTGGTCTGCTCAGAACCAGGAGCTCAGAGAACAGAAACACATGCAGCCTCTGTGAAGGAACACACAGTTTCATTTAATACAAGACAAACTTTCACTTTGAAGGTAAAATTAAGGAGATTTATGCTCTTTCTCACCGATCCACTCTTGTTCCGCAGCTCTCCATGGCACAGCAATATCTTACAGTTTTCTATGAGAGGGTCTCGCTGCTTTTCATCCAGATACTCCAGTTTGTCGATGTAATACTGGCACTCTGACTCTCCTTTTCTGATGTTGATGTCAGACAAAATATCCTGGATTATAATAACCTGGGAAATCAGAGAAAGATCTATCAGTTGGCTATTTGGAAAAACACAATAAACTCAATATTCTGTAACATATGAACAAATGTTATGTTGGTAACATACAGCTTTCTCCAGACTGACTACGTCTGGGTGATCAGGTGGAGTGTGTCTGAGGATCTCCCGCAGCAGCAGAGGGTATTTCACCAGCCGTGACCGAGGGATGTCCAGGAAGCTCCAGAGGTCCAGCTTCCTGCTGAAGGGCGACTCTAGACAGCGCTGCAGGAAATCCTGCACCCGCTTGTCTTGCTTTTTCTGGTCCAGCAGGGCTTTAGCTGCAAGCTGGTTACTGCAGTAGTCTTTGTAAGCATTCAGACCAGGCAGCTGAGAAGAAACAGTAACAATCAAAATGTGGCTACATGCTTTCACTGATGTGTACATAAAGGATGAAAAATAAGACCCTTATACACACCCAATGTATGACTATCTGTCCAATCTGAGCTACAGTTCCATCAAGCCCAGTCCCCTCCGTCAGTTTCATCATTAGGTCTGAAGGTAAAACAAACAGAAACAATACGGTCAGAGACTTGTTAGAAGTCAATTTGAAACAGTCAGAGTTCAGGAATATTTAGGCACAACTGACCCTCATGTAAGGGGATGTATGCATCAAGGTCCCCAAATATGTGAGTTAGTTCCTCCTCCGTCATGATGGAGAGTTTAAGCATCGGATCATGGTATGCCTAAACATACAAAAGCCAGCAGAGTGAGTACAAAAAGGGCTTCTTCAGGGTTCATGTATTTCGTATTTATGGGTCCAACTTTAACTGAATGTTTGCACCTTTCGAGCAAGTTGGAGATCTTCAATGAGGTCCTGCTCTCCTCTGAAGAGCTCATAAATTGCCTGAAGAAGAATCAGAAAAGAAAGCATAACAAAACAAGTTACTTTTGCTGCTTTCTGCACTTTACTGTGCTCCACACTTCAAAAAGAATGTCACCCCGAACCTCTTGTCTCTTGATCTCTTTAGTGGAGAACGTGCTCTTCTGACTGACGTCCAGCGTCTCTGACCAGAGTGTGCTGTTTCTGCGTTTAGTGGGGGTGGGACCTGCTGTCTTGCTGAGAGCTTTGAGGGACATCCCCGGTGACTTGGCGTCACTCCGTAATGACATCGACTAGAAAGAATAGACATTTCTGAGTTACACACTGGTTAAAAATTCAACATGGTGCATCTGTAAGAAAGGGCAACATGTGAGTGGTATCTACCTGGATTGTCTGACCAAAGCGCCGCACTGCTCCATTCTTTGATGGAGATATCAAGTTGACCAGGGATGAAACTTTGGCCAGAGGTCGAACACGCTTGTTACTGGGTTCCTGGAAGATGAGGAAACAAACTGTCACAAGTGCCACTCCTTTAAAAAAAGCTGCAGAGCAACAATGCTGTGATTAATGAGTTCTGTGACACAAGATACTTGTATTCAGCCTAAAGGCATACAAGGAGTTCAAAGTTATTAAGTCAAAGAAGAAATCTGTGTTCAGTCTCTTTACCAGAAAGACACTTGTGACAGTCTGAAGCAGAGTGAGATTTTTTTTTGAGCTTATGACACGTAGCTTTAATTTCTGCATTTAGAGAGAATCTGAGTAACGCAGAAGGATTAAAGTTTGTTGTGAGGACATGTTTAAGGGTGCTACACAACACTCAGCATCAACCACCGTACAGAAAGTTTCCCTGATTCTCACCTTGAGGTCAAAGCTGGATAGACTGACTGTGTCATCATCCTTTTCTTTGCGCTTTCTCTTCTGCAATAACACAGCAATAAACAGAGGTTACTTAAAAACACATATTCAGCAACATCTCTTATATAGCTGTAATCATCACAGCACTGAATACTCAAAAATAAATGTAAAAAAACAGTCATGTGTACGGCTAACGACAGTCATGCACTCAAATATGATGATGCTATATTTTGAGATAGACTCACTAGACTGAAGTCCCACGGAGTCCCAGGAGTAAGAAAGGTGAAGGAGCTGCCTCTCTGCAGTGGAGGTCTACAGGAAATGAGAAAAATGACAATATGCAAGCACAATGAGAACAAGTTTAGATGAATTTGACTGTACACTGAATTAAACAAGAACTCAACACAGCTTGGTCTTTTGTAGCTTATGACTGCCAATCAAATGTATCCCGGAGAGGACAGAGACAGAGACTTCTCATTTCATAGAGAATCAGTTAATTCGTTTATCAGCGTATTCATAAAACAGATGTTACTTTTGTTCACTGCTGTGTTTCAACACCTCAAATGCCATGGATTGTGGCTGAATAATTTTAATATTTAATACCATATAAGGAATTGGACTGCTCTCTGCTTCTGCTACAAACGTCAGCTATGGTGACACAATCCTGCAGCCTCAGAGAGGTACAATGTCTCCTTCTTAGGGAATGACACCCTCAGGGTGCTGCTAAGGCCAAGGCCAGCTGAACACATTACTACGTGGCCTATTTGTGCCTCCAAGCTATGTAAAAAATGACAAAATTTTGAATTGAAAGTGAAACTTAAAGAAAGTGAAAGAAGTAAAAGTTGCAAGCTAAGCATGTTGGCATTCAAACAGAGCAAAAGTGAAAACAATTCAGGTTTAATAATAATTCTAGTTCTTTAGCACAGTTATCACAAGTTACTTTATTCTGGGAGGGAAGCAGTTATAGCCAACACAAACATTAGGTACTACCTCAACCCAGTCTGAAGATAGTATATCAGTTTTCATTGTTTGGCATTTTGCAAGTCCAAGAGAGCAAATAGAGGCATTATACAAGTTTAAATATGCAGACACACTTTTTTTTTTTTTAGAGCAACTGACTTTTAAAAAAGAACAATGAATATGGTTCTGTTGCAATTTAAAAGACTGTTAGTTAGATAGATAGATAGATAGATAGATAGATAGATAGATAGATAGATAGATAGATAGATAGATAGGAACTGTATTAATCATTTGGGAAGGTTCCCTCAGGAAATTCAGATTCCAGCAGCAGGTAACACCAAAGGACAGAAAAAACAGCACGCAGATACAAAAGATGTAGAAATCACAGGTTATATACACACAGTACACAGTAGCAGCAATATACAAGTCTAAATAAGGAATACCGGTGCAGGTTTATAATAAAATAGCAGCAGCACTAATAAATAGATAGATAATTAACTATAAATAATGAGTAGTGCAAGCTTGTTTGAATTGTGTCGTGGTCAGTTCAGTTAAGGTCTAGGTTATTTAAGTAAAGACCAAGAAATCATGAAAACAACACTTCTGTTGCTCAGTATTGACAGTGCAACCTTTACCAACCTGGTATTGATAGCTGAAGTTATCCAGTGCTAATATAACTCATTGGTGTTTATTGTTGGGGTGATATGATTGACAATTTATTAAAAGAAAATAAACAGAATAGAATATAACACTGGTATGCCACACTTTGCTGTATACACATCATCACTCATTAAAAAATATTTTGATTGTAGACTGCTAAATAAACAATCAAAGAAACATGTAGACATATTTTAGGTGTTGATACAGTCATATTTTTTTCCTCAATACTACTAAAACAGTGACCCAGGATCCCCTCATTAACTGGTCAGATAAATAACCAATCCTCTGCAAATGAAGACACCCATCATATCCTGACTCCTACCTCTACATGTAACTATATCTTCTTTCAAGTGATGAGTGAAGTCACTGGTCATTGATGCATATTACACCTGTATTTACATTAAGTTAATACAAAGAGTTACTAAATGAAAAGAACGTGGTCCTGTGTAAAACTGGGGATTCCGAGGTGCACATGAAAGCCTCATTGGCCAGTTACAACAACAGCCAACGCTTGTCACAAAGTGGCAAACAAATCTTCCACAAATTCGATCATTACAGGCTTTTAAAAGGGACAAACCTTTAAAAACAATGAAATCAAACTCTTTAATGATACTTTACTTACTTCTTAGAGTTGTTTCGTCGCAGTGTTTTTGGAGAAGGCTCTGCAGCGCTGATGACACTGGTAGTAGACGTCCTCGATGACATCCTGCGCAGTTTCGGCTTTTTGTTTTCCATCGTCTTCAAACTAACCTCTTCGTTTTCTTCCATTCTGCTGGAGGCTCCGTTTATAAATGTGCTTTTAGAGATATGAAGGTTTGATTGTGAATCCAAAAGACGAAGCTAAATGTTTGCAAATTTATCCGATGCATACAAAGAACGGAGAAGATCGGTGACAACAGACATTCACATTACGGCGGAAGTTTGAATACGGCGGATTCTTGGAAAAGGACCAATCAGGAGAGAGTTCAGAGCTCCGCTGCTAGGATACCGTGAAGTGGGAGGAGCCAGGCAGGCTTGAATAAGACTTCTTCTTCTTCTATGGTTTAGGCAGGTGAGGCGCAGCAACATCCTACTGCTGCTCTCTTCTGGTCATTTAATGAAATACTTAAATCTGAAACGAGCAACATCCAAGACTTTATTCCAAAAACAAAACACATAACAGTAAAGGGAACTTTAATAGTAAAAGTCACAATTTATGTGTTATTTGGTAACCAGTGCTGGACAAAGTACACTTTATTAGTACACCATAGATTCATTACTTAAGTCAAAGTAAAGATACTCCATGTGAAATATCACTCCAATGAAAGTTTCTCTGTCAAATTATTACTTGAGTTAAAGTACTGAAGTACTTGCTTTTTAAAAAATACTTCAGTATTCAAATTACTTCTTCAAAAATCTCAAAACATTGTATTTTCAAAATACATCAATGCAGTCAAGAATACATAGGTGTACTCTTCTACATCATGTTTATTTAGAAACCATTACTTGAAATCTCTAAAACTATACCATGGAATAAAAACAGACACTAAGTTACTCCAAGCTCCAAGACAACTTAGTTTGAAATGTTCATCTGGAATGAAACAAATGTTACGTAGCTCAATACGCTTTCTCAGGTTGGACTGTGAATCTTTGTATGTTTGGGCAGAGTGGGAAACAGGGAGAACATTTCAAACAATATGTATCATTCTTCATTTCAAAAACCTCTAACACGGGCTGAAGATATGTACATGGGTGCTCAGGTGGAGAATTATAGCCATCATTACCACCTCTAAATGAACTGTCTGATCTGAGTAAAATTTGCTCTGTGTTTGCTCCACAAATTCATGAGCTGACTTCAAAGCTAAAATAGTGAGTAACTAGAGCACTGATAGAAATGTAGTGGAGTCAAAAGTACAATAATTGTAATAAAAATAATACTTAAGTAAAGTACGGATACTCAAAAAAATTTACTTAAGTACTGTATTAAAATAAATTTACTTTGTTACTTTCCACCACTGTAGTTAACTCAATCAATCAATCAATCAATCAATCAAGCTTTATTTATATAGCACCTTTCATACAAGTCAAATGCAACCCAAAGTGCTTTACAGCGGTTGAAAACAAGAAAGAAGCAGAAATAAAATAATGGCAAGACATGTCAAAAAAAAAAAAGATTTTAAAATAGAGACTAATGCACACCACCAACAGTAAAACATGTGTAATTGAAATAAGTTAAAGTGTCAAATTAATATTAAGAATATAAATAGTTAGTATAGTTCTAGAGGTTGTTCAGATAATTTTAAAAAGACAAGGGGTCCTTTTCTGTCATTTGTAAATTATATTCCCTCTCTTGAGGACTAATGTAATATATGTTTCATAGGCCAAGTTGTAAAAAATTATTTCAAGATTTTGTGTTAGAAATAATTTTTATTTTATTTTTAATTTATTATTTTATTTAATTAATTTATTTTATGTATCATATCTTCTTTTTAATTCATGAGTCCTTCCTGTTTTCTTATTTTTTTTAATAAAAAAATAATAAAAAAAATAAGATAAACAGTTAAAATAGTAAAATAATAAAGCAACATTTAAATCAATATAACAGTCAATAGTAAGTAATAAAGTTTGTTAAATCCTACATAAAAGCCAGACTGAATAAATACATTTTTAGTTTATGTTTAAAAGTCTCAATATCTCTATCAGTTCCTCTCAGATCCTCCGGCAGGCTGTTCCATAGTTTAGGAGCGTAGTGGCTGAAAGCAAAGTGTAACGGTTTGTAGAACAAATAGAGAAATAGATGGACTTTATTGATCCCCCATTGGAGGAAATTTGTTTGTTCCAGCAGCTTACAACACAGGACATGAGAATATGACAATGTACTTACATAGTTAAAATATATATACATCTAATAAAATAAAATAATAATAATAACAGTAATGATGTTAAGGTGAAATACAAATAAAATAAAATATAGTAAATATAACAGATATATACACTATGTACACTTCTAAACTTCTATCTTTTGAATCGATTGTAAGGCAAGTTGTTGCAGGGATAAAATTGCACCAGGTTTTTATGAGCATAGACAGTATGAAAAGCACCCAGATCGATTCTGCTTTCACCTTCTGTTTTGGCTAAAACTATACTAACAATGCTGTACATTTTCTCATTATATGGGTAGGCAACAGTGATAAAACTATTCATAGGTTATGGATTCAACTGTTCGGCAGAAACAGCAAATCAAATCAAGTGTTACCCAAATAATATTAAATCAAAATGCCCGCCTGTAACTGCACTTTTGATTTACAACTAATGAACAATGTGTTATTGACATGTAGAGGATTCATGTACTTTGGCAAAAAAACAAGATGTCATCAAGTCCTTCCAAATTCTTAGCTTTTCTTCATGGTGATAGTCCCTTTTACCTTTAAAATGAATCCTTGAGTCAGGATCAGATATTATACTCAGTCTGTTCAAGAGTTCCCTGCAGGATGACACTACCATCACTCATACAGATCAGTATGGGCTTCTTGGATCCTATAACCCTGTCCTTCACGAGCACATCATCACCTCAGTGGAGCCATGTGTGCCACTTTAATCAATATACCTGTCCAGCATATGAAATATGTAGCATGACATCACTGCTGTGGTGTCTTCATGAAGCCGGAGTGGAGAGGGCATTTTAAAATGAGCCCTTGTGGACTGTGCTGTCACACATGGATACCATTTTTGAGCAGGAACCATGTTTAAGTATGAAAAAGTCTCATGAAAGAATGGCTTCTTTTAAACAAAAGAAAATAAAGTCTATTCACTGGCTTTCAGTTGTTAACATTAAATTAGACCCCTTTACATCAATCAGATGTGCTTGGTGCGGTAAAAATTAGTCTGAACATCTACGATTCTATAACAGCTACCTGTTGTGACAAATTAAGGTTTCATAACAGCTTCTAAATAGACTGTGATTACAAGGACAAGAAGGCATTTTCACTCTCACGATGGATTATACAACTCGTTTATTCAATTCATTGTGTGATAAGACCTTTAAACATTTCTTATGTAATACATTTTCAAGTACATTTCCAAGTAAGGTGAGGCAGCAGATGAACAGAAAACTTCCATTTCAATTGATTTCAGGCAAAGGTAAAAAACCTTGAGTGCTTTGAAAAAATAAAGTTATTATCTCCAGTTTACAGAGTGCAAGTGACTGTCACTAAGGAGACCAAGGCATGTAAATGAACAGTAGCTATACCTATGTGTTTTAGTTTTTTCTGACAGGCACTGTTACATTTGTCAAGTGTAGAACATAAACAGAAAAGACAAGGTTGTATAACCCCAAAATAAAATCCAACTTCAGTGTTTCTTTAATAAAGCAGCTGTAAAGTATACCAGTATGTTTACAAACCTTGGTCAAATATAGTCTTTTAAATGAGACTGAGCAGCTACTGACCCAAGGAAGACACATTCGTTTTTCACTAATAGAAATTCAGTTCACAGCTTGAGTTTCAAATTAATACTTTGATATTATTTTGCAGGTACAGCCTTACCTGGTGCAGTATAATAAGTTGTTACCATCATCTTATAAAAGTTGTTCTTATTTAGAAAACGTTACTTAAGAGTGCACATTCAAAATGCACTGGAAACAAACCAAAGTGGTTCAAAATATCAAAAACTAAATATACTGTATGTTAAATATCTGTTTAAGGCCTTGGGGGGGGGGGGGGGGGGGGGGGGGGGGTTACAAGAAGCAGGACAGCAGCTTGGATCAGTTAGTGAATGAAGCAGGAGTGTACAATAATTTATACAAATGTGACCTACTTTCTGGCATCACAAGAACATCTCATATTTCAGTTTATTCATGTAAAGCGTCTGTACATGCCGATAGTCCACCTCCCAGAGCACTGATTTCATATGGTGCTAGAGACTCAGTTCAAACATCTATGTCACCAAATGAAATCAGAATCTGAGTGCAGTCCTGGATTCACAAGATTTCAGCCTGAATACAGGATATAATGCAGAAGAGATCAGGACTGGTATGCCTTACATTGCTTGTTGTTGGTCAAAAGGAGTTTGAAGATGAAGCTTCCTTGATTTTGGGTCTCTCCCAATGTCGCAGTAGTCTGTTCTACAAACCAACAGCAGAGGGAGTGGTTACATTAATATCAAGAGCCAAACCAGTGACCAAGAAGTGGAAGAAGTTTAAGAGAACTTCATGAAGTTACGTGAGATATTTTTGGTTGGACAGTGTCAGCAAAGCATAGAGGAAACCCCCGGTTTATATCCTGGTAATCCACCCTCCAGGGTCAGCAGGGTAAAACTGGAGTTTTCACAAGAAATCAAACTCATCAGATCAAATCTCCTGAACAGTAAAACAGGTAGATTAGGTTCTGGTCTGGAAAGTACAAAGATCTGGAGAACAGACTTTAAAATATTAATAACGTTTTGTTTTTTTAAAGAAACACTTTTCAAGATTTGTTGGACTAACATGAAAACAGATTTTTATGATTTTACGTGAAGTATGGAACACTTAACGTTTTTCTTTTTGATCCTATGAATCCCTCTGCCAAAAATGACGAATGTGGTTTTTAACTTGAAGTATTTGAAGGTGGATTTGTTTACATTTGGGCTCAGCAAGGCTTGCTATTTCTGTCCACAGCACATTAGCATTAGCATTAACACAAGAAACAAGAAAAACAACAGATTACTTTGTAAGCTCTCAAAGTGCTGGTTGTTGGATTTGGTAACCTTTAATTGTACCAGGCTAGCTTTTTCCCTTCTTCTTCCAGCCTTCATGTACAGCTACGCTGTCTGTCCATTGATGGATGTAATAGCTAGCTTGGCTCACCATAGACTGTATTATAATGTACAAATGTCAGTAACTTGGTACAAATGTTTCAATCCTACCTAGAGACACAAATCGAGCTCACAAAAAAACACACGTTATTTCAAGCTCAGCTTTTGTACAGATGAAACAGAGAGATGTAAAGTGTTAATTATTGGTTTTGAGATGGATGCCAATTTTTATAACTACTGAAGATAGGCATGCTAGCTTACTTTGTGTTAAGTGAAGATAATTAGCTTTTGACATAGAAAGCTAACTCTGCTAGGTTGAAATATTCCAAATCCACCTACAGGCACTTGTAAAGATGATTTCAACCACAATTTGTCATTTGTTTTCTTGAGCTTTGACTAGGAAAACAAACATAAAATGTTATAATGTCTGCCTTTAGGTAGAGCCATGCTAGCTGTATTTGTGACCAGCTAAACTAGCTGGCTGCTTGTTGTAGCAGATTTTAGACCGACAAAAATAAGAGTGTTGACACTTATTACCTCGAACTCATTGCGATATCACTTTTTCTTTGAGATTACACAGTGCTAGAAAAAAGAGGAACATTAAATTGATAAAGAAACACTGGCTGCCTCATGTAATGACTGAATCAGACAACAGCTTGAAGAGGCAAATCCATTCAGGATAGTCTGTAAGGTAAAACACCGGTCACATTGACATTCCATGGCGTCTATGGTTATATTACCTTGAAATAAAAACAGAAAACAAAGCAAAGCAGCGGTTGCAACAGATTGACTACAGGACAAGTGAAAAGTGGATAAAAAGCATGAAATGTTGAATTGAATTATCATTATTATTGAAACACTGTACATACATCATAAAGGCACAATGTTCTAGGATAATGCATTCACCATAAGAGCTATGACTCATGTTTTGTTGCCAGATGGTTTCATTCAAACAGAAGCTGAGGGGGGTGAAGGTTTATCATATGACATGCTGATCATCACACCTCCTTTCTTCCTTCCTTCATACAAGGGTCATGGGCCAAATTTCTCTTATACAACACACACAAACAGAAATAATAACAATGCTTGTTTTCATTAAGGAAAAGATAAGTCACAGTAAACTTTGCATGCAAACAGGGTGAGTAAAGAGAAAGGAAATCAAAATCCACCCTCCTCTTGGTTTGATGGTAAAAGCTATCCACAGACTACTACAATGACAGAACCGGGGAGGAATCAAAGGAAGCTGCAGTCATCAATTTATCCTTAATCTATCCAATAGTTTTTTCAAGAGTCATCAGCCAGAGAATTCAGAGCAAGGGTGAGTCAGTCAAGTATGGCAAACAGAAGTTTGTGGAGACTCAGTTCTGTGGAAGAGGATATATTGATGACCTAAACATTTCATTACCCTGAGCGCTTCCTGAAGGTTGGGTGTCTTTCCATGTAGCTTCAGGTTCAAGACTAAATGCTCCTAAGCATGCCAAAGTGAGTTCACAACTAGGGCAAGCAAAGCGATTATGCTTAATGGCGGAAGGTATAACCCCATGAATATGTGCAATCATGAGCGCGTGAGGCGGGGAGAAGAGGAAGGAGAGAGGGAGTGAATCTGGTGAAAGGTTTCTTATTTTTCGTGACACGAACGGAAGGCTTGTAAACCCAAGCAGAGCTGAAGAGACGTTTAGCGTTCTTGAGGTATTGACTGATTAGTTTGATCAGTTAGAACTTCAGCAGGTGAGAGGAGCATGAGTCAGCTACACTTCAGGTTGACTTAATCCAATTAGTCAGAGATTTTTCCTGCAAAAAAAGCCACATTTTCTTCTCTGAAAAGCAGAGTTTAACTAGTTTACTCTGAAAGAATCTCTCCTCAATGGAAGTCTTACTTATTTGTGTAAATTCAGACTCTGAATCACATCTTCATAGAGATTATGCTTCTTCAGATTATAGGAGTTGTTCAGCATTTTTGGAAAAAAATACTTTCTTTCTTACCAAGTGTCTTTTTGAAGACAACTACCTGATGGAAAAAGAGTATCTGGGTCTGAGTATCAATCACATACAGGTGCTCTTTGGAAACCTCAGGCTTGTTGTGCTTCTTACTTCTTATGAGGGCGAAGCTGCAGGAGTAGAAGAGTGAATTTAGTCAAAAATAATTACTGCAACTGTCCCTCCTACCTAGGTCCTCTGATATCAGATAACAGACATCTGAAACCTCTTGCATGTCTTGTTTGAATAATTTATTTATACTACTGTGAGGGAGGCTAAATGTTTTGGGCATTCAGACAGTCCAAGACAGATTTCTATAAATGGACAAATTATTACACTGTATCGTATCGTATCATATCGTATCATATTGTATCATATCGTATCGTATCGTATCGTATCGTCTTCTATCATAACACATTGTGTTGCATCATATTATATTGTATCGTATGGTATCATAGACTGTAAAAAAAAATGGACGTCCGATCGCTCGGCTGGAAGTGAGGCTTCCACAGAAACTACTCCCCCTGGTGGCTGGCTGCAGTATAGGTCAAAAACTCAGTCTCCCCCATTTATTTGAATGGGGCTGCGGTCAAACTTTAAAAAATGAATGCACTTTGTATGAATGTTTCTCACATCCGTATGCTGTGTTGATATGTAGTTATTATTTGACTGTTTTGTGTTCAAGGCCTCTTTTTTCTGAAAAGTTTATTTTTCATTAGTTATTAGAGGTTAAAAAATGGGGTTTTAAATCCGAGTTTGCTTTGATTGACAGCTGCTGTAGAGAGAAACTCTGTAGGACCTAGTGACGGTACGCTGTAGGGCAGGGCCTCTTACTGTGGAAATACACAAATTCCCTACTGCGCAGACTCTGGCTCCAGAAAATGTACAAGATATCTACGTTCTGGAACGGGATATTTTGGCTTCAAAACCGTACAATGGGAAAAGGCGAAGCGATGCCTGTCCATTTTATATACAGTCTATGTATGGTATGGTATCATATTACATCAAAGCATTTCATATAATTTATCGTATTGTATCATATCGTATTATATCATGTTTTATGTCATACCATATCTTATAATATTGTATAGTTTTATATTGTATCGTATTGTATCGTATTTAATCGTATCGTAGCTTATCTTATTGTATGGTATTGCATCGAGTAAGGGGGTGTGTCTAGCAGCTTTTTAGCCTATCTTAGCATGGAACTGGAAACAGTGGGAAAAGGCAATCTGGCTTTAGCTTACAAATTAGCATGGCAGATTTTGTTACCGTTTGACAGAGCAATCCAGCTGTTTCACTTTGTTTAGTCTTCATACTAGACTTAGCATCCAGCTACAGGTAGTAGTTTCGCATTTGACATGAAGTTATAACAATGGTATCAATCCTTTTGACAAACTCTCTACGAAGAGTGAGATAGCATGTTTTCCCTCAATGTTAAACCGTAACATAAAGGAAGAAGGTGTAAACAGGCAAGAGTATTAATAGATGCATAAGCAGGTTGGACATGTTACTGCTGCTCCTCCCATGCCAAGGGTGGTACCGGAGTTTCAAAACAACAAGATGTGATTGAAGCGAGTTTTAAGGGTAGGTGGATGCTGTTACCTTTCAACAGAGCCAAGCAAGCTGTTTGTGGGACTGAAGCATTTAAGCTAACGTAGAAATACCAAATCCTGCAGTTCCCCAAATGACCACTCAAACTTGACCTCTTTCACATCCACCCATTGTCCAAGTATGGTCCCTTCTGGTTTCAACATATCTCTATAAGTTATGTAACAGGAGTCCACAGGACGCTGTAGAGATCAGAGTCCCTGTAAGGCTTTGGGCATTTGGCCAGATGGAGGAAACCCATTCCCAACTGTCTCAATCTACAGGACACTAATCATGAGATAAGACAATCTAACCCTTTTTTCATACACTGAATGATGTCAACACTTCAGAACACCATGTGCTGAAACAACAACTCTGCCTCCAAAGAGCAGCCTTGTGACAGATGAGTAATAAAAAGTATTTCTTAGGCTTTTAATTTGAAGAGGAAACTAACCCATACACTGAAGGACAGCATACTATTAATAAAAACATATATCTGTCCCAGCATGGTGATGGTTATGTAAGACGAGCGCTTAAGAGAAACAGAAGCTGAATTGTCAAAATATGGAAATGAATGTCACAGTATTTGAAGTTGGAGGATGATATACCATGGGATTTAAGGGACTTGCCAGTCTGCTGTTAATTAGTCTGGACCTTCTTCGCCTTGCATGAGATCAGTGACTCTGCACACAAAGAGAGGCTTCATCACACCATGGATTTACATGACAGAATGAGGTTTGCTTGGAGGGTGTTTAGTAGCTATAGCCTATATATACCCCAACCAATGCAGCATCAGGATCCAGGTGTGGTCACCTAGCACTTACATATGCAAAATTCAGCAAAGCAAGCCAGAGAGGAAAATGACAGCAGGAAAGAATCGCTTGAAGAGACACATTCCCAAGATAATTTAGTCTGAATGAAGGATGTTGAGCCTTGAAAATCAATCTCAGACTCACCATGCTGCATCACATTAGTCTGTGGGTGCTCATAGAGATGGAGAGAAAGTGTTAATCCAAGAAGAGGCAAAAGAGCTACATGTGATACCTTTATTAATGCTCGATCACTGCTACAGATAGTCACTCAGAGACAGAGCTGCCATGCTGGATCTCCTTTAGGGAAGATCTCTGATTTTGCTCCTTCAAACATCAACTCAAACTAGTTCAGGAGAGTTGTTGACACTTTTGTTCTGCTCTTATTTAAAGCTAAATACACCTTTGATGGCAACTTTTCATGATGTGATATAAACCTGTCACTCTGTGTGGCTAAAGGTAACCGACTGGAGTTCAAATATAGGCTGAAAGTGAAACTGCTACGTCACTTTCTCTTTTCACACAAGACATTACAGTCTAACAAGTTGTGAAGCAGTTGGACGGTAAATAATGACAAAAACATAACACAATATTAGCTTTTCCTTACTAAAACAAACAGATTAAAAGCCCAGTGATAAAGACAAATCTTACCTGTTGCAAAGGATCAAACATCACCCTCCAAATGGTGAGTTGTTTCTACACTGGAGACGTTTCTTACACTTGTGCTCTGACTGAAAGCTGATCCCATACTGTGCAGTAATAAAGTGTGTCCTTTTATACCTAATAGGTGCTGCAGTCCTCAGGGTTGTCTTCTCCCTGAATGTGCCTGTGTGTGTGTTTGTATGTGTAATGAACAGAGTGAGCGGCAGCGGCGTTATGAGATGGAGATGCCAGAGCGAGCACACACCCCTTTCTTTCTTTCTCTCTCTCTCTCTCTCTCTCTCTCTCTCTCTCTCTCTCTCTCTCTCTCTCTCTGCTTTTTAGACTCATCCACTACTCAGCCAGTCATTATCGTAACTGAGCTCACATGCGCTCCCACACACACACATAAGTACACAGAGTAACACACAAATACAGATAGTCTACACTGTATAAATGTCAATACAGTAAGTTACCAGATTGTTTTTTAAGACTTGGATGATTAGTAACCTAACAGGAAATAAAATCCACAGTGGCAGCTCAGAAACACACACACCCTGGATGACAAAGCATCCTCTCTCTCCCCAAAATAAACAAGAATTACTCCATTTACTTGCTTTAACCACATTATCCTACAGATTGATTTCCAACATGCTTGTATGTGACAGCTCTGAAAAACTGAATAAATACTGCACAGCTGCTTAAATTTTGTTTGAGCAACATTGTAACAAGCAGAAAAGAAGTGAACTTTTTTATTTAACTCTTCAATTATGAGCAACAAAGCACAGCTTAAACACATTTTGTAACTTCCTCCCTGTGTTAAAACTTGGAAAAATGGGAAATCCCAGAGCTGAGGGGGAAAGGAAGGAGGAAACAGTATCCGTATGGTGATCGCAGGTGAGAGGGCACGACTCACAGAGCAGGAATCTCACCCTGCATTCCTCTGCTGTGACGAGAAATGGAATAATCACGCCTCTGTAAAGCACCAAAGGCCTACTACGCTCACACACATGCATGCACAGGCACAGCCCCCGTCACCCAGCACGTGCTCCCCTTTCCCGGTATCCGTTCCTGTGTTGTGAGTCAGCTGACCACAAGATGAGTCGCTCCCGCTCCTGCTTTCATGCGTCCGCCTTGAGGATACCAAAGGAAGTGGCTGAGAGAGCTGAGTCACTTCAACTTCTTAGCCCCAAGATACCCCTTGTCTTCATCACTTCAACAACTTCTGCTCTGGAATTCTGCTGTCAAACATCCATCATCTTCCCACAGCGCTGTGCACACCTGTGATAACTCTCTCTATTGCTGGTCTCTTACTCTCAACATCGCAGAGAACAAAACATCCTGATCCTCCTTCACCAGAGGAAAACTGTGCTATAAGACCAAGAGAGACTGAAAATATCTCTCCTCTCCCCTCTACGTCTCTTCTCCTACCTTCTTCTCTCTCTGTTTGTGTAACAAAGAGCACACAGAGTGAGCTATATTGAGACTGAGTCAGTGCTGAACTTAGAGCTGCTCAGAGCTAGCCTGGCTGCCTTGAACGGTGTTTACTTTTGGCCTTGTTTGGGGTTATAAAAAAGAACCATAAGAGTAGTTTGGGATCTGATTTATGGACTTATTTACTGGCAGTCAGATACATGAGAAGTTCTAAACAACTCTCATCACTCTGTTCTATAAATTCGCTACAGCGAGACGCTAGTTAGCTTTGCTAAGTTCTAGGACTGAAAAAAAAAGCTGGCTAGGCTTCTTCCAAAATGTGACAAAAACCACTGAATGACAACTCCTGATGAACAAAATAAGACTTGTTTGTTTGAACTAAGCAGAAACTTGGTGTAGAATTGTCAAGCTGTGGTTTGGGATGTGGTTAAATGTGCTGGTGAAGGTTACCAACCCACTGACGTCTCCAAGAAATCATTGGCTTGGCAGAGAAACAGTCCCCTGTCACTCTGCAAAACAACAAAAGTTTTTATTTTATTTACACTCAACACCAAGTAACAAACCTCCAGTGCTGAAGGTGAGGCTAAAGTAGTAGTGCAAAAAGCTGCAATGTCTCGTGTGTCCACTTGAGGGTGGTCCAGAAGCTCAAGAAACCCTCTTAAATCCGATATATAGATGCCCAATTTTATAGCAGAATCAAATAATCATATTTAGGCTAAAGCCTGGTTTATAACATAGACTGTATAAAATATGGACGTAGTATCCGTGTAACACCCATCTGTTTCTGAAGCGCTGTTTTGAGGCCAATCGTCAGTGGCAGCCATATTGCTGCTGTCGAGAGATTGTGACGTAAAGAGGCAGGCTTTGACCCTCCTAGCCAACAGCTACAGTGTTCCTGCAGTCAGCTGTGCCTCTCATTGGAAGACTCGTAATCTCAATATATTCGAAATTGCCATGTTAGAAAAAAATTCAGCCCCCTACAGTGTACGCCGATCGACAAATGAGCTATCCAGAGTACACTTGTCTTTTGTACCAGGCTGTAAACATGTTTACTTCTGCTATAAAGATCGTCTTTTTTGAAATGGTGTGTATGTGGTTTCCGGTACTTCCGGAGACAGCCTCAAGCGGATCCTCAATGAACTGCAGTTTGTAGCACTTCTGCATTGGACTCATATTTTTAGACCGGAGGTTGCCGCTTGGTTTATACTTATGTGTCGAAGCTAGGCCATAGAACACACCCTAGGTTTGCATAGCCCTGTACCTACCTACTAAGCGTATGTACATAGCCTACATCGTGAAACAAAGCAGATTTCAAGCCCTGTGATTGGCCCACTGAGGAGCATCATATATCTGCATTTACAACCTGTCCTGTATCACTGCCATCCTCCTCTGCCTACATTGATGCAGCAACTGCACCTTCCATGTCCTATAATGTCTCCTCTCCTTTCTTCTTTTGCAATTACTGCACAGTATGATCAACTGCTGCTCAGCTCCAACACAATAATGACAATGTTCAGTTTCAGTTGCCATGGTTTCTTGTGCACAAACTTGCAGAAAATGTAGCAGGACCAGAAACTGGCAATCTGACTAGCATAGAAATCACAATGCCAGCTGGCGTTTAGGTTGAGTATTGCACAGCAACGCAGACACTCCAAAAAACAAGTATGTAGCACTCATGACGGTGTAAGCTACTATGACGTAGAGCCAATGTAGAAGTATAAACCAGGCTAAACAATGCTTAAGTCTGCAGAGCTTAGTGTATGGTTGAGTTGCAGTTCCTTGGCTTACAACCAGCCTCAGCTTCATCTCTTTGTCTGTTTCTGGATTGATGAAAAACAAGGTTGAGTCAGCATTTCCAATATGACGTCCATCATCATTGGGCTTCTTTACGCCTATTCCGAAACCAATGGGTGACCTCACTGAGACTGCGTCCATGTTTACACCTTCTGTTCTTCACACACATGTTCATACACTTGTTTCCAGTTTTTATGCTAAGCTAAGCAAAGATGAGAATATGAGAGGTTGCTATAAATCTTAACATCAAATAGGCTCATTAAAGCTCCTGTGAAAAGTTTTAACCGTGTCGTGAAATAGACTGAAATGAATATTGATGCCTGTCTATGACCTGCAAAAGCAATCAAGACCATCAGCAACAAAACTGATCATTTCTCTGTTGTAATTTTCAATGCTTGTAACCAGTGTTGCAGGGTAGGTTTCAAGTGAAGTAATAGCCCAAAGCTTGATCCGCAAGACAACTGGACTGGTAGAAATTCTTGGTCAGCTGTCAGCTGTGGGCCGTTAGAGTCACATGGTCTCTGGTGTGAGTATGGTCTTACTTGTTTTAACAGATAATTGAAAACAGCATTGTATGTAGGAGACAAATGGTGTCTTAGTCGACCACCTCTGTTAAGAGAAGGGTGTTCAAGCTTAACATAGATGGCTTCCTTCACCCCTCTTTCATACCAACGCTCTTCTCTGTCCAGGATCTGAACCTTGCTGTCCTCAAAGGAGTGTCCCTTGTCCTTGAGGTGCAGATATACGGCTGAGTCCTGGTCTGAGGAGCTGGGTCTTCTGTGTTGGGCCATGCGTCTGTGGAGAGGTTGTTTAGTTTCACCAATGTAATGTAATCTTTGTTACACTGTATGGCATAAACTACATTACTCCGTTTGTGCTGAGGTGTTTTGTCCTTGGGATGAACCAGTTTCTGTCTCAGTGTGTTGGATGGCTTGAAATGAACAGGGATGTTGTGTGCAAAATGATGAACTATTCCTTTACCTTTACTTGGATTCTTCAGCTTCTGTCCTGATAAGTACAGGTGAGTAAGTAAGTGCACAGTGAATCCCTGTCATAGCAATCACCTTAACTTGCAGCTCTAATCTCAGGCTGATATACAAACTTATATCCTTGGTTAGTGAAGGATAGTAACCAATCAAACCAACAAATGAAATGTCAAAACAAGTTTTAATGCATGTTTTCTGTATGTCCAAACATTACAAGTTCATTTTGTTGCACCTGCTGTTAGGGTAATTCCCCATCAGACATCACTTTCTCCCCGATGGGTTCAGCCAGCAACAAGGCGACAAGAAAAAACACACAAAAAACAAGCAGTGTTATGTAACAATCCTACTCCAGTCGTCTGCAGGCTTCAGATGCGTCCTTGGTAACAATCACTATAGCACCAGCAGAGGAAAGACAGGATTGCATAACGACAAACTCAATGCCATCAAATTCAGCAGATCTAAAGATCTACATATTGTACAAACAGTACAGCTGACAGTGTGAACAACTGGCTGCAAAAGATGTTAAAAAACAAAAAAAAAACAAAGTGTGTTAAAGTTTCAAAAATGTCCCTGATGATAAGATGAGCTGTGATGTTGATAAGATAAGATCAAGCGATTTGTATTTATGTAAGTGTAATGTGAGTGTTTTGGTGTCTCTAAAAACTGAGTGGGTGATGAGATTACAGTTTCTATGTGGAATGAGACGCCTAGCAGTGGAGCAATGTGATGTATAAACCTGCATTAACTCACACAACTTCCAATCTCAAAGATTTACATATTTCAAGTTACCAAAACTCCTATTTCCTACTTTTCTCATCTGCCTTTAAACTGCACTGAGATTTTACAGTGTTTTCAGTCAGCTAACATTTCTTGCACATATACATCACTGTGCATCTCTTATTTTACATCTATTGTACATATTTTGTATTATATATATTTTTTAAATGTATCTTGTTTATTATCTACATTTATCTACTGCATTGACCATAATGTAAGACAACCCTGATTACAAGACACACTCCCCCTTTTTCAAGACACATTTTTAGATAAAGAATCTTTGAAAACAAAATCTTGTCTTTATGAAGAAAAAAATTATAATTAATACCGCAAGCGGCAATGAACGGGCCCTCGCACAACCACCACCTGATGTTCGCCATCGCCTGATGTGCAGCAGATGTTGCTGTGCTGCACTTTATGAGGCGTAGGCTGAAACTGTGAGCATACTCGTGCAGTTATCAGCATAGTGTACATTGCAGTACTGCCTGTCACCAGTAGGTGGTACTGTGACTTTAATTATGTTCTGAAGGATTGTTCATCACATCATTATAGAAAGAGTTGAGATCACAAGCATGTTAAAAACATATTCTGAGACTGAATGACAAACATGTGTATATAGATGAGTTCAGGCTGGGTCCATGATGAAACGTCAAATTTGAAAGAGATCGGAGATTGTATGTAAATGTCAGTACCATTTATTTCCTGTGGGTGGTTCTATGGCTGCAGTAAATAAATGAGCCCATAGGTGTGTTGAGGGATGGACCCTGATCATGTGTATGCAATTTGAAACAGATTGAACACTGTATGAAGAAGCTATAAGTATTTCCTGTTTAATGGCAAGACATCACAGTTTGAGGCGTCGCCAGAGACACACCCTTCAATGACAGGTCACAGTCTGACCTGTGATGCTTCATGAAGATGTGAAGACCATTTCTGAGCACATTTGAAATAAATACACTCAAAAGACGAGGAGCTATACACCACAAAGTAAGATGTGACTTCCTGTGGCCAGTAGGGGGCCCTATAGGAAATAGGTAAATATTTGCATACAGATGCCTTAAGCCTGGGACAGTTATCATACATGTAAGGTTTGGTCCTGATCTAACATTGTATGTGAGAGATGTTAAGGTTTTAATATCCTAAAAGATTTGGCACAGTGCCAAAAACAGTGAAGACCCTGATTACAACCACAAGATTTTGTGGGCGTGGGAGGTATACTTCAAATTTCTGCGCTTCCTGTTGGGATTTCACAATGAAGCCTCTGGAATTTTTTGTAGGTCTTGGGATGGTAGCTATGCAAAAAAAAAAAGTCATGCATGTAGGTTAAAGTGGCATGAGGGGCTGGCCTTTTAAGTCATTAGAGGGCGCTATGGAGCAGGTATTGGCATTAAAGCAATTAATTCATAAATTTCGGGCAATGACTGAATTTTGGGCAAAGTTTGGGGAGTTTTGGGCCACACTGAGGCATGCAAATTTGGCTTTTAAGCAGGGGAAAAATCATAGTGATCATAAGGGTTACAATAGGGCCTCACCTTCACTGCGTGTCAGTGATCGGGCCCTAATTAAAGATAATTACAAAACAAGCTCATTAAATAAAACAAGCTAGGTTGCATTACTTTTAAAATCAAAATGTCACGTTTAAATGGAATTGAATGTGATCACATCAACACAAAGCACATATTGTAAAAGTATTTTAATGCTATAATAATTAAATAACCTGCAGTCTATTGGATGGATGATGGGTCTGGTAATGGACATGTCTTTGATCAGCGTTTTGACACGTGAATTTCAGGGTGTTGTTTTTGTGCTTGGCGCCTTTGGACATTATTCTCATGTGACATCATATTTCTTGGCTGTTTGATAGAGTTTTAATGTCTCTGCTGCAGTTATGACCGTTTAACTGTCTTAAAAATCTATATCATTACTTCACCCAAGTTGTTGGTTAACTTGTTCTCCTTTTTTTGCTACTTTGCTCCAATCATTGTGTCTCTCCATCTTTCATCCCCCTGACAGACGGTGAATGATGACTGACCTTAGTCATGGGGGTGCACTTGCTTTACAAATAAATGACAACGTCCACTGTTGTAACAAAAAATGGCAATCATTTTCTAAACCCCAATATAAAAGAATCTTGCTTTTTCAGATATATTATATAAAGTCTTATATTCAGGTCAATACAGTCATCTATTTAAAGCTCCTGTGAGGAAATTTCCACTTATGTTGATTTTGGCGCCCCCTTTGGACAAAGCGTTCCTCCTATCTCTTTGCAGATTTGTCATGTATATATGCAGGTAGTGTTTTCTGAAGAAAATGTCCTTTTGCTGTTTTTTAACAGTCACATGTGTCGCTCATCAAGATACTTTGCCACGGAAAATGTAAAAAAAGGTCTGGTTCTTCAGCTTGCTATTACTCACTTTGTCTGACACCTACACCCCCAGCAGCAGTTTCAGGCTTTAAAAAAATCTCTATACAAACAATCAGTCTTATCGCTAACGGCCTTATTTGCTTCTTGGGGTCATAAAGAAGCATAGTTATTCATTTTAATCTTTTATTTGTAACCAGTTAAAAACTCCTCCCCGGAGCTTTAAATTCACAAACAGTTGGGTCACTGTTTTCCACCCTTTTCTTGATTAATTCCACTCCTTTGTTTGCAAGTTCCAAGACAAATTTATTTCATGTTTGAACTGACTTTGCAATTAACCTGATTCTACTTCCTAAGACTTAGACGTATTAAGTAGAATTTCCTCAGTAAATAGCTGGTATAGCTTCAGAGCAACAGCTGATCACTAAAATGATAATATATGTTGATTGACCAGGAATTTAGCATCTGTTGCCTCAATGCTGTCCTGAACTGCTTGCGTTTGCATTGAAGATGTCAAACGAATGATCAAACAATTATCAAGAACTCTTTCGATGATCAATATGTGGATCCTAGGAGATGAGACAAAGCTGCAGCAAAAACTAAATACTGAGTGTCTGGAGAAGCTGGTATAACAGAGTACACAAAGGGCAAATGTCCCATGTTTGCATTTTTGCTGGACATATTTGTTAGAAAAATAAAGATCAAACAAAGATGCATGCACAGCTGGTCAAAGCACAACTGAACTTTAATGTAATTACATAAAGTTGAACACACAACACTCAAGTGCAGAAACACAGAAAAGCCACACATAAACAGTAAACAGTTAGACCACTGCTGCCTCACTGCTATATGAAAGAGCTTGACGGCAGGCTAGGTCTGCAGATCACAGCTTCACTTCTGTTTTACTTATTCATGACTTTTCTTGAACAGTGAGAGGATGTGGCGGTGAGATGCTCGGATCCAAAAGGTTAAAGCAAACAACGTCTAAAGGAAATGATTAAAATGGAAGAAGCTCCAATAAAATGAAGTAGTTGACTCGGTGTGCTAAAACATAATAGCATGTAATCCTTTAATTTAATCTGTTGCATGTAAATTACAGGAAACATGTCTGCACACACGCACAAACACACACACACACTCAACCACACACATGCAAACACTCACTTCCTCTTCATATGGAACCAGGACATGCTGTACCTAAAATTAGATGAGACAAACACTCACATGTTAAGAGACACGCAAGCCCCTGATTCAGCTGCACTGTGGTTTTGACAAAGCAGAGGACACAAATTGCAGAAAACAAAAAATTCCAAAGACTGACACAAAGACCAGAGTTAAAATGCAATCAACCAAATTCTTGTTTTGCTGTTTTTATTCAGCTGCTCTGCTGCATTTTTTAGCAGCAACTAATGCTACAACATTTTTTTACAGCTGGAATTTCACAATCAAAGCAGGTTATCTCTGAAGATCATACAAGTAAAAAAAACCCAGAGGGTAAAATTAGACCTTGAACACAACATTAAAGTTCTGCTAACATGTTACTTTACTTAAAAATGATGTAATGGCACTCAAAAAGGTGCCACCTGGTACCAATAGAGGGAGGAGGCTCTTGGTGTGCTTCAAACAAAAAGTTAATTTTTGTTTGAATATTTTCAATATGTTAACTTTTGCAGGAAAAATAAAACTGTCTGAATATGCTGAACTCTTAATCTGGTAAAAACGTGGAATCTTTCACTGAGACCCCTCTCACTCCTGCTAAAATGTGCAAAATGGTCTAGTCCACCCTGCATGATGGGTCCTGGGACCCCTGGGGGTCCGCGAACCATAGCGTGGGGGTCTGTGAAATAATTTGAATACATTTCTAATAAATTATAAAATTGTGCTGTGTCATTACAAAACAGCATACACCATGGTTACGATACCATTTAGTGGCTTGAAGGGATATGTGAGTCTTGCTACTGTTAATTTTCGGAAAGCGTTTAAGATCAATTACTTGAAAAGTATAAATGCTGTCATGTGGAGTCCACAAGAAATGAAATGACCCTCTGTTTTGAAGTATACAAGTGGTATTCACTTGATTCAAACTGAAGTGTTATCTGTTTACCACTATGGTACAGGTCTGAAGTGTTTACATTGATATGTTTTTCAATACAAATAGTCCCAAGGGCAACTAAGAGTGCAAATGGTAGTAATCATGTGCTTTAGTGATGGGAAGTTCGGCTCTTTTCAGAGAGCCGGCCCTTTTAACTCGGCTCCCAAAGAAGAGCCAGCTCTTTCGACTCCCGAACGGCTCTTAATTTAGGATCCTTTGTAGGCGTATATTTTACCTTAACTTTGCAAAAAATAATGGTTTGTGTTGAAAACCCTTTTACATACACTGTTTTTATGAGAAGCCTTATAATTGCGTAGTTTTGTGCATTAATTCTGTTACAAAACCATTCGTAGCCTAACCCTAGGGTTAGGGTTGTGATTAGGGTTGTGATAGAGTTAGGGTTAGGATTAGGGTTAGGGTTAAGGTTAGGATTAGAGTTAGGGTTAGGATAAGGGTTAGGGTTTGGGTTAGGATTAGGGTTATAGTTAGGGTTAGGATTAGGGTTAGGGTTAGGGTTAGGTTTGGGGTTAGGGTTTGGGTTAGGATTAGGATTATAGTTAGGGTTCGGGTTAGGATTAGGGTTAGGGTTAGGTTTGGGGTTAGGGTTAAGGTTAGGGTTAGGGTTTTGATTAGGGTTAGGGTTAGGATTAGGGTTATGATTAGGAGTTAGGGTTAGGGTTAGGGTTAGGATTAGATTAGGAGTTGGGGTTAGGGATCTCAGGGTTGGGGTTAGGGTTAGGAAAGGTTAAGATGAGGAAAGGCTAGGGTTAGGGTAAAGGTTAGGGTTAGGGTTAGGGTTAGGGTTAGAACCAGAACTAAACTTAAGCAAACAGAACCAGAACCAAACTGAAGCAAACAGAACCAGAACCAGAACCAAACTCAAGCAAGCAGAACCTGGACCAAACTCAAGCAAACAGAACCAAAACTAAACTTAAGCAAACAGAACCAGAACCAAACTCATGCAAACAAAGCCAGAACCAAACTCAAGCAGAACCAAACTCAAGCAGAACCGAATCAGAACCGAACCAGAACCGAAATAGAACCAGAACCGAACCAGAACCAAACCAGAACCGAACCAGAACCAGAACCAGAACCAAACCAGAACCAAACTCAAGCAAACAGAACCAGAACCAATCCAAGCAAACAGAACCAGAACCAAACTCCAGCAAACAGAACAAGAACCAAACTCAAGCAAACAGAACTAGAACCAAACTCAAGCAAACAGAAACAAGAACCAAACTGGAGCAAACATTTATTAATGTCCTCAGTGCAGGTTGAAACAATTATGAGGGGGTCCTTGGACAATTTTCTCACCTGTAAGGGGTCCCTGGCTCCAAAAAGTTTAAGAACCCCTGGTTTAGGTGATACCTGCACTGTAGATTTCAGGTGGTTTCAGCTTGAGTTCTGAATGCACTATTTTGGTGTCAATTATATAGCCTCCCTCCCACACGAATGTAGAACATGCTTCTATATTAATCATGGAGCATGTATTTGAATGATAGGGAAGAAGATTAACTGGAACAAGTAAACCCTGTAAAGCCGCGTGTGAGTGTGATGGTAAGCACTGCTGCCTCACAGTGACCAGGTTCAGGGTTTGAATCCAGGACAGGACCTTCACAGTTGGAGCCGGGGTGTTCTTGAGTGTGGACCGCATATTTTGATCACTGCACTGATCTGGAGAGTAAATAAACTTAAATAAGTAAACACTGTGCAGCAGAAACACTGTGCTGGGGCACTGGCGGCTTAGCGGTCTAAGGGCCCCACGTTCAGAGGCTATAGCCATCGTCGCAGAGGTCGCCGGTTCGATTCACGTCTGCGACCATGTACTGCATGAATTCCCTCACTCTCTACTCCCCATGTTTCCTGTCTCTCTTCAGCTGTCCTGTCATAAAGGCAAAAAAGCCCCAAAACAAAACTTAAAAAAAAAGAAAAGAAAAGAAAATGTATGTGCTGTTAATCACTGGTGCCTCATGGCAAGATGGATTTCAGGCTCCCAAAAAGGTAAGGCCGGTTAGTGTGGAGATCAGGTATGTTGTGGCTTGGAGTGTGGACTATGCACTGCATAAGTGAACTGGACATAAAATAAACCTTTACAAACAGGAACTGCAAGGCAGCTGATAGTGGTGTGTTTAGCAATGCAGGCTCCAATGATGGTTCTGGGTTCAAGCCCTGGCAAGGATCTTGAGAGTTCTGGCTTGTTCCCACTCGAATGCAAGCTTTTGAACTGATATAAATCAAGGAAATTAGATAAATCCAACATGTCAGCCTTGACAGGCAGCACAGTGATGTGATGGTTAGGACTGCTGCCTCATAGTGACAAGGTGATGGGGTCAAAGGTGGTGCTTGATGGTGCATGGTTCCATGTGTAGGGAGATGAAAGAAGAGTTGACAGTGAGGGATAGGGTTAATGGAAGAGGCAGGGAGAGAAAAAGTTAATGCCAGTTACAGACAAGGGAAGGTATTTTTGTTGGTATGGCTCCTTTCCTCCTTTCTCCCTGATAAGGTAGAGAGGGGTTCAGTGCAGTATAGACTGAAAAATGAACAAATGACATTTTGCAATGTTAAAAACGTTTGCAGAACAAAACTGGGCATCAGTTTAAATGGTTTTGGAGAGGGAAGCTTTTCCAAATTTGACTTTAAATAGGAAAGTTATTGATCCCAAATTTTCACAGTTACCATAAAATTCTTCAAAGTTTTATGGGTCATAAGCACAATGATGTAGAGTTATATTTTCAGGTCTGTAATGGGAGTGTCGAATGTGACGTCTTTTCATGGGGCTCAGAATCACTGGTGACTCCCCTGCTTGGACCTCTACTTGTGATGCCGGAGTAAGTTAGAGGCGAGCAGCAGCCTGTAACTAGACAGAGGAGCTCCCTCTACTGGTGATATTTGTGTTGACAGTGTCTCTCTGTATCATATTATGCTCCTGCAGCATTTTCAGTATTTCCACAGACCAACACCTCTGTGGTGGTCTGCAGGGTGCACTCAGCGGACTGCAGCGAACCGCTTTCATAACTTAAAACTGCAAAGAAAATAAAACAGAGAGTAAAAGGTAGTGAAAGGAGAACAAGGAAATTAGTGAGAATAAAATGTGGATTCAAATTAAATTAAGTAATAAATAAGGTGTTCATAAGGTCATACTACACCTATACTTGCCACAAGTTAGTTAACATTCGAGGGGTGGACATCGAGGTGGTGCCAACCTACAAATATCTAGGCGTACACCTGGACAACAAGTTGGACTGGTCCCTTAACACAGATGCACTCTACAGGAAGGGGCAGAGCTGCCTTTTTCTTAAGGAGGCTCAGATCTTTAGACATCTGCAGTAAGATGCTGCAGATGTTTTATCAGTCTTTGGTGGCAAGTGTGTTATTCTATGCTGCAGTCTACTGGGGAAGCAGAATAAAACACAAGGATGCGAGGCAACTGGACAAACTAGTGAAAAGAGCTGGCACTGTGATTGGAACCAGGTTGGACTCACTGGGGGCTGTGGTGGAGAGATGCACAGAAGAAGCTAGAGGCCATTCTAAATTACACAGATCATCCAGTTCACAGCTTCTTTGTGGACAAGAGACACAGCGGCAGTGGACGGCTCATCTCTCCGCGCTGCAGGACTGAGAGATAAAGAAAATCATTCACCCCTGCAGCCATTAGGCTTCATAACTCTCTAACCAATGGGAGATGAGCTGACAGACACCTGAATTACCTGTTTTATGTGATTTTTACAATTTTATCTGCCAAACAACTGAATTTCCCTTCGGGATTAATAAAGTACATTCTATTCTATTCTATCTATATTTTACCAGTGGTTCCCAAAGTGGAGATTGGGACCCTTTGGGGAGGTCATGAGACACTGATAGACAGGTCGCAAGATGCTTTCCCTAAAAACACGCACACATAAAACAAGTTAAAGTTTGAAACTGGTTTATTTAATTTACTTTTTTGCATGCAGCAGAAATCACCCCTGAAATATTATATGTACAGTACAATAACCTAAAACGCATACTGGTATATAGGATAGTGTTCTTTCATGCATCTGCAATCAGATAATGAACTTTCAGAGCTTCAAAGGCACACATACATAATAATAAACTGAGCTCACTCAGCGTAAAGTATATATGCCATACAAAATACCTGACAGTGACTCAACCAACCACTCATGACAAACTTAAATCTTCGGTGCAGTCATTGCAATTTGCCTCATTTACAAACACAAGCTCTTAAAATGCAATGACCCATCTGTTAGTGTTGTGGCACATTTGGTTTAAAAGTGATCCCAAGAACCGGTGAGGTCTCAAACATGGCACCAAAGTGAAAGACTAAGCTGCTAATGCTTTTGACACTGTAACCAGACCAGTGTGAGAGTATGTGAAGTGTTCCTCTTCCAGTAAAGGCTGTGGTTGATTCTCCAGAATCAGTAAAGCTGACAGACGTCAACGTCCTCGTCACGTGGTCCCTATTAACCTCCAGGGCTTAATTTATTCTGTAGACAGAGGGAAGAGACAGGTTAAAACAAAACCAACCACAAGTTACAAAAAACCAAAAACATTTGATGTTTTAAACCTGTACCTTCTTGGCATTATCCACACACTGCATGTAGGCAGAGGCAATGCTGGAGCAGGACAGAGTCTTCCCTGTGTTCTCCTTGTAGCATTTTAAAATCTGACTCTGCAGGTCTCCACACAATGGCTGGATATTAGTGCGCCTGACAAAAATAAAAAGACTCAGTCATGTTGATTATCCACATGTCAGGGCTCACAGTACTATATATTGTCACCCTATTAAAATAATGGCCTATGTCATTTTTTGAGTTTTAGGGAAAACACAAAAAAACTTACCAAATACAGATCATGTGATATTTATTAATCATTTCAATCAAAAAGGCCTTGACAGTGGATGACTGTTCACATACATAGAACGTTGTGTGTCAATTATGTAACATTAAAGAATAGAGTGACTTAGGCCAATTTTCGAACATTCTAGTGTGACTGAGGCAACTTTAAACCTGGCTTTAACTGCCCTTTCATAGTGCAAACTCAAAACTGAAATTACCTTGAGTTAAACTAAACAAATGTCAGGTAAATCAAATTAGTCAGGAGGCAGTCCCTTTCCTCACTTCTCCAGGTCTTCTTTGCTGGATTTTTATTGAACTTAACCCATTTCCAACATCCAGTTTTGACAACTTTTTGAAACCTGACTATTAACTGTCCTTTAATTCCATAAAGCAAACTCAAAACGTAAATAACTCTAACCTAAATTGAACAAATGTCAGGTCAATAGTGAACCTTATCACTCACCAGTAGAAACTGATTCAAGAATCATGTTTAGAGCTTCTTCTGCACTATAGATTCTGTTGCTTCTTGAAGCAGCTGCCATCATGAAAGCTTGTTAAATTGCCCAAGTCAGACATTTTATCCTAAAGAATAAAAAATGTTGACTTAGGACAAGAACAAAATGGCCTAAGTCACCCTCTTGATATAGGCCATTGTCCTCTTGGGCATAAAGAGCATAATCCTTTCAATTAAGGACATTTTACCAAAGGTGGCCAGAATCATCAAGAGATGATTTAAGGCCAAAAACGTATTTTCGTCAAAAACGACATAGACCATTATTCTAATAGGGTGACGATATTATGAAAACTAGATTACTAATAAAGAAGACATGCAGATAATTATAGTAATCACACAGACAGAGATTCTTCACTTACTTAAAACGATTGTGAGTATCTTCTTTGCCCTTCTCGTAGCTCTCAGCAGTCACTTTATAAAACTCAGTACACTGAAAAGATATACTGCAATTAGTTATCGTCATTATTGCTCTGTCTGCTCTGTCTCTGACAATATGAAGGTAGAATCTGCCACTAACAATGTTGAGTTACTCTGCCCCTAAGTCGTAGGAAAATAGCTGAAAGAGCAAAATTATTTTTGAATAAACACCGTCCTCACTCCTTTCTGCTGTTCTTATATCAGAGATTTCTGTTCCTGTCTTGCGTGAACTCTCGAGTGGCTCGCTCTGACCATCATGTTTGTAATTCACAGTGCCAGGCTTCTCAGCTATACACAACAAAGACCTGACACACTGTAAGGTGATAATTGCTGAATTTGACAAATTGACATACCCCATCTTAGAGTTTATTGGTTATTAGCAAAAAGCTTTACATATAACAATCTACCAGTTACAGATTAATGTTTACCAAATGAATAATGGCCCTTTTCCACCGGTCCGTCTTAGCCCTACTCTACTCGACTTGACTCGACTCTACTCGGTTTGTGTTGCTTTTCCACGGGCGCGGTACCTCGTGTCAGATACCAGTTTTTCGTACCTGCTCTGCTCTGGTTCCAAGCGAGCTGAGCCGACACTAAAAGGTGACGTCGATGGACTGCCGGCCACTGATTGCTCAGAGACCACAGACCGAGCAGCAAGTACACCATTGCCTCCATGTCCTCAATTGTTTGTGATTGTTGCGTTTGTGTCGTGTTCAAAGTGACGTGAACGCAGTTTTGCGCTGCAGTTTTGCGCAGCTGTGTTATGACGACCCTGCCCACTGTGAGTCGGTACTCGGGCTGGTGGAAAAGGTACTCAAACCGAGTAGAGTCTAGTCGATTAGAGCCGAGTCGAGTCGAGTAGGGCTGGAACTGTGTAGTGGAAAAGGGCCATAAGAGTCCAATGTTTACTTCTTTTTCTAGCTCTGATTTTGGTCTCTCTCTACCACTTTCTGTGAATTATCTGACTGTTTAGCAGCCATGTTCTTTTGCTAGTTGTTAACTGTGCCTGAGTCTGTGGTTTGGTGCTTAGCAGGGAGAGGACAGTCGGGTTTAAGGCCTTTTTTTAACCCTGAAAATGCTGTTATTGGAGAAGGAACTTAAAAAGTAAATTTCCGCTTAACAAATAGTGGAAACTTGTCATAATGCAAAGAGTAGTTGCAGATTTTGGTGATAAATCTGTTGGCTCACACCATAAGGGACCCATTCCACATTGACAACTGTATTAATTACATTGTTATTTTAAAACAAAAGATTATAGCAGCTTAAAGTACAGCTTTAAATACAGTTAACACTACATAAATGTAATTTCTTAACAAGGTAAACACAAGTTTGGTTTGAATAAGGGGGAAATGTTGCTCACCTTTGCTTCAAGTTTCGTGATGTGCTCCTTGTAGAGAGCGTCTCGCTTCCTCAAAGCTGTCTCCCTCTTCTCCAGCTGATGAGCCTGTGAGGATATAAAATATTTACCACCACTTCACTGAACTCCTGAAACCAGCACATCCATGCCAACATTACATTTCATTGTTAATTACTGATCCTGCTACCAGATTTCCACAAATTACTTGTTTCCTGGTTATTTGTCTTCGTGTGAAACACATCAGCTGTTTTCACAGTGATTAGAGCAGGAGGAAAGTGAAAGTGAGTCATGCATATATAAATTCTCTCCCATCTTACCTTCACCTCCATCCACTGAAACAAGGCGAGAGAGCAAGGGAAGAAGAAGAGGCACATTAAAGGGAGTGAAGGGTTTCATGTTGAAAAAGAGAGATCCTGACACACATGAGCGTCATCAGTGTTTGGTGCTCTTACGTAAAGCTGCACCATGAGCCTCTGATCCTCTGTCTTCATGCGCTCCCTCATGATGGACTCCTTCAGGTTCTCCAAGTACCCTGGTTTCTCCGCATCCAGTGCCTTCTTCACCTGCTCCTCTACCTGAGCCTGGGCTGCTGCTTTGGCATCTGATGCAGCCTGAGCCCTCATCTCCTCCAGCCTTAACAAAAACACAAGACTCATTTTTTCACCTTTTTCACTTGTATAGTAAGAAACACGTCATTAGAGTAAATTACTGAAAATTAATAAGTACTAAAATGACCAATGTTACATTATTAAAATATATATTTACTATACTTTTGAGTTTTTTGATTATGTATTACTCTTATTTTCTTTTCTCAAGCAGTTCCTAAATCCTTCAGTCTTTGACGTGTATAATCAAACAATGAAAACAACAATAAGTTGTTTTTCAATTCCTTGTTTTTCTTCATAAAAAGAAAAAGTTTGCTATTAAAGAGCACAAAGACCAATTTTTTGGTGTTCAGATGTTTTGGCCTTTTTACTTAAGCAATATATTTACTGACAAATCGTTTTAGTTTTACTACACACACAAGTCGGGCACAAACACTGACTGGGTTCAGGACCTTATTAGACAAATAGAAACCGGTCCAAGCATACATAGTATTGTTTAAAGCTTTCTCTTTATGCATACGTCGCACAATTGCTTAAAACAGGTCAGCGTCACTGGGTTGGGGTCTCTGGTATAGCACTTGGTTGGCTTCAATTAATCATCAACCTCCAGTGTTGACAAATGAGGTCAATGTAGAAGTGCAAATAACTGCAGTTCCTCTAGTGTCCACTTGAGGCTGGCTGCCAAAGCCAAGGAATCCTAAAGGTACCATTAAAAAAACAAAAAATTTTCCAGCAGAAATACACATGACAAGTAAATTGGGGTGAGAGTAGGGGATGACATTTAACAAATCATGTGAACCTCTGTAGACGTGGCACCTGCTCTACTAACTGAGCAAAACCTGCTCCAAAATTCACCAGTTTTTGAAGATTTTAAGACTAAGAGATTAATGCAAAGATTTGCATTATAAAAGACATGCGGTTGAGTCACTGACAGGCGTGTGTGTTGTAGCTGTTATCAAAGAGGCTGAAATCCTGCCTCAGCTCTACCTGTTATCTTTGTTGTTTCTAGGTTGAAAGTTAAGTTGAGTCAGCTTTTCCAATACAGTGCCTTCCAATGTTTAGCTTCAGAATCCCTCTTAAGGAATCAATGGGCGACACCATTGAGACTACATCCATGTTTTTTATAGCCTATGGCTTAAATTCTACATAACAGACAGGTCTGTCTGTCAATCTAACCAGAAGCTTCTCCACCCTTGCTCAACCCTTATGTGGAGTCCCTCAAGGCTCAGTCTTTGGGCGCCAACCATTTTCCATCTATATTCTTTCATGAGGTACAACTATTCAGCACCACAATATCTAATTTCATTGTTCTGCAGACGATACCCAGCTATACCTCCCCGCTCAACCCAGTGACCAAACCAGACACAATTTGATGAAAACTCTGTAAATCATTCACAGTTTTTTGTCCTTACTGTCTCTGCAGCTCCTGTCTCCTGAGGTTGATTTCCTCCTCTAGACTCCTCTGCAGGTCCCCCTTGATCCTCTGCCTCAACTTCTGCTCCACCTCTTCAGGAGACAGAGACAGAGCTGTGCCCAAAGACAACACATCTGTTAAAAACAGAACAAAATGTTGCAAACTGCTACTCCAACCACTGTGATCAGTTTACCTGGTGCAGGTGGAGGCACTGAGGCGACAACAGGTACTTCATCTTCAATTACAGGGGGCAGAGTTGGAATCACCCTGGGCTCCTCCACAGGTGGAGCTGGTTCAGGTGGAGGTGGTGCCTGAGGCTCTACGAAGGGCTCACTTACAGGTGCATGAGCAGGAACGACGGCCAGCTCCACAGAGGGACAGGGTGGAGGAGAAAACTCTGGCAAAGGGTCAAACGCTGCCACTGATTCTGGAGGAGGTGAAGGTGGAACAAGCTCACATGGAGGTGGTGCTTCAACAACTGGGGCCATGACTAGAGGGACTTCTTCAACCACAACAGGAAGAACAACAGGCTCAACAAAGCTAGTTTCTTCGGGAGGGGGTATAACTGCAGCTTCAACTGGAGTTGTATCTGCGGGAGAGGGTGGAGTTATTGGTTCAACTGGTATAGATTCAACAGCGGGTGATGGGACTGTTTCCACGGGTGGTGTAGACAGGACAAGAGGCTCAAGAGTTTCAACAGAAGGAGCAACGGCAGCAGGTTCAATAATCATTGGAGGTGTTGGTGTCTCAATTTCAGAGGGTGGGGATGGGGCCAAAATTTCGGGTGAAGCTGCTGATGCTGGGGGAGTTTCCACAGGTGGAGGAAGTACAACAGGTTCAATAGAGGGAGCCACAGGTGCTACTTCAATAGCATTTGGAGGTGCTGGAGTCACAAGTTCAGAGGTCAGAGATGGAGCTATAGGTTCAGGTTCAGGTGCAGCTACAGCGGCCAGAGGTGGAGGTAGGACAACAGTTTCGACTGAAGGAGCAACAACAGGTTCGATCGCAGTTGGAGTCGTAGGTTCAGAGGGCAAAGATGAAGCTAATGGTTCAATTGGAGTTACATCGGCTGGGGGGGACTCAACAGGTGGGGGTAGGACAACAGGTTCAAATGACAGAGCAGCAGGAGGTTCGATAGCAGTTGGAGGCGTTGGTTCAGAGGGCAAAGATGGAGCTAGAGGTTCAGGTGGAGTTGCAGCAATTGGTGCTGACTCAACGGGTGGAGGGAGGACAACAGGTTCTACACTAGGAGCTACAACAGGTTCGATAGCAGATGAAGATGTTGGTTCAGAGGGCAAAGATGGAGCTAATGGTTCTGGTGGAGCTACAGCAATTGGAGCTGACTCAACGGGTGGAGGGAGGACAACAGGTTCTACACTAGGAGCTACAACAGGTTCGATAGCAGATGGAGGTGTGAGTTCAGAGAGCAAAAATGGAGCCAGAGGTTCAGGTGGAGTTACAGCAATTGGAGCTGACTCAACAGGTGGAGGGAGGACAACAGCTTCTACTGAAGGAGCTACAACAGGCTCTATAGCAGATGGTGGTGTTGGTTCAGAGAGCAGCAATGGAGCTAATGGTTCAGGTGGAGTTACAGCAATTGGTGCTGACTCAACAGGTGGAGGGAGGACAACAGGTTCTACAGAAGGAGCTACAACAGCTTCGATAACAGATGGAGGTGTTGGTTCAGAGGGCAAAGATGGAGCAATTGGTTCAGGTGGAGCTATAGCAACTGGAGATGGCTCAACAGGCAGAGGTGGGACAACAAGGTCAACAGAGGGAGCTACAACAGCTTCGATAGCAGATGGAGGTGTTTCTATCACAAGATCAGAGGGCATAGACGGAGCTACAGGCTCAGGTACATCTACAGGAATCAACTCTATGGGTGGATATGGGGCAATGGTTTCGATTATGGTTGGTGCAGGTGGAGTTTCTTGCTCAACATGAGGTGTTGTAAAGGATTCAACCGGAGTCACGATTACTGGCTCTGCAACAGCCGGTGGAGGAGGCTCCACCATTGCCTCTACTTGTGGAGTAGTTAAAGGTAGCAGTGGAAGGGGGGCTGAGACAACAGGGTCAGCAACAGGTGAACCTTTTGGCTCTGCAGGTGGAGGCGGGGCTGATGGCTCCCCAGAAGAAGGCAGAGGAAGGGAGTGAAACTTTACAGGTGGAGGAGGGACGAGTTTTACGGGGGGAGCATGCTCCACTGATGGAGCTGAGGATGGGGCTTCTTGAGGAGTGGTGAATAGAGCAGGCGGAGGTGTCAGAAGAGGTATCAGGTGTTCCACAGAGGGGGCAGGGACTGGGGTGGAGGTTTGGTTTACAGGTGGAGGAGGACTTTCTATCTGTGTGAAACTGGGACAGGTGGCCTTTCCCGACTCCTTCATCCGGTTGATGACTTTGTCCGACAGCTAAAAACATAGAAATACTCTGTTACATGCTTCTGTAAGTCCCTCATTTTGAAAGTTAAATCACTCAATGATAAAAAAAAACTTCTTTAAATGTTTGGCTTGTTTTGTCAAACAATCATTAAACAAAAAAGGGAACGGAAAATTCATCTTAAGTGAAGCTACAACCATGAGGTATTTATAGATGAGGAATGAATTCAATAAATATCAAAATTACCACAAAAAATGTTTCTGCCCCATCATCTAATTAAAGCTCATGTGGGGAAATAGTCCCCAAATATTTATCTGTCTGACAGTCCCAATGATAGCTGTGACGGACTTTAAAAATAACTACATACGATTAAATCAATGTTGCTCTGGTGACCTCATTTGTTTTTGTAGGTCAAATAAAGGGCCTCATTATTCACACAGGTCTGTTTCGCAACCAGCTAAAAACTCCTCATGCTAGCTTTAATTAAACAGCTACTTTTGTCATCTGTACCTATATTTACTTCAGCAGAGTCAAGTCTCTAACAAAATAATCTAACATGAGGCGCCGATGTACCTCTGGTTAAATAATGTCCCCAACGCACAGAAGCTCAGTGGGAATGGGGCATTACTCTCTCTCTTCCACATTTCCAAATATATTATCCATAGTCCTGTCCTCTTAATAAAAGGTATAAAAGGACAAAAAACAGTCCTGGGAAAAATGTAAATGTCTGAGCTCTCCAAAAGTTTGTTGGCTCATTATTTTTGGAGGAGTCATTGAAGCTGTCAACTAAACTAAAGAACAAGTGTTTGCTCCTGCAGTGTACTGATTAAGTAGCAGGAAGAAAAAAAGACATTAACGTGAAATTTTAACTTAGCTTCAATAAATACACCTTTCTACCCACTTACACAGCTGAAATGTTAAAGAGTACGTTGGGGAGGGAGGGAAGTGATGATGGGCGAAATGGAGGATAGAAGGTATAAAGGAAGGAAGGCTAGATGGAAGGATGGGGTATTTATCCTCAATGACATACAAAGCAAATGAAAGCAAGATGTTTGAACTACTAAAGAAGACAACAAAATGAACTGAAAACACAGAAACAAATTAATTAGAATTTATTCAACAAACACACTGCCTATTCCATATTTGACCTGTCAACAATTTCACTTTTTTTTTTTTGCTAAATAATTATTTTTGACTAAATTGACTAAATCCTGAATTTCTAACCCAGCTTTAAGTATGAACAAATCAAGCAGTTAAAATGCAGCATGTTTTTCATTACAACATTGGTTGTGTTTGTAGTCACATGAGGATAGAGGTCACTTCACAGTCTTTTTGCTATGTTTTTGGTCTCAACCAACATTTGAAAACAAAAAAAAATAGATTAGCTATTCCAAGATAATGAAATAATACACATTAACTACCTAGCATTATTATTCCAATTATCTTTAACCCAACAAACTGTCAATGACAATCATTCCATGTACATTTTAACTACTAATGAGGTTTATTTTTTCTGTTTTTCATGCTATTTTTCTACATTTTGCACACCCACAACAGAGAGTAGGTTAATGGTCAATGCACTGACTTTGTGTTGTAGGGTGAAAACAAACATGGGGCGGAGACAAACATTCCATGTATGACAAAGTGCAATTCATGAGACATCTAACCTGGAATGCAGATGAAATATTTAACCTCATGCATTCTCTGAAAGAAGGAGATGCATGTCCTTCTGCAGAGAATGTGCACAGTAAACCTTTTTCTGTGATAAACTTTCTCCCAGTTTAAATTCAAACACTGGTCTCACTGGTTTCCACTCACCCTAATGCCCTTCACAAACGTTACTCCTCCGTTTTCCCCCTCCTCGAGGGAGAAATGACTCGGGCTGTTTCCCCCCATCCACACAGCTGCCGAGACACACCTCAAACCAGCTCTGTGTTTGCTGTGTGAGATGTTTAATCCACACAACGTGGATTAAATGCTGCTCACTGTTATCAACTCGTGCTGCTGCAACTGTCTGTCACTCCCACCCCCACGTGCCAACAACAGCAACTGCTATTGGATGAAGCTCAACAAGGCCTCTTCTAATTGGTCCACTGGATCTACAAGACAGTAACGTGAAGGAACATTGTGTTCCTGCTCAAATGATACAATAAAACTTATAAAACAATTCATTGAGTTACATAATGTCAGAAGAATCACTTTGCAGCAACATAGACCCTTTAATCTGAGTTTCTTTGTGGTGGAATCTAACCAAATTAATTCAGTTTAGTTGAAGTATTCTATAGTTTCCACCACTTCATGCTACTTCTTTAATTCCCTACAATTTGCAGAAAAATATGGTGTATTTTTACTCATTTTCTAAAACCAATTTAATTTCAAGAATCAACAATGATGAAAACCTGCTTCCCCCCTACAAAGAGTAGTTATTATTTTTTATTTTACATTAATCCTTTAAGGGCCAAAATTGGTACAAAATGAATTAGGACAAACACATTATTTTTAAAAGTGCTTATACAAAGGGAACAATACCATAAATGAGGAATAATGTCACAAAACACATCAAGAAAAACCAAAATACAACACAGACATAAATATTACTAAAGGTAGAGCAGGGGTGGAGCCAGGCTCTTGCGAAAGGGGTGGTCAAATTGGGGCACATACTTTTGTAGGGGTGCCATGAGGACGCAGTGTGCAAACACAAATGAGAAGCTTTTATTTACTCTGTCTATCTTGTCGACTCAGACCTACTTTCACCACTAAGGTGCAAGTAAACTTTGCAAGGTAACACTTTAGAATAATGGTTATCACTGCTGCCTCTCAATGGAAAGGATGAGGGTTCAAATCCAAGCCAGTGCGTTCCTGTTTGAAGTCAAAGTGTTTTGGCTTCCTCCAACTTTAGTGTTGACCTAGATTTTATACAACTGTTTTTGGTATCAAAACTAAATACACTAAATAACAAAAGTTAGTACTGCAAGGTGGCATGGTGGGGTGGTGGGTAGTTCTTCCACCTCTCAGCAGAAGGGTTCAAGTTTCAGTCTAAGTCAGGCCTCTCTCAAATGGAGCTGGAGTGGTATAGCTTTCTCCTACAGGACATTGAATCATTCATGTTTTACATTTTCCCACTTGTGCAGGGGACTTTGATTTTGAACTACCAGACTGAAATGGAAAGACAAGAACCCCAAAGAGTAAGCACTGTGAGTGGGAATATTAGTGTGGTGGCTAGCACTCCTGGTAAACTGGACCAGGCTGCAAGTAAGCTGGTTCATTGTTCAAATCCTGGCTGGGGCCTTTGTGTGTGCAAAAGAAGAGTGATCTGGCTTTCTCCTACTGAAATGTGGTGCAAAATGTTGATCTACCAGAATGTACTACAAAGCCAGTTCACTTTAGTGTTCCAGCTTTCTCCCACTGGAGTGTGATCAACGATTTTAAACTACCAGGATAAACTACAAAACACATAAAGCCTTACAAAGCAGCACTGATATGAACTTGTTCAGTAAATACTAACCTGTTAAATTTGTGGTAAAAGAGAGTGTGGTAGAAGTTTAAAGAAACAAACATTCAAATATTCGAGGAGTATTACCTCCGAACTGTTCAGTGTCCAACAGGTTTCACTTAATTGCATATTCCCCACCTATTAGATTAATAAAGATGCACTACACGATTTTACTGTCAGTGCGCAGGGAGTGTGAAGGTTTATTGAACAAAGTTTCTTTTTGACAAACACTGGTTGAACACAGCTGAGACAACCTGTCACATAAGAAAAACAATTCCAGCTGACACATGAGGTTCATAAATAATCACTCTGTGTATTCACACAGTCTGCATTAACAGTAATGCATATTCTGCATTCAGCATCACAGTGTGTTCAATGTAATCCAAGTGTAGAAAATCAGCTTTCAAGTAAACTAACGGTCATGACAAAGAAAATAAATATTCAAACAACATTAAAGACAACAGAACCTGCACCATGATTGTTCACCTTTGAATGTTAACAAGGGCCAGATGGTAAAGAACACAGCTGGTGATATTCTGTATTTTCATAATCTTATATTTGGATTAATAACAAATGTAAAGTTATAAAAAGAAGAAAATCAACCATTATTTAATCATACAAAACAAAGCCAAAGCCATGAGAGCTCAATGAGAAATGGACCCCCACATTGTAGTGTATTCAAAGTCAAGCTTAAAAGCATTCTGCTACTGAAAACACTGATTAATGCGCCTAATTGTATTCATCCACTGCTGAAAATAGTCCCCAAAAGATGCACCTTTATTTAGTACTATAAGCTTTAAATCACATGATATGGCTGTTTTAAGAAAATATTTAACCATTACTCTTAACTTGCATTAATTGTTCAGGGCAGTGAGAGATATAGACACATAACATTGACAGACAGTATCCCAGGCATTCACTATTTTCTATAATAGATAAATCTGCTGATTGTTAAGTCAAAAGGATTTAAAAGCATCATAATTTTACAGAGCACCACTCAACCTCATCCAATTCATTGTTTGGTCTGACCAACAATCAAAAGCTCTTCTCCAAACCATCAAATATGTAGATTTTTGCTTGAAAAAATGACTTTCCTAAGTAATCGATAAAGATTTTTTTGTTTTTTTTGACATGTATTCATTTAATAAATGATACAGCCCTAAAGTTACCAACTATGAAGTTACCTACCAACTCATCCAGCAAATGCATAGCAGCCATTTTTCTTAACATTTGGACCTCTGTTTGTGGTCACCTGCCAATACCAAGTCAATTATTGACTCTATTTTAGCTCTGTTTTTGGTCTCCACCACCTTCTTAAAGGTAATGTCCACCTCTTCAGCTGCTAAGGACGCCATACTCTCAAGCTAACAGATGACTGTGCCTTTCTGCTAACTGATGCCGAGGAAGGCAATTACCCTAAATCAGGAACAAATGGCCTTTAGGTTGAGTGACAGACAGAGCAAAAAGGTATTCAAATATTAATGAATACATTATTTCTTTCTAGAATTTATTGGCAGTGTTGATAGTAAAGAATATCACCAGCTTTAGTCTTTGAAATGTTGTGATTTTGTACGAGAGGAGATAAGTATGAACAAAATGAAAAACTAGAAACTGACTGCATGATAGTTGACAAAAAACAATCTCTTGTTGATTTTTTTCTACTCCACTAAAAAGTCTCTTTTTCCTCTTTACTCGGCCTTCTTCTCCTTGATGTCAGGTCCACGCAGAGCGGCCCGCATACTGCTCCACACCTCCGTGTACAGCAGAGTGCCCAGGAACACCACCGCTGTACCCACCCAGTGCCAGGGAGTGAAAGGGTTTTGAAAGTACAGGATAGAGAAGATGAGGCTGAGGAACTTCCTCAGGGTCACCACCAGAGTGACGGTGAGTGAGGCACACTCTGTGGTCAGGATGAACACGCCACGGATACACACATACCTGAAGAGAACCGGTTAAAGTCTGTAACAAGAATGTGGACGTATAAAATAAAGACTGCATTTCAAACAAAGCTATACATGACAGACAGCCAGAGAAATCAGTAGTTAGTTGGAATAGTTGCCATTTATGTTGTTCCCTGAACATAGTGGGATAGCTAAGGGTAAGCTCAAAAACTGAACAATAAATAGGCTAATTCTATACATGATAAAAGCAGCTGTTTCTAATGTTTTCAGCTTGTGATAAGTGCAAACTGGCAGCTCACACTTTTAAAATTCAGCATAAAAACTACTGAGCTCTTTAAAGACTTTGAAATAACAACTAAAAGCCTACTTTTATTGCCTTTACTGTCATCCTTCATTTTTTCTATTCTTACATTTTCTTATTATTTCATGTCACCTGTAATGAGTGAATATATGGTTTGTTCTTTATTATATTCCTGCGCTTGATCCTGCAATAGTTTCTCATTTCATTAATGAAGTATTCTTTTGTTGCTTCAATTGAAGTTACACTACTGCTCTAATACTGCCATATTAATCAAGTTACTGTTGCTTTAATCATGATGAGCTGAGTGTTAATACTACCATATCAGTGTAGCATGTCTTCAGTTTTTTTTATCTTAGAATATTCTGGTACATGTCTTGGTATGGAATAAAATTATAAAATAAATCTACACTTAATTTGATTTTACTTTTCAGCAATTGGCATGTGTTGTAACATAAGAAGATACACCAGCTTTGCTCAAATAACATCATGAACAGTCCAACACTGGCAGAGGTTGTGATCATAGAATAGAGAAACAAGGTGAATCAAAGGCATTGCTTTGTTTTACTGCTGATGTGAGAAGAAAACTGAGAAGTATTCAGTGACAACTTTTGACACTCAACCCTTCAGATGAGAAAACAGTGTTAAAACCAGACAGGTTCTCAGCTATCTGGAGCCTGTTCCTTGCCTTCTTGGATGAGGCTGACGTGTGATGGAAGTGGAGTATTTCTTTATATATTCAGACTTGACACACAGCACTCCAGAGTACACCATTTAATTGGCAGCTTTCTATGATCTTTTTCAGTTTCTTTTTTCTCTGCTTTCTCTCCACATTATTTATGTGTGTGTGTCTGTATATGCATACATATGCATGTGTGTTTACCAACTAACATTTTCTTCACGTGTTCTCTAATAATTAATTTATCTGTTTATTTTATTTTTCATATTATCATTTTTATTTTATTTCATTTCACATGTCCGAGCCCCTGTTTGATTGTATGTTTTGTCTTGCTGTTACATTAAAAAAGTTTAAAATAAAATATTTAAAAAAAACAAAAAACAAAAAAAGACAGTAGTACTTATTATTATCCCTTTTCGACCAACGCGAACCTGGTTCTAGTCCCAGGCTGGTGCTCGCCCTGGTTCAGAGCTGGTTCAACTTGCAAACCAGCTTGGCACCAGTTTGTTTTTTCACCATCTCGAGCACGTGGAAGAGCCACGTTATGACGTCACTTCTATGTGACCGCTTTTCCCAGCAGTGGTAGCGCGAACTTTCCCTCACCATAACAATGGTGGCGGACAACATAGCATGCTTACTGGTGTTACTCCCGGCTTTTCTTAGTTATGCAGCTTGTTTCCTCGACCAACCACTGCTTAGCCTTGGAATCTATTAGCTCCGTCTTTGTTATTTTTTTACTGCAGGAAAATGGCGGAAACTCTTTTGGTTTGTCTTTTTGGTCCCTGAAACCTTGCCCCTCTTCCCTGACATTCGCAGTTTGGGGTTCGCGGTTCAACCGACCCTGAAACTGCCAAGGTGGGAAAGGGGCATGTGACTCCTTCAAGCTAAGCCCTGTGTCTACCTGCGACGTGTGTCTTCACTTGGGCCTCATTGTTAAAAAGCCAATAATTATGACAGTAAACAAACAATTAAAAAGCAGGCAGGATTTGTTTTTTGACAGGATACTGTGTGATGACGTTGACCATCAGGTAGATCCACATTATGGGCATTGAGTGTCCAACCACAGGAACAGCCACGGGAGCTGAAAACACAGAACATTTGTGAACATTGTTGAGGATGCAAAGTGAAATCTGAGGTGTCTGAAGAGCTGAAACTCACTGCTCTGACTGAAGTAGACGGCGTGGTTGTAGATGTTTGAGGAGAGCAGCAGGAAGCCCGGCAGAGGCAGGCAGTGCTACAGACGGAGAGGAGAGACACACTCAGTCTAACTTTATCTACTAGAATGACGTTTGAATTTCCCCAAAAGTTTCTTTTTAGAGCAGAGAGAAAACTCACATTATAGAAGAGGGCTTCCTTGGAGTGTTTTCCGTACTTTTTGTACAGCGTCTCTTGGAAAATGCCCATCCTTGCTGACATCAGCAGGGCAAAGGTCAACATGGCGATACCTAACCGGTCAGAAATCAACAACAATGGTGAGAAAAACTGTTTACTTGTCATCATGTTCATGGTCAGCTGTGTTGAATTTTTCTGCCATTCTCTATCTTATATCACAAAAACATGCACTGAAGGACAATGAAAGGTAAAGTTCTGCAGTATTAAGGTTGAGGAACTTTACATGAGTATTTTCAATTCATTTTACTGCACTACATATATTCAATAACTGGAGCTGAATCAAGCAACCATTTGTCACATGCATACATGATATGATGTCCAATGACAGCATGTGACATGTGATCATGATATGATGGTATGAATTTCAATAGGAGAAATTTAATCAAGTTGAAGTAAAAATCCTGAACAAAAGGGGCTTTCCAGCATCTACAGCTTTATTCATGTTACCAGTAACAGCCCAGTGCTCAGCCCCAGGGACTCTTGGGAGCAGGAGCTGGGAATTACGCTTCCTGATGTTTATTGGCAACAAGTTTTACGTTTGCTTCACTCCTCCTCAATCTCTGCAAGGCATGGCCTCCTACAGTGTAAAGTTGTGCACAAAGTTGTGCACAAAACTACACTAATTTGATACCATCTCCGATTTACCCCAATGTAACTGACTCCTGTAATAGGTGCAAACAATCCCCAGCTGACCATTCTCATGTGTTCTGGTTCTGTCCCAGGCTTGCCACATTCATTCTGGTCTGAAATATTCCAAACGCTTAGCACAGCATATAATACAACTATCACTCCTGATCCTTTGTTGGCCTTGTTTGGTGCCCCCTGGAGCCTGTTACCTCTAAAGTCATGTGGACTGTCCCTTGCCTTTGCCACCCTCTTGGCCAGGCGACTTATACTCCTCAAATGGAAACACCCTCAACCTCCGTCTCATAACAGATGGGTGAAAGAGTTGTTACTGTTCATTAGACTTGAAAAGCTCAGGTTTTCCCTCAATTGTTGTTCCTCGAACTCATTTGAAAAGACTTGGAGCCCTCTCTTAAATCATATTGAATCTTTGACTTCCCTTCCTGATGGTGATGACCAAGCCCCCCCCTTTCATTTTATTTATTTATTTTCTTTCTTCTAGGTTCTTCTTCTTCTATTTTTTTTAACTATTAATTTTTACATATGGGTCTGATTTTCTTATTTTCCTTATTTGTGTAATTGTTGTATGTATTCTGTATTGTTTACATACTATTTTTTGAATTACAAGTGGGATGGGTTTGTGGGAGGGAAAAGAGGGAAAAAATTGGGAAGAATGGAAGTCATTTGTACCACATTGTACCGTTGCTTTGCTACCTGTGAAACGGCTTCCAATAAACAAAGTAATCAAAAAAAGATGAAGTAAAATAAATAAATGAATAAAATAATAAAAAATGGTCACATCCTGTTGTGTTCTGAATGTTAATGTAAACTCACCTAACAGCCAGTGCATGAGGGCTTGAAAGCTCTGCTCTTCTGATCCCTCACCAGACATATTCTGCAGAAGGAAAATCAGGGGAGTATATGGAGAGTATTATAAGTCATGGTTAAATTTGGAAGTTTTGAGAGAAACTGATCTTTAATAAAGCATTTACTTGACTTAAAAAATGAAAACAGCTGTGCATTAATACCACATGTAGTTGTGCAGGGGACTCACCACTTGTTTGGCAGACATGATGGTGCAAATGAAGATACCAGCTGAGACTAAAGCTATAGATAGATATTTACTGGGTGTATACCTACAGAGAGAGAGAGGAGAGGAAATAAGCAGGGCTGGCTGAGATACAGTACTCATAAATCAGCAGAACAACATCAAAGTAAAACCCCACAGACTCTTAGACAGGTGGAGTCTGGCTCCCTTTTAGTGTCATTGACATGGAAGACACCTGAACTTTAATCATGTGACTGAGCTTTGGGTTCCCTCAGATGTGTGGAGACAGCTAAAAACAGCGATCAATGGTGAAACCTGCAACCTAAAATTACTAAAAATTTCAAACTTCATGCTTCATTTAATTACATATTTATATTATTAAATAAAAAGTCTGTTTCCAAAACAAATGGATTTTTATCTAATTAAATTATAGCCTTTTTCTTGAAATGTGGCAATCTAATTCTTAACGAATGACAACTTGTTTCTCTTGAAATATGCAGAGTTCATCATCAATTGTACTGTATAGCTCAATGATTTAGGAAATACAAGTGTGTTAGATAGAGTCAAGTTTAGAAGGACGGACTGTGGTAGAGGAAGCAGGTTTACCTTTTCTTCAGGATGATTATTCCCAGGATCATGTTAGCGATCAGTGATCCCTGAAACAAAAACAAAAAGCAGCTCAAACACAGATCAGAATGAAGTAGAGGTGATGGATGGAGGTTGTGTGCTAATGAAAAAATAAAACTGAAGTTGAAAACAAACAATTAACATTTCTTACTGATCTGAAGATCATGTGTAAGGGCATAGCGATGTTGAAGTTAAGGGCATAGTTGTTGATCACACTGACGGTGAAGAACATGGTCACCATGATCACATAGTTACTGAAAATTAAAGAGACGTTACAGTTTAGTTTCTGTCTGACAACTTAGGCTGCAGGAAGTCACATGAACTGTTTGTTTTTTTGTTACCTGATGGGAATCGCTGGTTTCTTCCTCCCAAAGTTAGTCTCAAAGATGAAACCTTCTAATGCGATGAACAGAAACTGAGAGAAGGTGACGATGTTGCCGCATCCTGGAAACTGTCTGAAGATCAAAAAGAACAGAGGAAACTAAAATCAGATGAGAAAGTATCAACGCTTAACAGCTCAGGGAGTAAAGATCAGGATTATTACTTTAAAATGATGCAACCAGCAAAACAATGACCACGTCTAACTTTACCACAACACATGGACACAATAGGCCTTTAATGCAGGCGTGGAGAGAGAAGAGAGATGTACTTCATGTTTTTAAAGCAGCAGCTGAGGTGACATCAACAGATATATTTTCTTTCAAGTTGTTTGAAATCATTAATCATGTAACTTAACGTGACATGGTCTGATTTTAGTTTTGTCACTTCAAGGGGGTGAGACTTCATTGTTCACCGGGAGTAAAACTATGGTTGTACAAAATGTCGAATGTGGTAGTCTTTTTTTGATTGGTTGATTAAACAAGAAAAAACAGTGTAATGTTAACTGATACTGTTCAGAAGTGCTGATCACAGATCCACAGATCTTTAGTTATGGTGCCCAAAAAGGTTTAAAGTTTGATGCCCAACATTTGTCGGAGGTTACTTCTTACGGAAAGGTTTTTTTCTTTTTACAAAGCAGTCCAGTTAGTAGATATAATGGTGCTAGAGTTTCAGCATTAGTAATGATCAAAAACAGCTGAAGCCCATTTGTATGGAGATATGATTCATTGATATAAGACTATTGCTTATACAGTTATGTACATGTTTGTAGCTCTAGTGTTGTGTCAGCTGGTTGTCATCTGTCTTATCCTTTAGTTTTGTTCATTTGCCTTTCTTTTGTTTACATTTTAACGGTTCTCCAAGCAAACATTGTTTTTGTTATTTTAAGGCTGGTGTTGTTTATGACCGATTTCTTCTCTGCTATTTATTGTCTCAGGGGCATTTCTCTCCTGATTTCATCACTACTTTATATGAACCTCTTTACCATTTGAGCCCCAGGAGAGCATCAGGAACTGTTTTGACAGAGACTAAGGAAGAGACACTTTAACAACTGAATACACTTTTAGTTTTTATTTTATTTCTATTGTCAAGTTCATAGTTATGTATGAAGGGCTTTTTCAGTCAGGGTATGGAACAGCCTGCCAGAGGGGATCAGACTTGCAGAATCAGTCCCTTGTTTTATGTCATTACTCAAGACACATTTTTACAGAAAAGCTTTTATTGTGTGATTTTATTTAATTTGAACTCTGTTTTTAAGGGTCTGTTTTATAAGCTTTCAGTTTTTATTTCATTTTATTTTGTATAGCTCCATTTTGCTTTACACTTCTTCTTGCTTTTATTGCCCACTGTGAAGAACTTTGTTACCTGTATTGAAAAGTGCTATATAAATAAAGTATTATTATGTATCTCCATTAATAAAAACGCATGCACTTGATTGTATATCTCTATTGTGTGTATTACACGTCTAAGCCACAAACTTTACCTTTGGAATGATTTAATTCCTGAGGTATCTTTTATTTTTATTGTTAAGTCCAAATGCAGGTGACATCCTGAACAACAGAGCTCTCAAACCTCTCCCCTCTGATTCTATGAAGGTGTTGTAATCATATTAAAATGAAAGCTCTATGATGGATATCATGAAGGAGAAAGTGATTTTAGAGCAAACTTGACTGTTTTAGCTACGTTTGAGACATTGTGACAGTATCCTGACACATACAAGAAAATATATATATATCACCCCGGTTCTCAAAACACTTCACTGGCTCCCCGTTCAATACAGAACATGAAATTATGTGCAATGAAATGTGCTTTATAAATAAAATTGCTATTGCTATTGAAATACTTTGTATCTGCAGTTTAATGACGTGATGTAAATTATTTAATGACTAGAAGTTAAGTATATGAGTTCATGAGCACCTAAATGATCACCTTCCACCATTAACTGTAAGCTAATGTACTACCTCAAATTAACTACACTTTATACGGAATCAGTTTTGTTAAGGAAACCAAATATGCATGCAATCTGTGTCCAATTTTATATAGAGAAGTCGACATGAGTTCATATAGAGTCTAAGTTTGGCACTGACCTTACAAGCAGCTCCAGAGACACCACATTACAACAGCATCCGATAAAAACAAGACAAATGGCAAAAGCTGTCCCCATGTTGCTCCACAGCTGAGTTAAACCCGGTTTAAAATGTGTCACTTAATTAGAAGAGTTTCTAGGCGGTGCATAGTTGCGAGTAAGCAGCGGCTGGGTTGTAGATGAGGTCTTTCTGCTTCCACACAAACTCCTGTTTTAGTTGAACACGTCTAAATATGAGATTGCGCTCTTCCTCAACGCAATGGCTCATGGGAGTTGTAGTTCTCACAATAGATCAAGAGAGAAAAAAATACATGCAGTGTCTTACACGAAAAGTATTAAGTTTGTGTATTGTCTGGTTTTTAATGTGTGCATACCAGTGGAAAAATAATGCAAACGAATGATTGAAAATGCGAGTTTATGACTCAAATGCGTAAATCCTGCGCACTCATGACGTGTTGGAACATCTCTGCGCAGATCATAAAAGTATTCAAGAATGTGAAGAGCTCTCACACTGTTTGAATCTCTGGCATTAAAAAAAACGAGGTTCCAAAGTTTCAAATAAAATAGACATTGTCCTGTCTTATGCCAACTGAACCTTAAGTTACTTTCTAATATTTTACTTGAGGAGGAGTACTCAGTGGCGGTTCTGGGGAGGGGCCATATTCTACAATAAAAAAAGCTTCGGTATCGTGCTGATGTCACATGCGGAACACAAGCTTGTAGCACTTGGTTCCAGTCCCTTAGAGTGCTAAGGGACTCATGTTGAGTGTAAACAGTCAAACAGCTGCTGTCAGTCTGCATATTGATCTAGTACACAGTAGTATATATGTCTAGTATATAGGGATGCACTGATGTGTTGCCAGTTTGTTCTCAGCCGATCCTCGCCCTTCTCAGTATCTTTTGTCAGGGTTGAATGTGTCCCTCTGACAACACCCTTGGCCCCAGCCTGGCCCCCCCAGTGAAATTGGTCTAGAACCGCCACTGGGAGTACTTTAAGACAACGGTATTTGAACCCGTTTTAACAGAGCCGGCCCTATCTGACTTGGTACCCTAGGCAAGACTTCAACTAGTGCCCCTTGTATTGTAACCAACTCCAACAACAATCACTGTCATAAAGCTTTACAGGTTTTCTTAATTTTAATTGCCTGCTAAATATCAGAACAAACAAGAACATAAATGTTCTTTTAACACTGATATTTAGCAGGACAAAAATTATACAATTTCAAAATGCATAATGTAATACTGCCTGTGCCTTTTTGCCAAGTCGTCACTGGAAATAAGAATTTGTTCTTGATGACTTACCTGGTTAAATAAAGGTTAAACCAAAAAATTTAAAATATTCAGTCATTATATAACACAATCATTTTTACAGTGCACACTTTCAACAAAGCAGCAGTAACTTATTAAGTGGTGACTGAAAGGCAGAAGCAAAATGCTTATTTAAGCCTAGCCTACATTTTCTATCTAATTAATCTACCAGCTTCCAAAGTGTGAAGAAAAAAACAAAACCAAGTAAATCATGGACACTAACAGACTTTGAAAACTGCGTTGCAAATCTTTTTTTTTTTTAACAAAACTGAATCACAAGCTTTCAAATGTATACCAGAATCACTCCACAATGTCCACAATTTAACCCCAATTTTTTTCAGATAAACAATATTATTTTTCTTGTTGGAACTATTTGTTTATTTTTTGTATTTAGTTGTTTATTTAGTTTGGAATTAATAAGTAGTATTAGTTGTTAGATTTATCTAAACTTTTCTTTTTATAACTCATTTAAGTTAGATTTTTGGGGTTATATTTTTTACTAGTCATTTGTTTAGTATATTTAGATTTTTGTATGTTTAGTATTGCTTTTGTTTGTTTTTGTTTGTTTGGTAATTAGGAACTGTGGGCACCGGAGGTTATTTAGGTAGGTAGGTGGCAGAAGGCCGGCATGCACCTGGGTGGGCCTATGGTTTCTTACCAGCGCAAGAGAGGCAGCAGGAGCTGTGATTTTCTTTGTTCCTTTTTGTTTGCTTGCTTGCCATCAGAAATAAACCATTGAAAACCGCTGAACTTTTGCATGGACATTAGACTTCTTTTGCCTGCGTACATCACATCCCCACGGTGCATCAGTGACCCTTTGATTAAGTTTAGTTAAAGTTTAAGTTTGATACTTTAATTATTCTTTGAGTTTTTTTTATGACAAATGGCCACTACATTTCTTTTTATCTCCAAATTTTCTTCCTCACTCATTTAGGGTCAAAGCGGCGCCCCTATGGATGGCCAGCCCCCCTCAGCATTTGCCTATACTGCCTATGCCACAGGCCGGCCCTGCGTTTTAATGTAGTAGTGTTTTTGTCATACAGTCTATGGGTAGAATCCGAATCGCTAGAATCCATCTGTATGAATAGACGATCTCGGTCAACGACGTGCGTGCGTGGCTCCGAAAGACGTGGCGGCGTATCAAACCGCTAGCTTCCCCTTCGCTTCTACTGTAGCATCAGTTAGCTCTAACAGCAGAAGGTTTACAGTCCCATTGAGTGTTTTGGACATTTCCAATAGCTGCTGCCAAAATGATTTCTCTCACGGATTCACAAAGTAAGACCTTTTTGCATTCCTTCGCTGTTCGTTTAGTTTAAAACGTGCCGATGTATTACCCGGTTTAGCTGAATGTATGAGGTTAGCAGTTGTAACGTAATTGGCTGAGAGCTTCCTGACGTCACTTAGCTGTTTAAAAACTACTGCTACAACTCATTCATTTAATTCTGAAACCTTCCTTTTATGTGCACTAATCATCTCCACTAGTGTCTGATATCATCTCTTCATATTCAGTAGTTTAACACATTAGTAACCACCAGAGATAAAATCAACAGTTACATGATGTCTTTACTTCAGGAGGTCCATCCAGTTAACCAAAGCAGCTCACTTTGGAGCATCAAATGTCATTTTTAATTTCTCTTTCTTTTTCTGTAAATATGAGACTAGAGATGGGATTTATGGCTCTTTGAAGGGATCCATTCCTTTCAAAGAGCCGTTCAAAAGACTGTCTCTTTGGCTCATTGTTATATTTATTTATTTTTTAGAAGTCAACCAGGGGTAACTCGTTTTTATCAAGGAAACAATCACTGGTAGTAGTTATAAGATAAGATTTGGATCAGAATAATTCAAACTTACACATCCCACCAAATATATGTATATATATGTATATGTATATATACACTCTATTGGTGGGAATTATTCTGAAATATTGATTATAATTTCATTTGGCATTGTAAACATTCCATAAGATGATGCCATATCCCCATGCTTCGACAGTGAGATCACTAATTTGAATTTTCCCTCACCTAAAAAACTTTGTGGCACTATAAAAACTACTCAGGCTACAGATAACTTCCATGCAAAACAACTTTACTGTAAATGTTCCACACAAGAACATTTTAACAATACAGAAAACAATATAAAAATAATAAATAAGAATAAATATATATGTATATAAAAAAATATATAAATACAACTAGAATAAAAATTGGGACATCATAAAAAATGTGAATGCAAACTTGTACTACCCCACCTGGTGTTTCTACACCTGAACTACTTTACAAACAGGAGCTCAGCTCCTTGATTTGAATCCACATCAAAACAATGTAAACAATAACAAAGTGTAGACAACAAGTGTGAACAAAAGACTCATGGGGCATGCAGGTGACACGTGAAGGCAGCATGGGCAATCTGCATATAAAAACGGCTCCCAAATGACTCACAACTGCGAATCAGTTCTCATCGTTCACTTAAAAGAGCCGTTCAAAAGACTGACTTGTACGTGGACGTCAAATCTCTACTATGTCTGAAGCTGCTGTTTGTTATACACACTGTAATCATGACTACATTCTCTTCATCCCTGCAGAGATTGGGATGGGGCTCACAGGGTTTGGCGTGTTCTTCCTCTTCTTTGGGATGGTGCTGTTTTTTGATAAAGCTCTGCTTGCCATTGGGAATGTGAGTCAAATCCCTTTTATCACACTGTGTTACAGATGAGCACCTCCCTCATATTTCACAACAGATGTCACACCTGTGTACATGTCTTGGTTTGCTGTGCAGATTCTGTTCGTGTCTGGCCTGTCCTTTGTCATTGGCCTGGAGCGGACGTTCAGGTTCTTCTTCCAGAGACACAAATTTAAAGCCACCAGCTTCTTTCTGGGAGGAGTTTTTGTGGTTCTGATTGGCTGGCCGATCATTGGAGTCGTTCTGGAGATTTACGGCTTCTTCCTCTTATTCAGGTAAGCTAACAAAGACAGAAAAAACTCTCTGACGTTGATGTTCTGAATTAATATGAATGTATTTCTCTCTCTCTCTCTTTAAACAGAGGATTCTTCCCAGTGGCTGTGGGCTTTATCAGACGAGTACCTGTGCTCGGGTCTTTACTCAGCTTACCAGGCATCAGTTCAGTAAGTTTACCAGAATGGTTAACAAATCACAAATGATAAGAACACAAATTAATTCACTTAAGAGGATCAGAAGCTTGCAGAGGAAGCTAATTGAAAGCTTTGTAGGAAGCTACGGTTGAGATTATTTTGTCAGCCTTAAAACAGGCTGATAGGAGGACTGTTACTGAAATATGAGAGCTGGCCGTCCGTCTGTTGGTCCACCAAGAAAGCATCTCTGTTGTCCTGAACTCATTTGGGTTTTCTTCACTTAGAGTCTGCTGTCTGTGTGAGACCTTTGTGTGTCCATGAGGACTCTCGGTATCCAGGATCAGTTATCAAAAAACGATTCCCTATGGGAAGATCTCTGCTGAATGCAGCGTACTGTTTCAGGGTTCATTCATGTAAAAACCTTTTTACATCTTCAGCTCGTGATGTCATCTGTAACTGAATGGTCTCTCTATCTCATCATGCTCTCAAACTCTGCTCCATAACTTTCATTTGGATTGAATCCTCAGATTACAGTTAGTGCACACACACAGCTCTTTCACATAAGAGTCTTATTAACTCAAGACAGCAACTGTGAAATCACAAACAAAAACTCCCCTCAACACTTTCATCAGATAATCAGTAACATTTCAGAGATCCATTAGGTTCAGTATTTTGGTTTCAAATAGAAACTCCAGCATTTCTTTCCTCAACCTTTACCGTATTAAACATCTCAAAATAAAAAACACCATCTTGAGTTGTGTATTTAGATTGTCCTAAATATTTAAAACATTAATGAAACCTATGGTCATGGTTGCTAGATCCACTTCTTGTATACTGCCACAAGTTCATGGGCTAAACTGTATGGATAGTTAATTTATAGAAGTTTTGTTATCATTATGTCATCAAGCTATTTAAATGCTACAATTAATGTCAGCAAACATGTACAGTTGGCCTCCGTCCTCCTTCACTCTACAACATGAACACTAAGGTGTTGAAGTACTGAGAAGCAGGGTTATCTAATCATAGACCTCTAAACTGGGGGTGGGAAACGATAAGATTTCATCAATGTCAATGCCATTGTCGATTCTGCTTATCAATCCAATTCCTAATCAATTCTCCTAACGATTCCTGAGGTTTTTTTTTAGGGGAAAAAAGTAGTTCTACACAGTCTTCCGCACCTAAAGGAACCATTTTATTTTTTCCAAAATTATGTCTGAACTTTGAATTTGGAGAGGAAAAACGCTTTTCCTCCGGGCGTCATCGCAGAGGTATTTTACCCACTCTCGGTGCCTCATTTTCGGCCGCGTGAGTCCGGGCGTGGCCTCTGGAGCCTGGAGGAAAATACTTTAAATTTGTTTCCTTAAGGTTGAAGGAGTTCTGTGTCACAGAGTGTGCGAAGTAATACAACGTATCGCGACCTGATGTCGTGCTGGGAAATGAATCGTTATGAAAAATCAATAACATTTGAGGTGTACAATTCCAATGGAATTGATCAATTGGAACCAGTTCTCAGTTGGATCCGGTTTTCGATTCCCACCCCTACTCAATACTATTATTTTTTTGCAACCAGAGGAGTCTCCCCATGCTGGACATTAGAAATAATGCAGGTTTAAGGGACTTCTGCATTGACTTTGGTGTTCAAGGTTACATTGTCGTACTTTTTACAACCTATGATGCTTATATCACTTCAACCAATCAGCAATGAGGATTATTTAACAACAAAGACAATACCTTTTCTAATTATGTTTTTTGTTATATTTTGTAATGAGAGACCTCCTTGTAAAATCACATACTGTGTCTTTAAATGTTTTGATCTGACATATTTACTTTAGGATATAAACACTAACTCTGGATTGATTTCTGTTTCCCTTTCAGCTGGTGGATAAAATTGGTGAGAGCAACGCAATGGTATAACATCGGGCTGTTTTCCTATCGGAGGAGAGTTTCAGTATTTATCACAGTTTCAAGCGCTGACTGTACATTTTGTCCATTACCACTCCAGAGCTGTGAATCCAAGCTTTTGTTTTTCCTGCATTTCTGTGGACATTTGACTGACATTGTGATGTTTGTTACCAAGAGATGTTTTTTAGTTGTATTTTTAGAGCTGGAAGCAGGTCTCCCATTTAGTATCATTCCAGTCTGATATTTTTAGACAGATATGTTTGGACCACTGGTTAGACTGTACAGAGAGTCAGGAGCTCCTCACAGCAGCCACTCCTCCAGATCATGTGCCTGAACATTCACAAAGATCCTCGATGAAGTGTTACTGAGATTTTGTATATAAAGAACAAGTGATGTTAGGATGAATGTTACTTTGGCAAAGAAACCTGTACTATTGTGGAAAAAGTTTAAGAGACTTGTAATGAATGTTTTACTGTAACTTTTATAAGTGCATACTTGTAATAAAGTGTGTCTTTTTATAAAAATGCTTTGAATTTTTCTCTGCAGAGACCACAGTTGTTTCTGCTGTCTACTGGGAGCACTGCTCTAGATTCGAACACTGTATGAACCGACTCTCATGACATCATAAAATCACAAATGTCCTTTTCAAGAGATTTTCTTAAATATCCAACATTTCAGGTATAAGTTTAAAGCTATGATGAGTTTCTAGATGTTAATGAAACAGACTGAAATTTAAATTGTTGCCTCTCAATGACCTAAAAATTCAAACTAGACCATCAGCATGACGACTGACTATCCATCCATTATCTTGACCGCTTATCCCGTTAGGGGTCAAGCTGGAGCCTATCCCGGCTGGCTTCGGGCGGACCTGTCCAGGTCGCCAACCTATCGCAGGGCTACACAGAGAGACAGACAACCATTCACGCACACACTCACACCTACGGGCAATTTAGAGTGATCAATCAACATGGTGAGCATGTTTTTGGACTGTGGGAGGAAGCCGGAGTACCCAGAGAGAACCCGCGCATGCACGGGGAGAACATGCAAACTCCACACAGAATGCCCGGCCGGCTGGGGATTTGAACCAGGAACCTTCTAGCTGTGAGGCAACAGTGCTACCCACTGCACCACTGTACAGCATTAACAACTGACTATTTCTTTACAATTATTTTGAATGTTGGTAACCAGTGGCAGAGTTGTAGTGATCAAGCTGTTAAAATAGCTTTTCCTTTTTTCCAATTTAATTGGCAAGTTTTCAATTAGTGATACATTTTATTGTCAAAATGCAATGTAAAAACACTACCTGCACGTGTATAGGACTAAAATCAGTAAAGCTGTAAGAGGTTCCACAGGAAACACCGAAATCAAAACAAAGCAAAAATTCCCTGCAGGAGCTTTAAAGTCACACACTACACGTTTTTATGTCATTTAACATTTAATACAGATAATGTCTTAGATTCTTGAGATGAGCTTCTTTGTCTCTTCTACGGTCCTGTTTCAGTTCTGGTAATATAATATTTCATTGTCATATAAAAACACTAATTTTGCATTTAAATCTGCCCCTAAGAACTATAGCCCATAAGAAGCTATTTTCATTCTATTCTATAAAAATCAAAATATTTTAAATAACATTTGGATGTGTCATTTGAACTCAAGGACACTGTGTAAATGCATAAAAAGGACATGTGTTTCAAAGTGTACTCGTTGGAAACATGCATCTGTCAATGGAAACCATCAACATGTCCCCGCACTAGAACTGTAGGCTATTTTTTTACCCCGCAGCCTGAGGCGACGAGCAGGCGTCTCCACCTACTCACTGACTGACACACAGCTGTCGCCACATCAACTTCATTCATAAAAAAAACTATCAAGTGACGTCATCACCTGGTGACCCTGTCTTAAAAGTTTCTGATAGACATGTTTGTAATTAATGAACAGTGACAGATTTAACAACACCTGTCAAACCGATCGACTTCAGTGTAACATGAGACGCAATTAAACTACCTGTCACCCTCATCAGTGACGTGTTTAATGAGCTGCTTTGCTCTCTTTTTCTTTTGTTATGTGAGTGACAGGAGAAAGCCCGAAACAAACACTTACACACGAGCTGCAGCTTGAAGGAGAGCACAGCATTCAATCAACGGTGAGCCATTCAATTCTTTGATATTGATCTTTTTCTTATAGTACTGGTCATTTCATGTTTTCTTTGTGGTTTTAATCTTTTGATGGGCGATGTAATAACTTCACTTTAAGTGATAGTTTGTGACAATTTAAATGTATTTCCAAAGAACAGTAACTTTAAGTCCCTTTTTTTTCTATTCCTTTTAACAAAAATAATCTGGTTAAGTGTTTAGAACTTATTAAAATGTTGTTGTAACCCTCCTGTTATATTTGTTTCTCTGGAACAGCAGTAATGTTCCTGGGTCAATTTGACCCAGGGCATATTCAATTATCCAAAAGTGTCAGAATCCCCAAAAATCCCAATACACATTTTTTTAAATCAATTTTTAACTCCATTACTAACCATTTAAATCAATATTTAATCCATTGGTGTTATTTAATTCTCAAAGATCATGGTTCAATGAGGATAACTCACTCTTTTTCATTAAAATTAATGTTAAAACTTTTACATGACATTGATTTTTTGTTCATTTTATTTTACATTTAGATTTATTATTTTTTTTATGATGTGATGTTGATAAATTAACACAACTCCACATGCTGCTCAGATTTTTATGCAGCATTTAGGTATGGAAGGCATATATTGCCTAAAATAGACTTAAAAAAGGGTCAATTTGACCCGTAACATAACAGGAGGGTTAAGACCCAGAAGTGGATTTTGAAGCTTAATGACACTCGAGTAAAACATTGTTGAAATCAAAGTATAAAATATGTCTTCACAGGAGAAGTTACAGCACTTCAAAATGTGATTTAATGTGTCTGCAGCTGAGTAGTGTTCTAACACTTGAATTATTAGTTGATAGATTTGTAGTTTTATCTCTTTTTTTAGTTTCACCCTTGTTATACCTCATACACATGCTGTTTTAACTGCTGTAAATGTTATTACAGAGTTCAACTATGTCTCACATTATAACGTTGCTGGTGGTGACTTTGGTTACACAGTGTTGGGGTTCACCACAGGTTAGTTAAAATCTATTGTCTCTCTTTTACATTCAAGCTGGCATATTCATTAAGAATTATGATTATGGCTACACCTACAAGATAAACTTCTGTTACTTGTGTCACTTTGCAGTGGAAAAACTGGACACCTCAGGCCATCTTGTACCTAAAAGGAGCACGTAAGATTTGATGAGGGAATTTAAATGAGTAGAATTCCCTGTTTGTGTTTTGGATTTTTTTGTCAAATCAGTAGAAATCAGTTTAGGATGTTGATCTTTTACAGAGGGACACCGCTCAGTGTTGGAGCGCACCACCAGAGAGGAGGGAGAGACTTTACATTTAGGTGAGTGTGGTGTGTAATTCCATGCAGTACATGGTGTACAGAGTTAGAGAGGTATAACCATTAAACTTTTGTTTTTTTTAAAGTTATATTTTTGGCCTTTTTGCCTTTATTTAATACGACAGCTGAAGAGAGAAAGGAAATATGGAGAGTAGAGAGTGGGGGAAGGACATGCAGGAAATGGTCGACTGGCCGGGAATCAAACTGGCAACCCCTGCGACAAGGACCGCAGCCTCTGTATGTGGGGCACTTAGACTGCTAGGCCACCAGCGCCCCGCCATAATACTTTTTAGAGCAGTTTCTACTGGTTAAAAATCATTTTAGCTGGCGTTCGTGATTTTGTTACAATCTAAAACATAATTTTCTGTTATTAGGACTCTAACATAATATGTATATATATGTGTATATATATATATATATATATATATATATATATTTTATGGTGTTGTTCATGTAGATTACTCACTATTACCTTTATGTTTCTTAGAGAATACAATCTCATGAGACTTGATACGTTTCAGTGGGACTATGTTGTAGCTGAGCTGTATAATATATAATATTTTATTACACCACTTTTGAATACTTGATTCTGATTGGTCAGTATATCAGAGCAACAGTGTTATTTCTCAATAGCAGACCATTTTTATGAAGATCACACCGTTGCTCTTGTCACAGACTGTGGAGGACAAACTGTAATCAAATCAATGCACAGACAGAAGTCTGGTTAATTGTTAATGAACCATGAGCTGATGCTTCACTTTGATATGAGGTAAGTTTAGTTTACATCATCTGTCTTCTGGTTGTGCAGTTTCTTGATTTTTTTTTCTTTTTGGGTGTCTCTGTTTGCTCTTTTCAGTAACTTACAACCAGGGTAGAAATGGACTGGGATCATCTTTGTCATCATATCTTCTGGCTCTTCTGCAGCGAGCCGTAGACGAAGGTAAAACTCAAAGTTATCACCATCGCCCTGCCTGACATTTTCTGTTTTTTAAAATCTCTTTTCTTCCTTAGGTGGAGAAAACCCAGATGTTAATCCAGATGAACGAGAGCTGAATGTGAACTTTTTGTGAAACTATATCAAAATTCACAGTATATTTTTTGTTTCATTTTTGTGTCGCCTTATACTTGTACCACTTGTTGCTGTTTGAATTAACTTTCAATTAAATGTGCTATATGAATTTCATCTCCGTCTCCTTGTCAATGAGCTGTAAGTGTTTTATTTTATTTAATACGTGTATTTATTTCTGCACTGAAGTGTTCACATGTTCTTCCCCTTAATGAGCTCATTAAGTGTGTAAAGGGATTTCCTCTTACACTTGTACTGCTCATTATCCATTAAGACAAACATTAAAGGGTTTGACAGCTTGAGGCAACAATTAAGTCATTCACACAACATAGTGATTAACACCATGCAGTCACTCATCATCACACTGTCTGCAGAGAGGTCACTCAGAGAGGCAGCACAGTGAGGGGGATTGGAAATGACGGCAATAACCTGCATGAAGGGGTCAAACTAAGGTCCCTTTGAGATGCAGAAGTTTTAATGCTGGATTTTAAAATGAGTTTGCTGCTTCTTGATATTTTTGAAGTGCTTAATCTTAATATATATAGTACAAGACTGTTCTGATAGCTATGAGAGAGAGATTAGCGGTAAGAGAGGTAATGTATTTGTGCTAGAAATCCTTGTACGATGTAAAAAAAGTGAACACCAAACCTGCTCTCCATTGGAAAGTTGAAGGTTTGACCCCAGCTTCCCCCGTCCACAAGTGTCCTTTGGCGCTGAGCTCCAAATTGCTCCTCATGGCAAAAGGTGTGTGAATAAGTGAATACAGATGGTCCTCTACTACAGCAGCCTCTGCCATTAGTGTATGGATGTGGGATGATTCGGTGGATGTGAAGAGTAGTGTAAAAGCACTTTGGGTGGTCAGAAATAACACTTCCCACCGAAATTCCTGAACAATTACCGTCTTCAAAACTTGAAGTTATTTTAGGATGGACCAAAATGAGGTTTTAATGAGGGCATTGAATGTTATTAAGGCATTGAACAACTTATAAAGAAAAAAATTGATCACTTTCAATATAACGACGCCTTCATCGACATCTTATAATTGTCACTTTGGGTTTAAAAAGAAAGTCAAGAGAATTCCTTTAAACTCAGCATTATCTGTGCATATACATATAATCTCCATTCTACTTAACGTCCAATGCAAGAAGATATTACACACAGGACATGAGGTTCTTTAACATCAAGCAGGGGCGATTCTAGGATTGGATGTTTAGGGGTGCTGAGCCGGGCAAGATAAATTTCTCTGTTTTGTACATTTTAATGCAATTTCATTCCCACATTTGTGAAAGAAAAGTATAATACTTTTTGGGAAAGTCTGTGACTAAACCATCAGATCTGATAAAGGTTATTTAAATGCTGAGCCACAGCAAAATGGAAACATATGGTAACCCTCATTTCTGGGGAAAGACAACTCATTTTGATACAGCAGCTCCTCAACATATACATAAACAGTATGTATGTTTCTGGAGTAAACCAGCCTCCTATAGTGAGTACTAAAAATACCAAAAATTGACATTGGAGTTATTTTTTGGAGTTTCATTTGAAATGCACAACATGTAATACGCGGTGGAGATGCCGCATTTTTGGTGTTAAAATATTACATTTCAACCAAGTACTGTATGGTTTTGAAACATTTCTAGCTTTTAAAAAGGACATACAGTACAAAAATATAAAAAATCTCTCAAATTTTAGGGGTGCTGGGATTCAATTTAGAGGTGCTTCAGCACCCCCCAAAATGGGCTAGAAACGCCTATGACATCAAGTATTATGATGTATATTGCTCTGGACAAGAGCTTCTATAAAATGAAATTGTAACATTGTATTATTTTTGTGACATAGCTAGTTGCACAGATAAAACACCGGTGCATGGTGAAAATGAAGGATTTCTTGGGATGATTATGGATTTCAACTTGTTGAACACAGAAGTGTTAAAATTAAGCACTACGTTCCAGTATAAAAGAGCAGCAAAATGACTGTTCAGGGTTGGGTGATCACTTGTCCCTCTTGTAATTGGATTATATATTTTTCTGACTGCATTAAATTGAAAAACAGACTCATCAGAGAAGACGTAGAATAAATGAATGAACTGAAATTGTAAAAAGGATATCATCCACAAACACAAGAAATCACTCTTAGAATTCCTTCAAAATTATTTTTGGTTCCAAATTGAAACAGATACATTACAGAAATAATATTTAAAATTCTACTTCAGAGTTTCTTTACTTCTTTAATAACAGCACACATTGATGTCCTGTTCAAAGACCAACAAACCCTCTTTATTACACATCAGAGAAACATGAGTGGCCCAAGCTGCATCACAGCCGAGGACAAATGAGTCAGAGCAGCATTTCACCCGGTTGATGTCACATTTGTTCTCTGCACAAACTGACACCTACAGCTAAATCTGATGGGATTAGATCCCAGTAAACGCCTGTGAATCTACAGAGGGTGGTGAGTTACAGGTTTGAAAGGTGGAGCTGTGCTGGCGTTCTGTGACTGCAGAGTGCTGATACTGTGGATGAGAAGCAGTCAGGAAGAAGCAGTTACGGCGCCCCCCTCTGTTCTGTTAGACGTTTTGCAGGTCCTTCTGGATGTCCCACAGCGTGTTGGCACTGCCTTGCAGCTGAGCCACCTCATCATCTGTCAGGGTCATGTTGATAACACTGGCCACGCCTCCACCGTTCAGCACGCAGGGCAGACTCAGATAGACCTCGTCACTGATTCCATACATGCCCTGTACAGGAACAACAAGCTTAGGCTCTGCTTTTGAGATGACAGCTGGGAGTTTGTTTCTAAAAGTCAGAAATAGATGTGTACGTCTGTGTGAGCAGCCTTTACCTGCACCATGGTGGAAACGGGATGAATCCTGTTCAGGTTCCTCATGAGGCTCTCTGTCAGGTCAGCTACACTCAGACCGATCGCCCAGTTGGTGTAACCCTTCAGTTTGATCACCTCGTAGGCACTGAGACACATGAGACAGAGCATGAGGAAAACTTCTCCATCTTATCCAAAGACAGCTACATAAATCCTCCACCTAAAGGAAAACCTTGAGGCTTTTTATCAGAAAAAAATTAAAACTGTCTTTTTTGCAACAGCTCAAATATACATTTTTTACTTTCATACAATAGAAGTGTATGAAGGTGACAGAGAGGAGGGCTGCAACTTAATGACAAGTTTCCACCTCTATACCCTTTTTGATATAGTTAACTGAGTATTTAAAAATTCATAAGATGATACCAAGTTGAACCAATGTGAGACAGCATTAAGACAAATGATTTTGGTGTTTTACTGAAGCACATCCTATTCATCAAAACATATATATTTCCAACTAAATGTATTTAAATTGATGAATATTCAAGCCTGGGGCTGCACGGTGGTGGAGTGGGTAGCGCTGTTGCCTCACAGCTAGAATGTTCCTGGTTTCGAATCCCCAGCCTGTGTGGAGTTTGCATGTTCTCCCTGTGCATGCGTAGGTTCTCTCAGGGTACTCCAGCTTCCTCCCACAGTCCAAAAACATGCTCACCAGGTTGATTGATTCACACTCTAAGTAGGTGTGAGTGTGTGCGTGAATGGTTGTCTGTCTCTCTGTGTTAGCCCTGTGATAGGTTGGCGACCTGTCCAGGGTGTACCCTGCCTTCCGCCTGAAGCCAGCTTGGATAGGCTCCAGCCCCCCATGACCCCTAACGGGATAAGTGGTCAAGACAATGGATGGATGGAATATTCAAAGCCTGACAGTGTGGACTGATTCTGATATGAATTAAGTAAATAAAGACAGTGACTGTAAGTCTACACTGTGTTCTGATGGCTTACAGCTTTATACCATGCAGCCTTCCAGTGTCACAGTCTGTTTACTGTGGTTGTGTGAGCCCCCTGAATGCTGCACTGTATACTGCTCATATGAGTGATACATTTGGCATGAGCTACCTGTTTTCCAGCCTCCATTAATTCAAGTCATGACAACTTTATTCATATAGCACATTTTGAAACAACAAGTTTTAGGCACATCCTGGAGCAGCTGTTTGGTTGACCTCAGTGCTCTGAGTGGAGACTAGACATGGAGAAGTGCCGCTAAATAGGTAGGTGCCTATCCATGAAGTGCCTCCATGGTCAAGATCAAAATGTTTAACCCTCCTGTTATGTTGTGGGTCAATTGACCCATTTTGAAGTTCAAAAATCCCCCTACAAAAACAAATTTTATTATTTTTTGGCTATGAAACTTCTGCTTGGCTTAATTAGCGTAAACAACATATAAAATGAAAATGGTTCATTTCACACATTTGGACCCCTGCATGTTTATATTACATAGATACTGTGTGGGTCAATTTGACCCTGCAATCAAAGTGGAGGCCTAAAGGGGTCAGAAGTGTCAAATACTAAATATTTCTTTGCAACTGTGTGACATATTTCACCCCAATCACTTTTCAATGTACATAAAAAAAAAGTTTAAACATGAATTTCCATTAAAAAACGAGTGAATTATCCTCCTTGAACCACGATCTGAGAGAATTAAAGAACACCAATGCACCAAATATTGATTTAAATGGTTAGTAATGGAGTAAATAGTGAGATTAAAAAAATGTAAATAGGGATTTTTGTGGGGTTCTGACACTTTTGAATCATTAAATATGCCCCGGGTCAAGTTGACCCAGAAACATTATTGCTGTCCCTAAGAAATGAACATTACAGGAAGGTTAAATAAATCCTGTGATGGACTGGAAGCAGGTGAGGGTACAAGCAACCCAGGTGCGATGATGTGGTCCCTCTTTCCAGTTGGGATGTGAGTGGTGGCATTTTGAATGAGCTACAGGCGCTTAGTGGATGAGTGCTCACAGCCCACATTCAAAGAATTACAATGTGCATGTATCACCCTCTCTAAATCTTTAGAATGGTGTAAGGTGAAGAAAACAAGCTCTGAGGATGTTTCTTATTCTAATATTTGAGTAGTTCCTCATTGGTTTTCTTTGTTCAGGACAAGGCATTTGTATTGTGCTCAGCATGCAGCTCTGAAACTGGAACTGAAGCCTGTCATGTTCAGACCAGCAGTAACCAAGGTAAACTCTGGCCTACCTGTCTACCACCATCTTGTGGGTGTCCTTCCAGTTCTCGTCATCAAGATCAGTGCCGATGTCCGGGTTTAATGTCTGCAGGCTGACCCCAGCCACGTTTGTTCCACTCCACACAGGCACTAAACACATGATGAAACAATGAACCTTCTTCCCCTCCTAACTTACATCACACAGTCACAGTCTGCACATCATTTAGAAGTAATAATGACATGTTATGGTCCTTTTAAGAATGTTTTCTGCACTTCTTCTCTACACCTTAGGCCTTGTTTGCTTCTGCCATGCTGTAACTATGTGTAAAATCCCACTAGGACACCAATATGACATCATATTTGGTTCATTTGGTTCAGTGTTGGAGTATAAAGGTGGCATAAAGGCAGAGCTTCTCTGCGTTAATAAAGGCTTTTGTTTTCTTGCTGAGAAGCAGCAGCTCAGACACCCCAATAAACCTCACCACTGGTGTCTCCATGCTCTCCTAGAATCCAGCCGTTGAAGCTGCTGGCGTGGATTCCCAGCTTGTCGGCCATCAGGAAACGGAAGCGTGCCGAGTCCAAGTTGGTGCCGCTGCCGATGACACGGTGCTTGGGAAAGCCGCTGAGCTTCCAAGTCACATATGTCAGCACATCAACTGTTGAAGACAGTTAATGTTAGAAGGTGAACACTTTGTAAGACACAGAGAAGAATGTAGAAGTGTGTTTGGATGGAGAACCTGGGTTTGAAACCACGATGATGATGCAGTCAGGGCTGTATCGGACGATCTGAGGGACAATGTGTCTGAAAATGTTGACATTCCTTTGGACAAGGTTCAGCCTACTCTCTCCCTCCTGCTGACGGACTCCAGCCGTCAGCACCACGATGCGGGAGTTTGCCGTCACAGAGTAGTCTGAGGGAGAAGGAGCAAGATGAGGAGTGATGGTGCATTTACCAAGATGCATTTATATTGTTGAAGATTTTAATTCATGCTATGAGTTTGGACTGTTTTAAAAGGCAGAAGGTATAACAGAAAAATAAATCAAAACAAAGTGTAACACTGCTTCTCAGGAAGCTGCAGCTGGTGTCTATCTTCACTACAATGACACTGTTTCTTGGCAGGACTGAGGAATAAACTTGCCTTTATCTGCCACTATTTTGGGGGTTTTGAGGAAGAGGCTTCCGTGCTGCAGGTCCATCATCTCTCCTTTCAGCTTGTCCTCCATCACATCCACCAGGGCCAGTTCATCAGCCAGCTCCTGCACATACCAGAGATCACTGCTTCCCTTCACAGTTCACTCAATCAACAAATAGGCATGTTTGGCAGCAGAGGTCACCAGGTGTAATAAACTGTACTGGACCACATATACAGCCTGTTGTAGCATGGCCTCCATCCTGAATAACCATTGCTTATTTAAAGTAGAGGCAAACTGACAGGGGGGATAATCAAAGTAATGATATACAGCAGGTTTTCAAAGGGGAACATTTAGCTGATTACTTTTATGAAGGCGATTATGTGACTTTTTCATAATCAACTAAAAACACAGTAAGTGTGTTGAATTTGCACCAATATGACTTTTTAAAGTCACTCACTAGATTGTTTCCTTATGCTAGAAACTCAACTCAACTTTATTTATATAGCACCTTTAATATATACAAGCATGCAGCCCAAAGTGCTTTACAAAAGAGCAGAGACAACAAAAATGTGTGAAATAATAAAAGACATAATAAAAAAAAATACTAAAAAGTAGAATAAAAATAAATACAGTAAAATTAATAAAATAAAATAATGGTTAAAAATCAGTGTAAGTAAGAGAGATCAGATAAATACAATAAATACATAGATTACTAAATAAATAAGATAAATAAATGTTGTTAAAACAGTGATTATAATAATAATACTTCATAAAAGAGCATTAGAATTCAAATAAATTGACATTATAGTGCTTAACTGTGATGCTCTACTTCATGTGAATGCAGACAGTGCTTTGAGTATTGTCAATTATGTGGATGGAACACACTCTGCTGGGCAAACTATGAGATTACACCATGTTTTCAAATCCCACTGTTTTGTTTCTCCATATGTTTCAGTAAAAATGTTTTCACATCAGCCCATATTAGAAAATATTGTAACTGATATTGATATGTCTCTGATCGGCTAATACCAGCTGTCTGGTTATTAACTAAAGCTCCATTTGTAACTACAGGTTTCTTCATGTTGTTCTCACATGGAGCCATATGTTTCTCAGGCTGTTCTTTAAACCGCCTTCTCACAGATGACACCCAGTTTAATAGAGAGCTTAAATAAGACCTAAGGACTGAAACATATTAATTTACATCAGGATGAAGTGTTCTGATGAAAGAGTGAAGCGCTGAATCAGTCCCACAAACTTCTTAGAGTCGATTCAATAAAAGAGTTCACATAAACGAGTTATTGTTTACAAATCAAATCAAAACCTCATCTTGTCCTTGACTCAAGCAGCTCCTGTGTGAGCACTGACAGAGAGCTGTTTTGCAGTATAATGACTAAATTGTCAGAATTAGTTAAAAGGATTTGTCCATGTGGAGTGGATCAATAAGGTAACCCTGATGCTATAATTATTGTACGACTAGACAGCCGCCACACTTCAGCCTGAGAAGAAAACCCTGATTCATTAGAAACTTACTACAAGAGTTCCCTTCAGGTCAGAAACCGTTTTTCAAACACTCTCGCCACCTTAACAGGTGCAGTGAGGGGATAAAAGTCAGATCAGACACCAACAGATCAGTAATCCTGTGTCAGTCTACCAAGATGTCGGTATTACCCCGTTCTGTGACACCTGCAGGTAGGGTGATAATCTGAGCAGAGTGGGTCTCTTACCCTGAGAAGGATGCTGACAGCACAAGCCATGCCAACCTGGCCCACGCCTACCACTGTCACTTTATTCCTGGGGGGCTCAGGAGGACCACTGAACAGTGGGGTCATCAGCTTATGCAGAATTGAGGCCATTTTCAGAGCTGAGGAGGGTAAAGAGGACGAGAAAAGTCAGGAGGCAGCTTAGTTGTTGATAAGTGACAAACACAACACACTGACACGACTCAGGGAGTCAGTCCTGCACCAGGAGAGCGGGCTGCGTGCTCAAACTTCATGAATAATGAAACTAGAGCATAGCATGTTATATTCTGAATGTAGGAGGGTTACAAAATGAGACTGACACTTATCTTAGTAGCTCTACTGGAAGCATGACTTTCCAGACATCTTAACTCATTACAAGAATAAAGAGACGACACACTGACAGATCTCAGCCCTGTTGAAGTTCACCTTGAAAACACACGCAGCTAGGCACAAAAACAGCCATAATACTTGCATTGTTCGGCGACGCTCCGAGCTGTGAGGTATAAATACCAGCATGTAATCAGCATGGCAATCTGAAGGGATACCTAAGGTGTTTTCACAGAGCAGCGTACACCCAGCATCCACAACACCTCCCACAGTCAGTGACAGTCGAGGCAGGCGCAGGTCTGAAGCAGCAGCACAGAGCACATGTGACTCAAGGCCAGACTGGGGAGCTGTTAGCTGCACAGAGCTCCCTCTCCTCTCCCTCCTCCCCTCTCCCAAAATTGAGGACGGAGCACTATAAGCGGATGTCGAACTTGACTGACTGCAGACTGTTAAAGGAGTTACTCTAATCCCTTAACGCTGCGTCCATCTGCTACATCTGAGCTACAGAGAAACATTAACCTTGTATCTAATAGGATATATCTAAAGAACAATATCAGATTAGTTCCACCAAAAACTGTTCAAGAAGTATTGCACTTGAAGTGCGGTTTAATTAACTGTCCTATATTACAGCTATAAAGCAATTATTAAATATAACAGACAGAAATTAATTATGCATGATCAAGATGCTACAAAATGTTGAGCACATCTAGGAAATGGTTTTACTTTGTGTGCAGACATGTTCGTACACGAGGAACGAAACTGTCTCTGTGTGCACAAGAGATAACTCTTTTGCTGGTGTTTGGAAAACTTTGCAGCACAAGATGTCAGAGCACTAGTATTACCGATAATGTTTGAGTGTACCTGGAAAATGATCCCTTGCTCTTTCCCTGTCTTCTCTGAGGAGATTTCAGTTCTATTGAAAGTGCTGTGGGACACTTTCCATTCATCAGCTCTGAGAGAAACAGGACTACCGAGACACAACAAAGGGCACTTAAAGCATCTAAACATGAGCCGTTAATGAAGTGGTTTGGCTCCCAACGTCACAAAATCAGAAAATGTATACAAGGAATGGACAAGGAACAGAAGTTTTGTCAGTGGAATCCCTGTTTTATCTGCACGGTGACCTCTTCAATGTTTTTATAGGACTGAGATATAAAGTTATATTTGAATTCAAAAACATAAAACAGGGAGTGCAGACAATAGATCACATATTCAACCCTCCAACAAATCTATAAGGAAATTACAGTGTAATACTATGGGGGCAATGCAGTGTGTAAGAATATATTGATTTGAGATGTTGAAACATCTATTCTTTCAATCTGGATAACTACTGGATGAGCTTCAAAGTTCTAAAATGCATTTAAGTTTCACTCCATGAATTTATCTTGTGTTCACATCTTCTTCTCTTACTTGTCCCTCCAGATAAAGAACCAACCTGCATGCATTCCCACTCATGTTTAGGTAATGAATAGATGAGTAAGATTAATTTAATTTGTAATTCTGCAAAGAGAGGCGCCCAAATCTTCCCAAGAACTGCAGAAAGCATGACAAGCAGATCACACAGCACACTAAATCATCAGCTCCTTTCACAGAAATGGTTGGACAGCAATTGTTCCCAACTTGTTCAGGTAAACAGCAAACCAAAGTTCCAGTTTCACTTTATATGCATCCTGCCAGATTACTTCCACATAACAATAAAAAACATGGCTGTTCATGTCTTGCCTTAATGTTCCAATTACTTTTGCTACATTTCTTGTCTTTCCTCAAACAATCCAGTGAGACTCACCTTTGTTGTGCTGCACGGTGTGCTCGCTCCTCTTCCTGCTGTTCTCTCGGGCTGCAGTCGACTGGGTTTAATTAACTAAGCCTTTCCATCCCTACAAAGTCCTAGTGTGGCTCTCCTAGGGTCACCTCAGTCAGCTGGTGCAGTGTGCCCCATTAACAACATTTATTTCCTGTTAAAAAAGAAAATAATTAAAAAAGGGAAAGGCTTCACATACCCCTCTGAAAGAGATTCACAACATACATTAGGATTATTTATATCCATGCCTACAATGCAAATTAAGACTGCAAAGTTTAACCAATTAACAGATACAAGAAAAAAACAGAGAAATAAAGTGAAAATGTCAAATATTTTAGTATTCAGGAAATGGAAAAGTGTGTTGTTATTTCTCAAAGTATACAAAACAGTCTTTGGGATTTGAATGATTGTTTTGACAAAAGAGGCCATGTGAATTGTGACAAGCAAAATTATTTTTTTCATTTTATAAATTAAATTTACTGTGAATATTTCATTACAAAAATAATCATTCAATCAATAAATCAAGATTTATTCATATAGCACCTTTCATAAAAATCAAATGCAACCCAACGTGCTTTACAGCGATTGACAAAAAAAGAAAGCAGAAATAAAATAATGGCAAGACATATAAGTGGAAAACAATAATAATAATAATAATAATAATAATAATAAAAATAATAATAATAATTTCAAACAATTAAAATAACATAAAATAAAATAGAGACTAATGCACACCAACAATAGAATATGTGTAATTAAAATAAGTTAAAGCATCAAGTATACAAATAGTTAAAATAAATATATTTAAAAAGGGTAAGGATAAGAGTTGAAAATATAACTAAGGCTAAAAATATCAATAAAACTGGGTAGATAAATAAAATAAATAAACAAATGAATAAATAAATAAAAATCGAATAGGATAACAGTTAAAATTGCTAAAATAACAAAGCAACATTTAAATCAATATTACAGTAAAAAGTAAGTAATACAATTGTTAAACCCTACATAAAAGCAAGACTGAATAAATACGTTTTTAGTTTATGTTTAAAAGTCTCTATATCTCTGTCAGCTCCTGTCAGATCACCTGGAAGGCATTGGTTGCAGCCAGTGCCAACACCCAGAAAATATTGGTACAACTTTTAAATACAGTTACTGTATTTTGTGATTTTGAAGTATGAATCAAGTAATTGTAAGATTCTTACTGATTCTTACTGCCAGTTATACATAGATTAAAATTGATTAAACACATTTTTTTAAGTTGGCTATTAAACAGTAAAAAAGAAATCGGTTTTACCTGAAGGTTCCAATTATATATTCTTAAAAATAATTGGATTGAGCACTGATCAGCTTCTTAGAACCAAAAGAATACTGTACATCTCTGTAGCAGTTTTTTGTTTCACACTGCATCTTCTGTCAGAGACACTTTCCCTTATAGCGTTAACAAGAATTGGCTAAAACTGCTAAAAAAAATACCCTCAAGTAAAGCTTACAAATTACTTACACAGAACCCCATTCAAACTGTGAAACACACAACAGAAGAATTACCTTCAGGTCCAGCAGAATGTTATTGATAAGCTAAAACTTACACAACCATGCACTGTAAACCCGAATAAGTTCAGAGTACTCAAATTTTTTGTGGAAACCGATTACCTCGAAATATTTAAGTTAGCAAACTAGTATTTTTGAGTAAATAGTTAAGGAAAGATTATAAGTTGCTCAAACTTAAAAGTTTCCAATTTATTATTGTTGTATTTAAGTTAACTGTACTTAAAATTGTTGTATTCAGTCAATAAACTTTTTTTAGTTTGTTGAACGTTATTATATTCATTAACAGATGTAAATATCTTAGATGTTCCCAACCTAATTATTTTTGCTTACTTGAACTTGAATTGTTAAAGCTCGCAAACTCAAAGACTACAATTTTGCAGGACTTATTTTTATATATATATATATAACCCTCACTAAAAACACAAATATTCAACTGGTCAATTATTTTTTTTATTCATTTCAGTTTTTTAAATTCAAACACAATCATAAGTGTTTTTTTTAAATCCACAGCAAGATATTAAAACCTTTGCTGAACATTAAATTTAGCATAGAGCACATGAACATCTCTTATCTACTGTTTAGCTGACCTTAACTTTATCTCTTTGTACAAAAATACACAATAAGAAAGCTCACAAGTGAGCTTCAAAGTGCTTGATTTCAAACAGCTAAATTTTTAAAACACATACATTTTAAAACATGTACATTTTCAGCAAAAAAATGTTACTTCAAATGGAAAAGAAAAGAAAAGTAAACAAGTAAATAAAATGTATAGTCTTCTGTGATAAAGACAAGCATAATGAAACTTCAGAAGTTATTATAATTTAACACAACTGTGTTGTATGAAAACAATAAAGTGCAAACATGAGCACCTGAGGTAGTTTGTTTGACGGAACATTACCCACCTGCTGTAAACTTTAAGATGCTTTCAACAACAACATTTCTTTAAAACAAACTGGTGTGCTGTAGTTCTTCTCCTACACACACCTTGCAACAATGCCAACTCTTACTGGAGCAGGTCATGTTTTAGACTGAGTAGGCAGGGTTTCAGTGGCTTACCATCATCAAGCCCCATCACCACTTTTTGGATGAATGTAAAAGTGTTGGTGGGTTTGCTGGGGTAGTCCAAGTGCAGGACATACATCAAGCCAAATACCAGTGCGAATGCATCTGAGAATCTGGAGATACTCATGATCATCATGTTGTCCTCCACCGCAATGGAAAAGCTGTCGGGGGTGAAGGGGACCATTTCCAAGGTGCTCTCGGTGACCATCATGACGAGGGCAACAGGAGTGTCTGTGATGTCTGGCTCATCTGTCTCCTCAGTCTAAAATATGTGGAAAAAAGATACAAATTTGTTATGATGCACAATCAATAACATTATTACATCTTTTCAGACTAATCTTACATGATAATTCAACATTAACATTGAAGTCTTGACATGAAATACATTTAAAAGTCTTAATGAACACAATCTTAAAAACAACTTTGTTATGAATTTGTTTTGGATAGGTCAGATAGGCTCTGGATCATCTGGAGTGGATAAATAAAGTAATACACAACCATATCCTACTACTTACTTTGCTGTCACTATTACACACTAATCTCTGATATTTTAACAAAAAATAAACGGCTGATGCGACTTACCAAATAAAGGTCCTCTGACAAGGTCAATCACTGTTAAGAAAAAAAAAACAAGCCAAAAATGATTTTCATGTAAAGTATTTTCAGACAAGGCAAAGAAAACCCCAATCAGCATTTTGATCCTTTGGAAAGAGGCTAGTAGTAAAGGCTGCATCACATAGGTCAATTATGAGCTTTGGCATCATCACAGACAAACCTTGAATCATGTTTTAATTAACAACAATTCAAGTGTTGACATAACTCACCAATAAAAAGGGTTCTCCCACAGAGCAAATGCTATGTTGGATAAAAGACAGACAAAAATCAATCAAACTGACAGAGGCGAGGATAAACGAGTGTCACAGAGCAGAGACCAGATTTAAAGCAAACAAACACATTTGTTTTATTTCATTCCCTCATCCAATGAGAATCGATAAGGAATCGGATTGTTAAGCAGCATCGATAATGGAATCAGAATTGCTAAGTTCTTATCAATTCCCATCCCTAACAGGGGCCCTCACTTATCAATCTTGTGTAGAAACTGGTTCAGATCTGTATGTAGAAACAAGCTTGGCAATGTTCACATGCGATTTATGAAACGTGAGTACCTGGGCTAATCATGGCATAAGCCTGATCAGGTATTGTTAATCTTGCAGTTGAAAACAATCGGAATTTAAATAACACGCCCCTAATATTCACGGTTCAGCTGGCCTTACCCAGAGAATTTACAACATGGAGTTCGTCATGAACAATTTGATACGTATAAACAGGCTACAGTCAATCTTGATCACACATTTGTTCATTAAGTAAGGGCATCGGGATTATCTGAAGTATAAAAAAGTACTAAGTAGGACCCATGACCTTAATATATATTTTTAAAGACAAAGACACCTAATTTCATCATCAACAATTTGATACTCTAGAAACAGGATATGGTCACAAATTTGGTAACAGCTGCATAACATGGGTAAATACTGCACTTAACATGTTTACAGACTTACATCATATTCCAATACAAAATTCAAGAGTTGACATAACTTACTGATAAAAGATGATCTCTGATGCATCAGATGAATCTGTCGAGTAGAAAAAAATATTACTCCCTGTGTTTACATTATTACAGTGTTTTTCTTACCAACACATATTGCTAGACAAGACAAAGGTAATTTCTGATTTCATTATTAACAATTAGAATTTTTTGAAACAAGCTACATGCACAAGTACAGTCAAGGTAACATCACCAAAGTTAATCATGCATTACCATCTCATCAGACAATTTTTTGCATCGTAATTATATACATAAATTTAAGTGTTGAAATATTTGACAGGTCAGAAGACTATTTTGGATAAACAGACAAAAACTCAATCAGGATGAGACAAAGGCAACTAGTGTTTTCATCTATAGGTGGATTCTTTGGACACAGATCATAGTCATAAAAATAGTTACATGCATTTAATCCAATGAAGCAATGTGGCACAAAAAAAGTATTTCTGATGCATCTATGTTTTATTGTAGTATTTAAAAAATATGCCATTTAAATAAGAAAAAAAACACTTGTCAGTCCAGTCAATTATAGAGGAGTTTGAAAAAACCTGCACACAAATCTGGGAAGATGCACACACTAGTGCTGTGTGTAATGGCAGTCACTGTCAGAGTAATGATATCTACCATAAAGATAATTTTCAAGACTTAGTGGGTACTATTTAAAAAAAATTGTAGATTTCCAATCCATATATCTAAGACTGGAGTAAAAGACAAAATAAGGAGCACCCACAAATAATCATCTTTAAATATCTAATGTTTCACATTTAGATTACCTTGATTCCTGATGCACACTTCTTAGCTTCCACTTCAGCCTTAAAGAAAAACAAATTGGACAAGATTAAATCAAAACTTGCAGATATGATTTGCTTGATCAATACTAAATATCTTAAAAAATTAGGACATTTTATCATTACATAGTGATAAGGGATCACGCATGTGAAAATATGTTATTTCACTATTAACCCCACCAAGTCTGCAATGCAACATTCAACTCATGGTTGAGCCCGAGACCACATAAAGACTTTATAATCCTTTTTGTTCAGCACTCAGGACTTTGTAGCTTCTTACTAAATCTGTATTATCTGACTTTCCTTTACTCCCCTTCTCTTTATTTTTCTCTTTGAGTTGTGTCAAGTTACTACAGCTGACAACATGCTGTTTCCTGTTATCAACCTTTCAAAGTAAAGTGTTTTGGGACTACGGAACATTAGGGGACTTTTATTGTGAAAAGTTTTTTCGGAAATGAAATGTTAATCATTGAAGTAGCTTAACTATGATTAGCGGCGGCTTTATTTTTACATTTGTTCATCTGGCCTCAAGTCACAGCTATAGTCATCGACCCTACACAACTGTGACTTTAAACTCTAGAGTTTTAACACACTTTGAAGCAGGTAGAGCCGTGGTTATAGATACAAATCCATACATCGCGAGCTACAGCTGCTTCTTCTTGATGAGCGGCTCTGCTCTGAAGTGCCACAGGGTAACACAGAGAGGAGGGGGGTCCGATCGACGTTTTTGTCTGTCACATATCACTCTGCAACGCTACTATGTTTACCTACCACTTCACTTCTATCATACATACACATAGTTGGCCTAGTTAGCGATGCAGAATTGGCAGTATTGTTTTAAATAAGCCGTGCAGCGCCCCCCGCGCTGTTTTCCTATGACTTCCAGGCACGGTTTGCCTAAAAGAAGAATCATAACTTGTCCACACTAAGCTCCTGAGTCACGCACACACACTCAAAGTGCATCCTGCTGTTTATACCTAAACTGCTTTCTCGACTCAGAACGAAATGGCGTTATACTGCACGTGAAGTTAGTACATTGATGCCTCTCGGTCCGTTAGCACAAGTCACTTGAAGCAACGGCCACAGTAAAAAAAATTCAAAAACACACTTATAAAACCCACACAAACCGCGCCTACTACGAAACAACTACTTTACTTGCCCAAAACATTAGTACATCTTTACACTATGATACATCACCTGTTTTAATATGCTGATAACATTATAATCACTCCTAGCATAACTTTGTCCATGCTACCTTAAGCCACTTGTTCATTTTACCAGAGAGCATGAGTTAAAAAATAAATCACAAACATGCTTACCAGATCAGGAGGCACAATATAAACATCAAAAAGACGCTTATTACAAATTCCATTGATTGAGACGGAGAGTTAGACGCTAAACTTGGCATTGTTGACAGCTAAATACACGGCGAAGTTTAAGGAAAATGGCGGACAATGTGGCGGGGCAGTACGCCTTTACATCTGTAACTTCATACAAATGTTTTGCTTCAATGAATAAACTTTTCAGAAGTAAAAAAAAATTGACTTATTCTTTTACATTAAATTAAGCAAAGAAGCTTTTTTTGTACTTACAAATTACTCCACTTGAAGACTCCATCCGAGAAGACGATCCGCCATATTGAAAAGGATTTTCAGTCAGTTCAAATAAAGCGTCATGACGTCACGACACGCCCCCTTCATGTACTTGAAAGTAACAATTAAGCAGACTGTTTAAACTAAAAAATACTGAGTCAAGTAAAGTGAAAACTGTGTAAGTTGTTCAGAGAAAGAAAATATGTTGAGTACTGCTAACTAGATAACAGATTTTTAGTACAGCGTAATCAGTCTTTATAAGTCAGCAGTACTGTTCGGGTTTACAGTGTGGAGCTGAACATCCTGAGGACACTGCTGAGCTGCTCCTGTCAAAAGAACAAGCACATGCTCTTCTAGGCCAGCAGGTGGAGGCACAATCTAGGACAGATGCAGGACGAGCAAAGTGTCAGACATCCAAACTCCATTTTACTGACAGTTTTGTAGTAAAATACTTATTGTTGTCCAAATCAGGTGTATCATAAGTAGTGTGCTGAGCAAGATGAGTCTTTATTAGTGTCTCCAGATGCACAAGTTGAATTGAATGCTCTCAAGATCAGACCCACTCACAGGATTGTCATCACTGTTGAACAGCTTTTTCCACCAGGCTGTCAGGATGCTGAACTCCACTCACTACCTCCCCCATTATAGGGCGCCGTTTGTAAAGTTCTGCACACTGAAAATAACAGCAACATTTCTCCACATTTAGCTCCAAAAATGTGATAACAATGTAGAGTGAATTTTTAAAAGTCACTTTTCATTAATCACATTTAGATGAATACTTGTGATCTTCTTCACATCTAATTTTTTTGTAAAAAAATATATTAGGTTAACACATTTTTTAAATCAAAATGCTAAATCTAAATGTTAAATCTAAATCTAAATGTTAAATCTAAATGTTAAATCTAAATGTTAAATATATATCTAAATATTAAATATATATATAAATGTTAAATATAAATATAAATGTTAAATATAAATATAAATGTTAAATATAAATGTTAAATGTTGCTCTGTGATCCTAAATATTAAGCTGATATACAAATTCACACTGCCGCATATCAGCTAAATATTTAGGATCGCGGAGAAACATTTAATATTTAAATCTATATTTAGCATTTCGATTTATATTCAAAATGTATATTTAACATTTAGATTTATATTTAACATTTATATTTATCGTTGAACATTTATACTTATATTTAACATTTAGATTTCTATATTTCACATTTATATTTATCACTGAACATTTATATTTATCGTTGAACACTTAGATTCATATTTAACATTTATATTTATATTTAACATTTATATTTATATTTAAAAATTAGATTTATATTTAGCATTTGGATTTAACAATCATTTTAACTCAATTTATTTTCAAAAGAAAATTAAATGGGAAGAATTTCACAAATATTCCTCTAAATATGATTAAAAAAAAGTGACTTTTAAAAATTCACTCTACATTTTTATGATGTTTTGGAGCTAAATGTGTAGAAATTTTGCTGTTATTATCAGTGTGCACAACTTTACAAACAGCGCCCCATAGATATCGGCCTCTTTACTAGACACAAAAACGTGAAATATTTCAAATGTATGATGTTGGGTGTTCATGTTCCTGCACATGACACCACAGAAGGACAGATACATCTATTTCAGATGCAACCTACTTAAGAAGCTCAGTTGTGGCCACTTCGAGGCTTTCAGGAACACAGGTCTCATCACTGGAGGGCAGCGTTGGGTTAATATGGATGTCTTTGAAAGACTCCATGCACTCCAGGACACATGAGGGCACAGACATGAAATATCAAGAGCATTTTCCCATTGAAAACATCGACTACTGGAAACATGCTGTGCAGAGGAGTGCTCATAATACAGTACTAAGAAGAGAAGCAGCTGTTAAAGGAGACAGGACTACAAAGGAACGTGGCTTCGACTTCCGGGAAGAAAATCATCAAATGGACTTTACAGAAAGACTGAGGCTGTCCCGGTAGGTATCACACTCTCGGGTATATTACAGAGAACAATATATTCGCATGGTTAGTTAATGTGAACAGATAATGTCCCTGTAGTGAGGCAGTCCTGTTCATTAGAGACAACCATGAGTCATTTAGCTAACTAGCATTTAACAAGCTCATATTGTAAATGATTGCTCCCCTCACACCTGAGATGTCAGAGAATCAGACAAACAGCAGGAGCTGTTAAAACGTGGCGCGTGCTGGTTGCTGCCTATTGGAATGTATTGATATCAAGTATTGATTACGAAGATACTGTCTACTGATTAACTGTGTTCAACCAATGTTTCTATGGCTGGAGTGTGGCCTGTAACAGTCAACTTAATTTTCTTTAAGAGATGCTCATTTTATCTTCATAATCCCCAGGGGTGGATCCGGAGGGTTCACCAGGGGTGGCCCTGGGCCACTTGAATTTTGACTGGTCATCACCACAGGTGCTGCCTCAAGATCCCAAACTATGGCTGTTTTCGAAACGGCCTACTACATACTACCTACTAATACTGCGTTTGAATTTTGTGTAATAATAATAATAATAATAATAATAAAAATAAAAAAATAAAAATAAATAAATAATAATAATAATAATAATAATTTTCTAAACAGAGTTACAAAGTGCTTCAAAGAAAGTAAACAATAATAATTATAAATATAATCCCAACCCTTTTTTCATACACATATACACATATACATATGTACACACATGCACATACATATACATACATACATATATACATGCACACATACATATACATGTGGTATGACTGTTCTGTTTGATCTGTGTTGCAGTGCGCTGAGCCAGAGGTCACTGAATTTCCGGTTTCGGAAGGCGGAAGTAAACAACGGCCAAGCTGGTAGAGAAACTGCTTTTTTAGCATTACTTATGATTTAAAAAGTTGTTTAAAAAGTGGTTTATTTGGAATTTAATAATTTTCACAGGACCTTAAAACGGAGTTCCCCCCATTAAAATAAAAGAAGAGAAAAGAAAAAGTGCTGCTCATTGTGGGAAACAGTACGCGAGGCAGACTGAGGCGTTTCCGAAACCGCCTACTATACTAGCAGTACGTACTGATTTGGCCAAAATTCAGTATGTAGTAAGCAGTAAGCGAACAAGAGCAAAATCTGCAGTATACCAAAACTCCCCAGATGTCTACTGATTCAGGAAAATTTCACAGTATGCATCGGACCAGTCTGCCTCGCGTACTGTTTCCAACAGTGCACAGCGCTTATTCCGCTTTTTCTTTTTCCTTCTTTTTTTGACGGGGGAACTCCGTTTTTAGGTTCTGTGAAATCATGAGTGATGCTAAAGAAGCAGTTTATCTATCAGCTTGGCCGTTGTTTACGTCCACATTCCGAAACCAGAAATTCAGTGACATCTGGCCCAGCATACTGCAACACAGATCGAACAGAACAGTCATACTACAGACTAAATTCAAACACAGTCTGTAGTAGGCAGTACCTGCTACATACTACATTAGTAGGTAGTATGTAGCAGGCCGTTTTGAAAACAGCCTGAAATCTTCCCGAATCAGTAGACATCAGGGTAGTTTTGGCATACTGCAGAATTTGCTCTTGTTCACAAACTTCATACTGAATTTTGGCCAAATCAGTACATACTGCTAGTATAGTAGTAGGCGGTTTCGAAAACAGCCTATGATTGGCTGTTTGCCTTGTTAAAAGTGGGACTTGTGTATTTAAGCTGTGTTGCAACAGGCAGCTGGTTTGGACTTAAAAGATTTAAATGTTGCAACTCTGTTGTGTTACTTTTTTAAGTTAAAATAACTATACCCAGCAACACAATCTAACTTAATACAGAAGCCCTGAGCAGGCATGCACCCTTAACATTGATGTCTGCTTAAGGCTTCAACAGTATGATACCTTGCTTTTTGTAATTGAAGTACACCTGATTAGTAGAAACAGAAAGGGTAAATTGCTGGGTTTTTTTTATGTTTGTGTGCACAAACACACAACTTTATGCCACCCCTGTAGAAGTCCATACCCCAGTGAAAAAAAAGTCTGTACTAGCCCCTTGGTCTCCTGCTGGCATTCATCTTTCCAACCTGCAAGCTGTCATATCACAGCCCGGTCCACCCAGTCTGCTGCAGTTACTATCTTCATCTGAAACTGATTTGTGAGTGGTGTCTAAAACAAAACTCCTCTATGATTCACAATTACCCCTTCAACTTTGCACAAATAAATGCACAAGATGTAAGTTTTTTCTTGGTACTATTGTTTTACTGTTTTTCAATTTACTTTCTGAAAAGCCCTGTGCATAGCAGGCGACCCCTCCCACCCATCTCACAGTCTCTTCAGCCTGTTGCCATCAGGAAGAAGACTACACAGTCTCCGGGCCAGAGCCAGCAGACTGAGAGACAGTTTTATCCACCAGGCAGTCAGGATGCTGAACTCTCTCCCTGTTTTGCCCTCAATTCCCATAGTGCCCCCTTCACAGACTTAACCCGGTCACTGCCCCCCCCCCCTCCCAAATCAATGCTGAGGTCTGTCATCCTAAGGACTGAAACGCACACACTCACTTTGATTTTAAATTGCACTATAGCAAAGTTTTTGCACTGTTTTAAATTGTATTTTATTATTTTTATTAGCTTACTTCTTATCTTTTTCTAGCTTTCTTATGTTTATCTGTTGTTGTCGTAGCTAGGGTCTGAGAGAGAAACGTAATATCAAATCCTCAGTATGTCTAGTGCATACTGCAGTTTATTTGACAATAAAGAAGACTTTTAACTTTGACTGTAAAATCATTAGTAACTCCATATGTAAAGAGATTAACTACAGAAGACAAAGGACACAAATGTGGCAACAACCAAGTTTATTTTATGATACACTGCCTACATTATCATAAATAAACAGATTAAAAATCCTTACCCACATAACCCCTGTCATTTCTGTCCATTGTGGGAGAGCTGCCAGATGATGAATCACTTGTATTAAGTCAGTTAAAAGTTCAGATTCAGATACAGTATCATTTGCATGTATCACATATTGCTTTCAAAAGTAACTTTTATATGTGCTATAAAAAGTTGAACACACCACTTTAGAAAAATATCAAAATAGAAACAAAACATGCCCGAGAAATCTCCCCACTCCCCACATCCCCTCCAGTGAATGCTAATGCCTAGCTCTCCAAATATCAATGACCCCTTTCAGAGTAACCTACTGTGTCTAAATTGTGGTAATTCTCACAGGAGGAAGTAGACTAAAGTTTAAAAAATATTTTTTTCACTACTATTTAAAGGATTAACTTTGAACCTGTGTGTTCTCTGCAGATCTGCCACGTCTGGACACATGCAACCTGTGAGGTGGGCTATGTGGGTGCACTGCATAAGCCAATCCTGAATAAAGGACTGAAGGATCAGAAATCTAATTTAAAAAAAAAACAACAACAAAAAGCACGACAGAGCACAAAAACTCAAAAGCATGTAAACTCAAATGGGCACACTGGCAGGGCTGGAAAATTAAACATGATTGAACGCTGTCACTTCTGCTTCCTGTAAAATGATTTTTAAGCAATTAAAATCATATTAAAAAGGTTTATCATTTCAAATTTTGTTTGTAAATTGATTTTGATGAACTTAAAAGTACAGTAATTTTCATTCTCAACCCATTGAGACTATAAATCATGATTACAATACAAAGTGACCAGAAGCGATCATTTTAGTCATCGCAGAGCCACACGTGGGCCTACATGACTAACGCAGTGATCGGTAAATTAAAAAAAAGATTTTAAAGTATAACTGAGTGTGTTTTTTTTTTTTCCTCATGCAGTGATGTGACCTGATTACACCACCTCTCCACCCAGGTCAGACCACATCAAAACATTTGAACTGAATGGACCTGAGCACCAGAGATATAATGATTCACTCTAACTCTAAAGCTATGGAGCAAATGTTGAAAATCATACAGAAACACTTGAAGACATTCTGCTTTTTAGAAATAAGCACTGGCCTTGTGCTTGAAATGGGAGGGCACTATGTGCTAACAGTGTCCAGGCACTTCACAGTCAGAAAAACACCTGGCACAGAGTTAGAAACTACAGCATGACCTTCATAAACTACAACCATGCACGGATAGACTGGCCTCCCTGTCTGCACTTGTTTCTACATACATGGGTTAAATACACACAATGACACAAACAATGCACAGAATAAAATCAACATTAAAATGAGTCTCTTCTGACTGCCACAAAACAGTGTAATCCTGACGCTACTGTTTCCTCTTCAGGTGGGAGGGAAGCTTGAGTCCAGAGAGGAAATAAGTTTATCGTTCCAATTGAATCTGTGTACTTTGTTCGTCCATGTCAGTAAAAAGCAGAAGTGAGCCAAGTTTACTGCTTGAGTTGTGGTGTGCTGTGGCAGGCTGCAAGGAGGTGGGGATGGGCATGGCAATAGATTACAGAGATCATTTACTTGCTGGGGTTCTCTGTAGTGGCGCTGCTGCTGCTGATGCCCAGGTAGGTGGCTGCGTCGTTCACAGCACCCTGAAGGGGGACGATGACGCTGTCACAGAGGCCTTTGAGGGTGTTGATCTGATCTGCATCCAGGTTCTGATACGCATAGTAGAGAGAACCACCCACCACAACAAGAAGCAGGAGCTTTAGCACTATAGACAGGAAGCCTCGTCGACCTTGCGCTTTGCTGGAAGAGGCGGTGTTGCCAACTCGGGATAGAGACTCAGAGTAAGAGCGGCTCTCTGTGAGGATGCGGTGTTGCACACGGGACTCATCCAGCCAGTATTCGCTTGGTTTTAGTGGTCGACCAGCCGCACCTCGGATGGGACGCCTACAGGTTGCACTGAACAAAGAAAAGAAAAAACAAACTTTAAGTCTAGGCACACACAATCGTTTGTAAACTTTATTTTCAATCTGGGGCCAAAGACCAAGCCTTAAGAGGCTTTGGCCATGGACCTCATCTTAGATTACAGATCATCTTAAGCACCAAATGTGAAAGCTACCTCTGCAGAGTGAGGACTCAATATGCAGATAAAAGCTCTGGGACAAATCTAGTATGTGGTACTTGATTTGATCTTCTGAAAACATTGACATATTGTTTCCAGGGTCAAGACTGTTCTACCATGTTTAACTTCAGGGCAGTTTCCAAAACAGAAATACATTTTGTAACACACACACAAAAATGATGATCAGCTGTTACCTGATGCCTGTTGGTGTATTTATTTCATTGGCAAGGATGTCTTCAACAACACTCTCGCTGGCTTTTTTGGGGGTTTCTTCAGTGATGATTTCCTCTACCACCTGTTGTGAAATAAAATAGCAATAAAATAACATTATCACACAAACTAAAAAACACACACCTGTCTCAACAGTTGTGAATGGAAAAATGTGCCTCACCTTGGTTTGTCGTCGACTGCTTGTTCTGACAGTAACTGGGGCTTTCCCCCGGCTCCTAACGGGTTTCTCTACCACAGGAACTGGCTCTGGTTCAGGGGCAGTAATCTCCTCTGAATATCAAAGGCAATGTAATCAGTCAATGAAACTCTGAATATATTAATTCATATTTCACAAGTGATTGTTTGCAAGGTTTAACAGACTGTAATGTGTGCTGCAGAGAAGTAAACTTTTTTCAAGAAAGGTGCATAACTACAGGATATGTAGTCTGAACTCACCATCCTCCTTGTCACTGTAATGGTCAGAGTTTGTGTTGCCATTCTGGTTACTGTCTGCCTTAGGGAGGGCTGTGACATCTGTGGGAGCTTCAGGTTCAACTGGAGGCTGGTCCAAGAGCTTCTGCAGCTTTTTCTCATACAGCTTACGGGTGGAGGCTGGACAAAGGGATGAAGGAGCAACAATGGAAAATGATGAATATTATATTGTACTTTTACTCAGATTGAGAAAGCTACACTTAAAACAAAGCCTGGTCATATTCAAACATGATTATGATGAGACAGGTAGCACTTCAAATGTATGTTAAATTTGTGTATTGCAACAAATCAAACATGGATAAAACATAAGCAGAAATATTCAGAAAAAAATATGATAATTGGATTATATTCTTGAAATTAAAATGTAGAAGATTTTTTATTTGAGCTAAATTGAATAAACCCCTCAGCCCAGAGATAACTTACATCCTTTGTTTAATAAAGATGCGACGTTCCCGAACGAGTCGGTCTTTTGAACGGCTCTTTTAAGTGAACGATGAGAACTGATTCGCAGCTGTGAGTCGTTCATTTGAGAGACGTTTTTATATGCAGATTGCCCAAGCTGCCTTCACGTGTCACCTTCGTGCCCAATGAGTATTTTGTTCAGTTATTGTCTACACTTTGTTATTGTTTACATTGTTTTGATGTGAATTCGAATCAAGGAGCTGAGCTCCTGTTTGTGAAGTAGTTCAGGTGTAGAAACACCAGGTGGGGTAGTTTGCATTCACATTTTTATAATGTCCCAATTTTTTATTCTAGTTGTATTTATATTTTTTTATATACATATATATTTATTCTTATTTATTATTTTTATATTTTTTACTGTATTGTTGAAATGTTTTTGAACATTTTACAGTAAAGTTGTTTTGCATGGAAGTTATCTGTAGCCTGCGTAGTTTTTATAGCGCCACACAGTTTTTTAGGTGAGGGAAAATTCTAAATAGTGATCTCACTGTCGAAGCATGGGGATAAGGCCCCATTTTATGGAATGTTTACAATGCCAAATGAAATTATAATCAATATTTCAGAATAATTCCCACCAATAGAGTGTATATATATATATATATTGTTGGGATGTGTAAGTTTGAATTATTCTGATCCAAATATTATCTTATAACTGCTACCAGTGATTGTTTCCTTGATAAAAACGAGTTACCCCTGGTTGACTTTTAAAAAATAAATATATAATTAAAACAATGAGCCAAAGAGCCAGTCTTTTGAACAGCTCTTTGAAAGCAGTGGCTCCTCAAGATCCCTTCAAAGAGCTATAAAAGCAATCTCTATTGTTTTATAGTATGTTATCACTGAAGTCAGACACAACTCACCAACAATAGGTCCAGAGTCCACACCATGTTTGGCCAGTTGCTGTTTCAAATCTTCATCAGTGAGATCTGTCACCTCCACTTCTTCTGAGCGAGGCTTGTCAGTCTTTTTGGTGGCTTTCTGCAGAAAGATGATAAGTTGTACACACCACAAGTCAGAATTGTCTTCCCAGCATCACGTGTTAGTTGTCCACAGATACAAAAAAAAAGATTTGATTTCACTAAAAAGGGAGAAAATAAAACAAGCTTACTCTTCCTGAGCGACTTTTGTTGGACACCACTGGAGCCGGTAACTCCTCGTCGCTGGAGAAAGTGTCTGCAGGCGGGCTCTTCTTGTTGTTCAGGATGGTCAAGTTTTTCAGATACAGCTGCACATACACTTCTTTTTTATGCTCTCCGCTGGGAAGTGGCACATTGTTTGCGGTGAGCTCATTCTTCAGCTTATCTTTCGTGAGGGTCGACGGATCTTCGAGGAATTCTGCCATGCTTTCACTTCAATGTGTGCTTTCTTCTCTTTTCTTTACACCTACACTTCGCTTTGCAGCAACAACAATAACAAGGGGAACGTGACTGAAGATGAGCGCTGTTGTCAAACACTACTGGCGCCAATTCAGCTAGCAGCACAGAAACGGGTTACCAAAATAAACGCTGTATTTCACGTGTTAGCCCGAGAATAAAAATACTCACGTGCAGCTTAGATTTTTCTCAAACACGTCCGCGCGTGTGTTACAATTCTAATCAATGCAAAACTACAAATCAGCTAGCTAACATTTATCTGAATTAGCTTAGCTTCAAACCGGTCCACTTGCTTCTGTCGGTCCGCGGTTTCAACAGGGCCTCAGAAGAAGCAGCCCCGCTATTGGACGGACGAGCCCAGTAAGCTGCTCTGTGATTGGCTCGCTGTGAATGGCAGCCTGGCAGACTGCCGCCACAAAGAAACCGCAGCAGGCTGTCTTTCTTCAGATAACGGTTCTGCCTTATTACTGTCGACAATATCTCCAACATTATTTGATTAAACTAACGTATATATATTTACAGTCTATGTTTTACACCTCATTGTTTCTGATAAATGCAGAAATGAGAGTTTAAATGATTTAATTTAGTTGTAATGAATGACAAGGGAGCAATATCAATGGCGATTTGATGGCACCAGCTCTTAACTCACATAAGATAAGATATACTTTATTGTTACCCCATTGAGGGAAACTCTTTTGTTACAGTAACCCAGACATAAGTCAATATCAAGGCAAAGACAATCAAGAAGAAGTTTCAATAAGTAAAATAAAAATAAAATAAAATAAGTAAAAATAAAATAAAAGAAGTAAAAATAAAATAGATAAATAAAGCTAGAATAAAATTTATATACAATGTAACAATGGAATTTAGGTTAAATAGAAGTAATTACAGGCAGTATTAAAAATGTTATGTGACAGGTTGACATGGTGTGATAATGGTTGGTAATGACAAATTAAGCAATAAATACAAATAAATATGGGTATGTAAGACAAGATAAGACAAGATATACTTTATTGTTACCCCATTGAGGGAAACTCTTTTGTTACAGCAGCTTACAACCTGCTTACAACACGGGACAGGGGAATACAACAATGTACTAACATAGTTAAAAGTAATAACAATAAAAATAGTAATGATAAAGGTAAAATAGAATAAAATAAAATAGAATAAAATATGGCAACCATTACAGATGGCTGCATGGTGGTGCAGTGGGTAGCGCTGTTGCCTCACAGCTAGAAGGTTCCTGGTTCAAATCCCTGACCAGGCAGGTGCCTTTCTATGTGGAGTTTGCATGTTCTCCCCGTGCATGCGTGGGTTCTCACCAGGTATACCGGCTTCCTCCCACAGTCCAAAAACATGCTTACCAGGTTAATTTATCACTCTAAATTGCCCATAGATGTGAGTGTAGGTGTGAATGGTTGTCTGTCTCTCTGTGTTAGTCCTGTGATAGGTTGGCGACCTGTCCAGGGTGTACCCTGCCTTCTGCCCGAAGCCAGCTGGGATAGGCTCCAGCCCCCTGTGACCCCTAACGGGATAAGCGGTCAAGATGATGGATGGATGGAACTATTACAGATGTATATAGGTTGTTGACAAATAAGCCTCAAAAACCTTTTTTAAAAGTATTTCCAGAATGGTTGCAATGCATATTTTTGTGTCTTGAATAATGTGTTCTAACAAGGCTTGTAGGTTAAACAGCTTTTTTAAGTGTTTCAATAGTTTATTTTACCCTTTTCTTAAAGGCACTATGAGGAGTTTTTCACCAGCTGAGAAACAGACAGAAACCAACACTGATGCCTCTTTATGACCTTCCAAAGCAAACAAAACCCAAATTAACAACACTGATACCTTCTCTGTTTTCATTTTTATTGCATTATACCACTCAGTGGGAGTAGGTGTCAGACCACATGATTGACATTTGACTTTAGAAACATCCTTTTTTGGCTGTTTTCATGGTAAATAATCATATTGAGTGATAAATCTGGCTGTTAAAAGACAACAGGGTGAGGTTTTTGTTGAAAACACTACTTTTGCATGTAAAGAACAAGAGATAAGAGGTATCACTTTGTCCACAATGGGGCACCAAAATTTATATTAATCAAAAGTTCCTCACAGCAGCTTTAACTTGAACACCCAAAAAATGTCAGGTGGCGCAACCAGATATTTGTCAAAATATATGTACTTGCCTATAATTTATTCTAACCAAAACTTTTAGTAAGTATCCCTTAGAGTGGTTACAGTGCTTTACACGTTTTTTTTTTAGGATTATGTAGGATTTTTGTATTCTTTTGGCCAGGTATAATATATCATTTTTACAGTTTTAGGTTGGTTGTACCACCTGACATGGGAAGTGTTACCGTCCACCTATAAGTTGATAAAAGCTATTCTATTATTATTTAAGAGACATCTACAAACCTTTTAACTCAGCCATGACAATTAGTAGGGGTCCTCTGAATGATTTGATATGTTGAAGTCCAGTATAAATACTTACTTTCAAAATAAAAGGTCAATGAGTACGGTGGTGCCACCCTGACATTTGAGAACATGCAAATTGCCGGACAAAAGTTTTTAAATAACCTTAGGGGCCTTTAAACTATTGATATTTATGAAATTATGTTTATTTCATAGCTTGTATATGTGAAATCATGCCATGGTGTTTTAATTTGAATTTATTATTCTTAAAATACATTTTTTATAGTGTTTTAAGTCAGTTCACTTGCTTGGACGGTTGCGCCACCTGACATTATCAGGGTTTGAGATACTTAAAAATAAAATAAATCTCAATATTTGAATGTACTGAAATTGTATTTAAAATAAGCAGATCTTATAGAATCAATTGATGTATGTCTTGAAAATAACAAATTATTTCAAAAGAAAATAATGGATTCAGACACAAAAATATGCACGTCATGTCAATGACCCATACACACTATGTATACTTCTATCTGATACATAGATAGTAAGGTAAGTTATTGCACGGTTAAAATTGCACCAGGTTATTTAAAAAAAACATACACAGTATGAAGAACAGTGCGATTCAGATGGATATAATAGTTATTTGTGAATGTGCCAAGTCACATACATTCATATTATGTCACTCCTCTTATGTTGTCTGTCGCACGAACTTGTGACAGAGTGAGTTAAGGCAGTTTTTACAACATCTATAATAGAGATGGGATTTATGGCTCTTTGACCAAAAGACTCATGGAGCATGCAGGTGACACGTGAAGGCAGCTTGGGCCATCTGCATATATAAACGGCTCCCAAATGAACGGCTCGCAACTGCGAATCAGTTCTCATCGTTCACTTAAAAGAGCCGTTCAAAAGACCAACTCGTTCACGAACGTAACATCTCTAGTTTTTACAACATCTATAATATCACCAATGGTTATAATATTACATAATGTGAAGAAGTGAAAGAAGCTGTTCATATCTGGTCTGCCCTTGCAACAGAAGAGGGCAGCATGATCCATATTATTGAAGAGAACATGGTCAAGTCTTATTTGAGGGTTCAATTTGTTTAATGTGAAAGCAAAAAACAGAACTGGAATAATACAGGTCTCTTGAAGCAGAGAACAAAAAATGAAGTTAAGAGAGACAAAGGTGTGTTAAGGCAGTTTTTACAACATCTATAATATCACCAATGGTTATAATATTACATAATGTGAAGAAGTGAAAGAAGCTGTTCACATCAGGTCTACCCTTGTAACAGAAGAGGGCAGCATGAGCCATATTATTAAAGAGAACATGGTCAAGTCTTATTTGAGGGTTCAATTTGTTCAATGTGAAAGCAAAAACAGAACTGGAATAATATGGGTCTCTTGAAGGAGAGAACAAAAAATGAAGTTAAGAGAGACAAACTGTAAAGTAAGTACTCAGCCTACAAGATTTGGACAAAAAAAAAAGAAAGAAAGTGAAATGTCAGTGTTTGTCTGTGACATGCGTCTTTTTTTTTTTTAGCTTCTTTAGGACTCTGTGAGGGGAGATAATATGCCAGTATACACATCTCAAATCTTGATCTTGGAAAAACTGAATGAAGCTGAAAGGAGTCAGCCATTTTTGTCCATCACAAGTGTAAATACAAACAAAAACAGGGTGCACAACAGGACCTGACTTAGGAAGACACAATATTTATTTTAATTCTGGTCGTAGCCTCTGTATTTTATGGAATGGCCTTTTTCTTTTTCACATGATTGCAAATTTAATAACTTTTGATTATAGACAATTTAGAACAAATCAAGACATTTGAACATTCCATCAGGAGCTATAAGAACAATGGACACATCTGCAGTACCTTTATATTATTGCTGAACAATCATGTCATGTCATGTTACTGGATTCTTGAACTATTATAAGATGTGGGTAACAATTCAGAGGTCTTAAGCCAAGCTTTTCACTTTGTTTTTTAAATGTTAAAGGTGAAATTGGCACTGAAAATAAAGTTGCAGCCCTACTCTTTCACACAGACATGGTAGTGTTTGACTACTTCTTGCCTGTTTGCAGTCTATGGGCATGTCTCAACACTGTGGTGAGCTTCCCCTCCTGACACAAGGACAGTGGTTTGAGGTGGCACTGTGCGGCTCCCCACCTGTCCCTCAGACCTGCCACTCTTTGGCTTTCTGGGATGCTGCTGGAGAAACCAAGCAATTGATCCCCGCCTCTACTCTAAACCACATTAAAATACAGCACTTAAAGTGTAGTTCAACTTTTCCATAGTGCATTTGCCAATGGAGTGTAGGCAAAAAATGTGAGCCCTTGAGAAACACCTCTTAAGCTTTCTTTGTATGTAATTTATACAGAAAATAAGGCTCGGGCCAAGAATCATAGAGAGTGCCTCTTTAAGCATAACAGTCATGGCCTCTGAAAAATGATCAAAGTCTGCTCTTTTATCGTCAACACTCAAATTTTCAGAATGGGTTCATTTAAAATGGAATTGCTCTAACCGATGTAGCCCAGTTAGTAAAATCAACAACATTTCATAAAAGTAATCTAGAGGACAAATAGAGCAAGGAGCAGAAGAAGGAGAAACATAACAACTATAAAGGACAATAAATGTCTAAGTGTAGTTGCACTGACAGCTGAATTATCAAATGTCTAAAGCTGTTGGAAAAGACAGCTATCTCAAGTGGACACAAACTGAAACACCCACAGTCTAAAAGTAGATTTCTGATCACTTAGAAAAATGTTGAACGCGGTCTCCTCAGCCGAGTTTATCTTGGATTTTGAGAGCTTCAAAATCCCAATTGAGCCAACCACAGAAGTAGCTTAGGAAAACTCAACCTTTACCACCCAGGGAACGTCTGATCCAATTCCACTGACACAACAAAACACAAACTTGTGAACTTAATTCAAGTTATGAAATTGCTGCACAACTTATGATTACAGCCTTGTCACCCTGTTGCTTGGTCCAGATTTTCATTCAGTAAGAATTAGTATATAATGTATAGAGATTTGAAGTCACATGTGAGACTCTTATTCTGCTACAGCATTTTTTTTACCATCAAAAATGAGAAAAGGCCAGTTTTCCTTCACTGATCTATCACAACAATCTCTAATCCTGAAGGGTGTTATTACTCTGTGCCAAACTAATTAAGATCAAGTCCTGGGCAGTTTCCTGTGCAAAGAGGAGGTTAGGATGCGGGCAGCTGTAGCAGCATATTTCAGAGTAGCTGAGATCAGTGTGTCCTGGCCTTCAGACAGCAATCTTGTAGTGCTCACAGTATACTTTCTGCTAGTTTGGCTACCTGCCTGTTTGTATCGTAAGTACTCATATATTTGCATTATTGTTATGATTTGAGCTCTTCCCGTTTTATTTGGCCATTGAGTACAGACACACACTTGCTCATGTCCTCACTGAACTTCAGGCAAACACAACTGTGTTTGAACTTCCAAGTAGTGAATCAAGACCTTTTACTAAGTCTTGAGCAAGGCACCCATAGGATGCCATGTTGGATCATTGGGGTAAAACTTAAAAACTTAATATAGGCCTTTCATTTTCTCCACATGTGATCCACTGACATAAAACATCACAGCTAGTCTGATCTGTTTGAGCAAGTTAAAGTCTCTGCTCCAGCAAGTCATGGTTACTGTCCCTTGTCTATAATTAAATACATAGTTTGAGACAGCAAGACCCTGTGTGCAAACTGAAAGCTGCTATAATTAACATTTAAACACTAAGTTTTTTTTAGGCATTTAAGCATTTTAACTCTGCACTTACACCACACAAGGGATTTATCAAAAGCACAACCACTAAGGTGAAAACACTGCTCAAAAGACAATCACACAGTAAGTTTACAGAAACCACTCATTTGACTTCACTCATGATTCGTCACCAGGTAAGTCTATTATTTACTTTCCAGACATGGCTGAACTGAATGGCCAGTGGCTTGCGACTAAGAGAGAGGACAGCCTTACACAGGTGACTGCCAGACTTTTGAGCAAGCAGGAAAGAAACATTTCCGTGCTTAACTTGGCTGAAACTCACAACAGAGCTGCCCCCGCTTAGTTTTTCTGTCCACATGGCTGAACACTGGTACCAGACCAGTATGATAGAGCCAAAGGCTTCTCAGAGGCCACCAGTGATGTTTTAGATGTGATTCAGCATTATCCTTACACTGCTTCTTCTCTTTCCTGATGACCTGGGCTCTGAACTCACAGGGCTCTTATTCAAGCCAAGATTCATCATTTGGGAGCATAAGCATTAACAACGCCTAATGAATGACGAGTATACAATCGACAGACATTTACCAGCTCCAAAGCAAAAGTGCTGGATCAGGGAACAAGCCAGCAGCTCAATACATTCAGCATTTTATTGCAACCGTTTGCATGACTCAAGCTTAATTTTCAATTAGATACCAAAAAAAAGAAGAGGGAGGGAATTTTATAAAAGCTGACATGAGATCTCTTTGGGGACCTATGTGTGAGGTGCTTTAAGAGACCGACATGACTGTGTTTGTAATTTCCTTACTGGTCCTTCTGGTGTCAAGTTATTTTAAGTAATAGCTCTCAGCTCTGTTTCTACTGCAGCCAGGACACATTCCCCAAAAACCTGGTACTTCTGCTGATATGATCTTATTTATTCAATCTTGAAAAGTGAAACTTCTGGGCCTCACACCGCCTGGCTGCCTGAATGGACTCCCCTTTAGCTGGACCCACATCAGAACTGTTTGATCTTAGGACCAGGGTTCTGCACTATGTGGAAAAAGCACTTGTCGTCATGTTTACTGTCCTTCCAGGAGGTAGTCTTGATGGTTGGGCTCTTGTGGCAGCTCATAGTTTTGGGTAGTTAAACACCGGGGGCCTATCGATGCCCTGAAGCCTCACAGCGTGGCTCATCCGTGCCAGCGGTAAAGGACAAATGTGCCAAAGTCTGCTGGGTTTGGCTCTTTTCTCACCCCCTGGCTTCCAACACTGATGTATCCAGCTGAGGTACAATAATTTGACACCTCTTAAGCAGCTGGACTTTTTAGCGTGACAACCACTGCTTTGTTTTATATTCCTGCGTATTCTGAACGCAATCAAAAATTACAGTCAGCAACATCTAAACTGTGTTTTTATCCACATTGGACTTTTGCCCCCTCACCCCCTTCAATCTGCTTTATCCCTCCTTTTCCTATGTGGGATTTAACGTACACTTTGTGGTAACCTTGCTAAGTTATCAATTTTTTCTATGTTCACTCACACTGAATAAAGGCTTGTTTCTTTGCGCCTGCTTGTTACGACTTCAAGGACAGCTCCCCCCATCTGGCATTAAGTATTCCTGCTGCCAGTGTCGAGTTAACTGACACTCCAGCACTTAAACTAATGGCAGCGAGCAGTCATCTCCCATGAGGTGCTCACCTTGGAAAAAATCGCCCAGCTCCCTCATCCTCAATCATAGTGGTGCTCTCGCCACCCACTGAATGAAACCATGGGCATGAAAAGAGGGATTGTTTCACTATTCAGGCGTATATGAGAGCAAATGAAAACATGTAATACGCATGTCCTGTCTTGGATTGCCCTCCTCCCGAGTTCAATGAGACGTTGAGAAGTAGGAAGAGTAGAGAAGCATGCAAACAGAAAAATAAAGAGTCAGCACATCGTCACTTTCATTAGGAGGAAAACAAGCAACTCTTTTTCTTAAAGCTCCTGTGAAGAGTTTTTATCTAGTTATAACACTGATTAAAATTAATACTGATGCATGTTTATGACCTACAAAAGCAAACCAGACCATCAGAATAATGATGAATCATTTCTATTTCTATTTCCTAAGTATCAGATGTGAGTGAGTTGTGTCACATCGAAGAAACAGCCTTTTTTTTTTTTTTACTTTTTCCCCAGCTAAGATTCTCAATGAGTGATATGTTTGACTGTTAAATGACAACAGGATGTCATTTTTTTTAAAGCATTACTGAAATTGACGTAGTTAAAGTTCCTGACAGGAGCTTTAAACAAATATTCAAGGGACTGAACATTCAGATGCTTAAAATAACCCTTTTCATAAACTAGAACAGACACAGACAAATCAATTAACAAGTAGTCCCTTGATGAAAAATGGGAGCTTATAAATTCCGTACATTAGCCTTTTTCTTCCTCCAGAGTGAATTGCGATTTTTGTCATACTATTTCAATAAAGGAAAATTAATGCATAGTGTATATTATTAAGTGCACTGGCAAGAGCACTCAAAAATCTCAGCTTTTTTCCAGATATTGATCTTATCCTTCTCTGCTGTGTAGCTGTATGGCATAACATTGATTCTTGTTGGATTCCCCAAGACCCACTTTCTTAATATACCATATTTTACTAGGCTGTCCTTTGAAGACTGACTATTTAAATCCTGTGGAGCCTGTCAACATTAATATCTTGTACAGATGAGTCCAGGCTGAAAAGAAGCCCCTCTGAGACCACAGGAGTGCAGCATCACCACCCGTCCTCCTTTGAACCCCCTTCTCAATGGAAACCTAAACATCTTTTTAAGAATGAAGAGGTTTTTCAGTTTGTTGCTAAATATAGGCCGACCTGCGGGGAGGTGGCAGGTTCCAGAGCCATTTTCAACAAAGATGAGCCCCAGGTCCTACCCAGGGCCCGGCGGGTGGTGACTGCCGGTGGTCCACCTTTCTCTTATGCACCGGCTCTTAAGTAAACACTGCAATCCTGCGGTCAGCTACAGCATGGCAACCAGCGAAAGGACTCACTGTGCAGTTGCACACAGCGATGGTGTGTTGTCTCCTCTGGCCCACTCAATCTGGACTCCTCCCCGTCACAGAGGCCTCAGCAGGGGTCGAGGGCCAGCGACAGACCTTGATGTGTGATCCCAGAATCCTGCTGGGAACTTCTGGAGGGGGCAGTGTTGGACTTCAGCTTCTGTACTGTTCTCTATCTGGAAAAAAAGAAGTCTAAATTAAGAACATAAACATGTTTACATACATTATGCTAATGTATTGTTTTCACATAATTTGCAATTCCATCATCTCATCGTGAATAAAGATCTATTTGAGGCTATAATGTAAATGGTTTGGACTATCATTATTGACCATGAGGGTTTTAAAATGTGCTGCTTGTCCTTCATCCAAGGGAAACAGAAATATCAATAATCATCATGTTTTAATGACGATGATTACATCAGAAACACATGTATGTTGTAGGTGTCTATAACCGATTACCTCATTACTGTGAAGGGGATGAATATTAAATATAATTCAATTTAGGTCACACTAAAGCAACTGTGGGATTAATTGTGTCATAATTCAATGTCATCGTTACAGTAAGATAGTGTAAATAGTTCATTAAGCAGACGGAATTATCTCACAGGATATCATTTTGAAATTTTTTTGGTGTAAGGGAATATCAGCCAGAAATAACAGGTTCAACCAGGAAATGTCTGAAATCTGAAAGAAGGGTAACCTCTCCAGGATAATATGCCATTAATCACCAGGATCATATCCAATAAAGTGCCAGATAAATCAACATGGAGGAAAACTGACAGCCCCAGGCCTTATCCACTGAGGAAAATAAAGGGTAACAGGTAGACCTTTTTCCATAGAGCTCTGTTCTTACATTGCTCCCCTATACATGTGGATCATCATTTGGGGAGTTTCAGTGGCTACCTGTTAGGACCACAGGGGTGGCAAATAGCATGGCTGTGGCTTTCTGAGCTTCTTAGTGGTGCGAGCAGAAGGATTTACGGTAACTCTGAGACAAGCGTTCACAGCTTGGACTCTTGGCATGGATTTGATATTGTCCCTGGCTGAGCATCAAACCCACTGAACCTGAGGTCCAAAAGTACCTACACAAAACCCTGGGATGTTTGAATGATAAATCGTCGACATTTAGTGGCAAAACAAAAATTTTTGGCCTTGCTGGGGATATCAATTTTAATTTTAATTCACAGTGAGAGCGCCTACTGGGTGGCTTGATTGACCAGATATCGACTTCTCGTTTAATTGACAAGCTCTTCTCTTTTGGGTTAGGATATGAGTTTTCCTGCAAATGCAGCACAGGTGCAATAGTAGAAGGAAACCCTGCGGTGTAAGAGGGGTAACAATTGCCATGGGCGGTGGTATTGAATTTAAGTTTTGATTTGGAGGTGCAATGTCCAAGTTATCTTAAAGTTCACGTGCAGCCCTTTAGGGACACAATTGATTTTCTGAGTAACTGGACTCTTTCTCAGTGCCCAATTTAGCCGGCCCTTCTGGTCTTCATTAAAAGAAAAAACGGTTCCATCAGATTTCCCGAGCTTAACGATCAAACCAGGTGGCAAAAATAGCTCAAGATCTGAAGTTAATACATCTGCCATGCTGAGAGACATTCAAACTGAGGATGTTTTTAAAATCACTGGCATCATTAGTTTGTGTTTCTGTGCATCAGGTCAAAATATCTTCAGCAGGGTACATTTTGAACTGTGCTGTGCTGAATGCATATTATGCCATTAAGAAATGCCATTATGCTTTATAAAGCCACAAGACTGGATTCAAGCTCAAAGAGGATGCACAAAGCAAAATACCTCAACCGCCACCCTGAAGAAAAAAGCCATTGTGCTAATATTAGGGTGGGATGACTGATTACTGTACTTCTGTTGGGTTTTGGCGTCAAGTTTGGTCCAAAGTAGGAACGCCCTGAGCACTTGTCTTCGGTGTGCATGCCCCCAATCCTTAATGGCACTACATGAGATTATGAAGAGCCAGACCAAACATGCCGAAGCAGACCACAGGGTTACTCACAGCCCCTGCACATTCTTCTGAGGCTGAAATGTGACCCGGTCCTATTTTTCAGCAGCTTGTCAGCCTCAGTGTCGTGCAGGGAGGTAAACTGGGAGAGAAAACTGTTGTCACCTTTCTATAGCCCTTACTTTTTCTGACTTACAAGATGGCAACCTCAGGATTCAAAATTAGACCATAAGGGCATGTTGGTTGAGTGCTGGCAGTAGCTACAGTTATGAATGGCAAAGATGTACTTAGACCATCAGAAGTAGACAGTAAATGGAAATTAGTGTATTGCGGAGGCTGTTGCAAGTTGATGTCCCCACTGGAAAAGTAATAAGGGCACTAACCACATGCATTAAAACATAAAAATTGCATATGTGAGGTTCAAATTGAAGTGACAGCATAATGATTCTGACTGAATTCAGAGAAAATCTCTGTAACAGCTTTAGGAAGCTGTACTGTACATTACCAGCGGTGTGTAAGATGCTTAAAACATTTCTGTCCTGCTCCATTTCCCCAAACATTTTTTTCTAGATCCTTTCTCTTTACAGTTTGGAGAGCAAAGTCTTTGTTGGACAGCCTCATCCCAGACTTGGACTGGAAAACACTGTCGGGTATTCAATATGTTCAAACTTGTCATCAGATGGAGCTCCTTTTGAAAAATGCTTGTTATGACTGCTGCTTAGCATATCCACCCACTCTGTGCTGTGGAGAGAGGACAGCAAAGAGGAAGTCTTTCAGTCAGCCAGGTCATACTTCATCTCAGCAGGCAAGTGAACTGCTAAAAGATGGACAGAGCGTTGAGGAAGACTGTACACACTTAAAACCTGCATAGGGTAATTAACTATTTAATTAATGATGTAACATTACTATCAGATATTTACCAGTAAGTGCCGACCAGCGCTGAGCTGGCACAAACTATGCAGTAACACCATAAACAGTATGAAACATGGGCGTAGACTCAGTGACATTCCCCATTCGTTTCTGAAGCAGAGTTCTAAGACGCAGAGCTAGCCTCCTGGCTAACATCTACAATGTGCCCACCTGTCAGTCAAGTCAACCACACCTCTCATCATGCACAACTTGTAAATTTAAGATTTTGAAATGGAATTGGTTAGAAACCCCCCCCCCCCCCTCCATAGAGTGGATGACCAGAGAAATGAGCTATTCAGATCAAAACACGTTTATTTCAGCTGTCAACATTGATGTTCTAACAATGTGCAAAATTACAATTTCATTGTTTTTGTATTTACTCGAATGACTCAGTTTTAAGTTAACAAGAAGACCTGTTTTTCCTGATAAGTTGTTTTTATAAGTGTCATTTACAACATCTGATATGCTTCCATCAAGAGCAAGCTAGTACAGTACAGGACTGTTTTTTTTTTACACATTTTTGAACAATGCAAAAACATTGTCTATTATAGTTATCAACAAATCCCCCCAACTACCAAGAATACCACACACCCCTACTTTAGAGTGACACATTTTATGTTGTTGTACTTATGTCAAATTGGTGGTCAACGTGATGCTCTGGTGGCCACTTTTTGGCAGCTTAACTGCAGAATAAGAATCACACCGTTTTCATTTCAAACATGAAAGACTGCTGATCAGTCTATATGTTGCTATATGACCAGTTCCTCTAACTGCAGGTTTTCCACCGGCCACAAACCTACACATTCCAACCTCCGAGCATTACCACAAAAGCAGTTTCCCTCCTCATTGACCAAAACTTACTGTGCAAGTTCAAAAAGGGGGTCGACTCTCCAAGAAACACAGCCAACTTTACCACTGAAATAGATTTCAATAAATTTTAATTTCCGCAGCCACTTTCCCCGGTCTTGGGAACGTAATGAATTAGCAAACAAAAGCCTCAAAAGAATTCCCTCCCATTCCTCTTTACTCAATAAATTACCATCGACCGCACAAGGAAAACAAAAGATGGCAAGTTTATTATTCTGTGGTGGGGCCATTTCAACAGGGTGATTATTCACTGACACCACCTTCAAAGGTTCAGGAATCAAAGACTGAAAGCACCGGTGATAGTACTTAAGAAAGGAACATTTCAGTACTGTGTGTTACATTGTCACATTATAATCAGTTTAAGGCTGGAAGGGCATGTTTTGTATATTTTCTAAACAAAAAGGACACATCTATAAAGTATTTGGGAAAGAAAGGTCAAAGTGATGTGAAAGGGATTGGCATGCTGCTCAACAGTATAAGTTAAAGTCACTAATGTGTTTATTACTGTCAACTTGTCAGACAGTGGCACAAAAAAGCCCAGTGTTCATGATGTGAACAAATATCAGATTGAATACTTACAGCACCTTAAAATTGATAGATATTACGTTTTTAGATCATTTTAGGGGGGAAAAAAGCATAAATGAAATATGTACCTAAGTGGACAAGCATTCAGATGTGATGTAAATATATTCCCCAAGAAAGTAAGCATCATATAGCCTGAGAGCCAAGACAGAAAAATACAATATCAGGTTATAAAAATACAAACAAAAACAAAGTGGAATGGACAAAAGTCAAGTTAGAAAAGAAAGAAGATAAAATGAAGTAAACACATGTTTATAATAATAGTGTGAAAAGAAAAAACATGAGAGGGTTTGTTGCTTTTGAGAAGGACTAACTACAGAAAAGACTTGTGTGTTTGTTTGTGTGCTTGTATAACTGTGGGGGTATATGTTTGTGTATATGTGTGTGCGTGTGTGTAAGTGGCCTGTGTGTGTGGCCAGACTTGCTGGGCTGATCTTGGCCCCTGGCTGTTGCTGGCGTTCAGCATGTCTGTAAAGAAACAGCTGGAGGCAAAGCCAACACCAGTCCCGTTCAGGAGCTCGGCCTTGCCAGCAGCGACAGATTCCAGAACTTTCCATGGTCCTGCGTCGCCATGCCAACAGGTCTTGGCACGGCACAACTGTCCTGATCTGCACACCTGGCCCACCAAGAGTCCAGAATCACCTCTCCTGTCACTGTGTGATGAACAGGTCATTTACAACCCAAGTGTTTGTGTGTTTTTAAGAGTTATGGGCCCAGGTAAAGAAAACACCGTGGCAGTGGACCTCCTGTATGTTGCCCTAATCAAACAGAGCTGAGAACTTTAGCACTGTAGAATAGCAGCTTGAATTTGTTCAAGACTTGTACTGTGGAAAACCCACACAGAGGGATATTCAAAAAGAAACTGCATTATGGAAATGCAGCACGATAAAGATTTGTTCTGTTTGTCTTTGGTAGTACTACTGAGTTTTGTGGTAAGAGCTTGAAAATAGAGGAGAAACTACCAAATATGGGTCAAATAAATATGATTTACTCTAGCACACAATCTTAGACATTATCTGAAATTCAGTACGCACAAACTGTGAGAAATATTTGTCATTTAACATACTTTCCTGGGCCAGGTTCTTTGGGACAGAGAAGTTACTCACTGGAGAAGGATAATATAATTCAACTGTTTTGATTTTTTCACACCATTCTGCATTGTGGGTATTTAATGCTTTTCTTGAATGCACTCCAATTAACAGGCTCAGGATATGTGGCATTATATGACATTCATTTGACAGACATCTCTTAATAAGCAGATTACATCTTTTTCCTAATCCAATTTGTGTTTTAGTGTAATGCTCTGGGACTCCAGAGATAGATCTTGTGATCAAATCATTAACCAAGATATGTGTTTTGCATTGGAGGACTTAGTTCTGGAGGATGTATGCATTTAGTCAACTATATAATTAAATATCATCACTCTCCATAGCTGACACCAAAATAACTGGTTAGTTAAATAAATAATATTTGTATATATTTATTTATATTTGTATTATTGTTGCCCCAAAATGCTGGTTACATGTTGTGTCCAAGCTGTAGCACAGTCATCTGCCACTAGCCAGTGCTGTAGCTCTGATTAATGATTGTTGCCACAATGCTCTAAAGCTCTAATCATAGACAGTATAAAATATGGACGTAGTATCCGTGACGTCACCCATCTGTTTCTGAAGCGCTGTTTTGAGGCCAATCGGCGGCGGCAGCCATATTGCTGATGTCGAGCGATCGTGACGTGAAGAGGCGGACTTTGAGCCTCCCAGCCAACAGCTACAGTGTTCCCGCGGTCAACTGTGCCTCTCGTTGGAAGACTTGTAATCTCAATATCTTTGAAATTGCCGCGTGAGCCCCCTCATAGTGTGTGCCGATCGAGAAATGAGCTATCCAGACTATACTCGTCTTTTGTACCAGGCTGTAAACATGTTTATTTCTGCTGTAAATATCGGCTTTTTCCCATTCATGTGTATGTGACTTCCGGTACTTTCGGAGCCAGCCTCAAGCGGATCCTCGATGAACTGCAGTTTTTAGCACTTCACCATTGGACTCATATTTTTAGACCGGCGGTTGCCGCTTGGCTCTAATATACAGATGTAAACAAACACAGATGGCATCTTGTAGCACGGTGTGTTTTGGTAATAATTTAATCTAGATCAAGGAGATAAAGTTGTATGAAGGCCGTGTCAGGTTAAAGTTGTATATAACAAGAACAAGCATATGGATGTTAACCAGCTAGAAGGACAGAGGGCTGGTGGTTCTAGCTCTGCTAATAGTAGCCACACTCAGCAAACAAATGAGGCATATTTTACTTGCAGACACTGTGATACTGTCTAGCAGTGTTAAATAAATCATACTCAATACTGATTGTTAATACACAAGCACGCCATCCTTCTGCAAGCTGAACACAGTTGTCAACTTTTAAATTGCACATTAGTAAAGCGTTATGCTTAGTATGTATAAGAGATAAACTTCTTATCAAGTCAGTTAAGCAACACAACAACACAGTATTCACAGTAAGTATCTGTACTGCAACCGCTGATATTTTGTTGTGCACAGACCATGAAGGATACAGAACACATGATAGTGAACCCCTGATAAATGCTGATCTGACAAACTCCCTGGCTGAGGCAGTGAAGGACAGTACGTTTTTTTATTGATATGAAAGGACATTAACCGTGAAACACATTTCTGAGTACAGAGATTCAAGACAATTGAGATGTCACGTATCCATAATCTAACTGATCTCTGACAGCATCCTGACTGAAAGCTCTGTTGATGTATTCTTGAGTCAGTTGTGACTAGCCACTCTAATTCAATTACAGAAAACCATTTCAAAACCTGATATTTGAGGAGGAAAAATAAGAGGTTATGCACTTCATGAAAATGCACATTTCACCTGGTGTATCTTGGCTTGACATTCTTAAAAAGTAGCCAAACTTTATTGCTGTTGGAGAAAAACTTGTAATTTTTGAAGTGCTGTGTGTAGGAGATGGATTAATTCTCGTTCTGTCTCCCTGGATATAGATGCCACCCATGATATCTTACACTGAACTTCACACAAACACACTCTCACACTTAAGGGGTGGAGTACGGAGAGAAAACATGATTTGTGTATGGATGTCCGGCATAAGAACAGTTTGATTGATGGGCAGCTAAAGAACACAGGCCGATCCTTATTAGTGGATGAAGTCTGCCAGCTCTGAGGGATGCGTGGGCATGTCCTCCTTGGTAAGTGATCAGGTGTTTGACTCTGTCTGGTAGGAAGGAAGTCCTTATTAATGTTGAAGAGAAGGCCGAGGCTCAGCAACCTCAGGCATGCCCGCCCACACGCACACACTTACTCACATCCAAACAGCACTGGACTGCCCTGGCTGTGGTTCATTACTGTAGGAGAGAGCTGGTGTGCCCTTACACGAAAAGACCTGATTGGAAGCAGATATCTACAGCTGTGGAGGCGTTAAAATAAATCCATCAACATCTCCCTGTATATGCCCCTTTAACTGCTTATCTGGCCTCTGTTTTATCAAAATACCTTCGACCTGCATTAATAAACGCATAAAGTTATAATGAGGAACATGTTAACAAACAAATGCACGATTACTTCGTAAATGTATTATAAAGACCTGGACCAAAAGATAGAATAGAATGCCTTTATTGTCATTGCGTGACTTGCATACAATGATGGTGCTGATGTAGTCCAGTATGAACTGTTTGCTCGGTGCATGTGCCAAAAAAGTGTCTAGCTTCCACATTTACATCTCAGGTCTACGAGAAAATATGCTTTTTGGGCTGCAGGGAAATTTCCGTCCCTATATCCAAAGTGCCTATTGGGCAAAGTTGAACACAAGGCCAAGCAGTGACCAAGTTCACCTCTTAATAATACATCCATGATTGGCATAGTAGGTGGTATTGGTGGTGGGGGTGCATTATAATGCATTTGCAATCTTGTTTTTGGCTTCCTTGGGATTCAGGCCCTTGACTTACTTCTGTTAAGCTCTGTTTGGCTCTCCACAAAGTTCTTAATAGAATAGTTCCACTTCTAAAGTAATATGCCAGTCCTTTTTCCTGTCTAAACTGGCCTCAAGGAATATCAATTTTATTGGTACGCTAAATAAAAAGACCTAGTAAGTTTAGTTTGGCACAACTGGGAACCCAATATAGCCTCTGGAAGGGACAGCCAACTTCTCAGGGGTTCTGGTGTCGCTAGCAGAAAGTGATAGAGGTCTTCTGGCCAAGACTTTCTTTTATGGTCATTTCCATTCTTAACAGTCCAACAGGCTAATAATTAGCTGCACTTTCATGCAGATAGCATTCATTAACACTAAATGGTTAAATACATAAGCTTATTGTTGGACAACAGCCAGTGGGTTCCTGGATTGCATTATGGATAACGTGCTCTGTCTTTTTTGTCCTCCACAGTACTATACAGTACTGTTCCCCCCATACTCAACTCAACTTTATTTATATAGCACCTTCCATACATATAAACATGCAGCCCAAAGTGCTTCACAAAATAACGGAGAGACAGAAAACAACAGCAGTGGTAAAATTATTAAAGGCATGATTAGAAATAAAAGACATAAAAATAAAATAAAGTCAATACAGTAAAATTAATAAAATAAGTAAGAGTGGAAAGAAAAGTTAAAAATAAAGTAGCGTTGACAAGATCAGATGAATACAATAAATAAATAAATAGATAAATAAATAATTAAATAAGATAGATTAATGTTAAAGCGATGATCATAATAATGCAGTCCAGGGCTAAAATTAAATTACTCCAAATTAAAAGCTAGATTAAAAGGTAAGGATTAAGTTTACTTTTAAAAACACCAGGAGAGCTCGCTGTTTGGATGTCCAGAGGTAAAGCCTGTTGAAACAACAGTGGACAATACCACAAGTACTGCAAATAAATGGAAACCAGAACATTTCAGTACTAACTCTGGTACCAGAACAGACAGTTTTTCATTTTTATGCAAAATCTGAAAATAAAGATTAACTTTGCATTAAGTTGGAAACACAGTGAAACAGCTAGCCTCGTCCTGTAGTCTTTTTTTTCTCTGACCAAATAAAGCAAAGCCTTGCCACTACAACCTTCAAAGCTCACATTTAGAAACACAAACAAGATATAAAATGTATAAACAACTTGTGCACAAAAGAGATAGTGTGTTAACTGGTGATAGTATGTGTTAAAAGTGTGTGTTATACACGTGACGTCAGCAGGATTGTGTAACTTCTAGAGCTTGAGTGTTCCTCCTGTTTGAAGTTTATTTGCTGGACTAACATCATATTTTCTACAAAGACAAAAAATAGAAGTAATTAGTGATATTAAAAAGTACAGTATCTTTAAAACTGGAGAGTACTCTTTTTGGGCTTATGTGGGAATCCCCTGTACCTTCATTGCCGAGAACAGAAATGCCAGCGACCTGTGAAATGAACACATCACACCTACACAGCCACTTCACTCCCACCATTAACACTGAACTTTAAAGGTCTAACACAGCTCTTTCCCCCCTGTAATCCATCTGCACCACAAAGCTCACCTCTCCTTGGGGACACTGTAACACAAACATATCCAGCATGCCTCAGTATTTCCAAAGCCACCCACACAAGCCAAACCCCACCTGACAGAAAGGGGATCTGGGTCTGAATCAGTACTGCTTTATTTACAACTCGTACAAAACAAACTTTTAAAAGCTAATTCCATTTAGCTCATGCAGAGGAGAGGCAATGAAAGCCAGGCCTTATGTTACAGGGATGTGGGACTGTAGGCAGCACAAAACAAACAGCCCTGCCTTCCTTCCTTTGCTTTACAAGGGGATGCAGATTGGAGAAATATATTGGCTGTTGTGAGCAATCCGCTTCATGGATTTAGACTGTTGGAAAACCACAGTGGGACAGAAAACAAGCTGCCTGGCTAGAGCCCATGTTTGAATTACACTCAGTGTTGATTTATCTCCTGCCCAGAGTATGTAATCGAATGTCTAATGGACTCACTGTTCATTAGTGAATTAACACTTTTGAACATTTACATCACCAAGGCCAAGCATATGTTTTCAATTCATGAAAGCAGATTTATTTTAGCGTTTTTTGCTCAGAGGGTGGAGATATTTTTCTCTCTGTTAACCATTCTGAAAAATAGAAAAAGTACAGACCAAATTTTATCAGCCAAAGGTCAACACAAGACCAGAACACCTCTCAGAACAATGCCTCGTAAAGATTTACAGGGAACATGCAAACCTTTTTACAGACCCAATACTTAAATGTGGTACTGTGGTGTGTTGAAATACTTGTTCCAAACTCATGACAAAGCTTTGTGTTGTTTTCAGCTTCACAGAAAAAAATAACGCAATGTTTATAGTGTCTTAGATTTGTATAAATACATAATAATACTACATATAATTGTCCCACATCTCGTTTACTGACCATTCATTCACAGATGAGGACATAGATATAATTCCTGGCATAATTTTAGCATTATGCTGATTGTTATACTATTTTTTGTTTTCTTGTTGGTGAAAGATTTAGAGTCAGTATCAAGCTTGAGAACAATTTCACAGAAACTAATGGAAGAATATGTTTAACACAAGTTCTGATCTCACAACAGTGCATGTGGTTCTCATTTGTCCCTATGAAGTCAGTGTATTCCCTGTAGAGCTCTGAAGGGACAAACATACTGTATGTATGAACAGTGCCCTCTCTTGTTCGGTCACTTTTTAAGTGCTGCACTCATTTGTGGTGTCTGATTAAAGAAGAAACTCCTCCAAATGTAAATGTCTGTTCTTCTGTGTTTTATAAAATCTTCAGCAACAAAATATGTGGTGTTCTTTCAGAGACTATGACTTCACTGTTTACAACATTTCAATAACTACTTATAAAAGAGCTGGAAAGAGTTTTCAATTAAATAACCAATCCCATCTTTGAATAAAAGAAATTTCATTGTTGCTTTTATGAGGAGAACTCTGCTAAAGGAGACCATAAATTGACACCCTTCCAATTATTATCAGCTTATTAAGCATGACATTACATTCCCTATTTAGCTCAAGTTAGCCTGTATGTTGTTCTTTCTGAAATGTAACAAGTGCTAATTAAGTGACCAAGTTCCATCTTATTTCTCATCTTGTCTACTGGATTCATGAAGTATATATATATACTGAAAGTGTGCAGCAAACTTATGAGGTATTCGGTATGTAAATTAAATACTTTTTAGATTGTTTGGTCAAAAATAGTTGCTTACTTAAAGGTCCAGTAATGACAGGTGACTTTAAGTAAGCTAGTAACTTTAGTCATCCTCCATCCCTAGCAACCCTGAGAGTGTAGAAGCAAAAAAAAACCCCTCTGCATTCTTCCTGAAGCCCACCTGCTGGGAAAACTTAGCTTCTACAAGGAGATTTGAATTTGCTCCTTTGGTGACGCATCAACAGGAGTGATTTGCAGAGGCATGAATGCAAAACCACTTCCACTATTGAAGCATTCCACTACCACTTCTGCCTTTGCTATTGTTTTGCTTTAGTGTTGCGTTCGGTCAAGATCAAGCGGCAACCTCAGGTCTTGAAATATGAAGCCCATGCGGAAGTGTTATAAACTGCAATACATCGAGCATCTGCTTGAGGCTGGCTGCAGTAACACCGGAAACCACATACACACCAATTTTTTTCTAACCCGACGGTTCAGAAGATATTAAGATTAGGAGTTTTTGCCCAAATAAGAACATGACTGACTTGACTGACAGGCGGGAACACATATCTGTTGGCGCCTCTTTACCTCACACTAAGTTTGGTTGAGTTCTGCATTTTCAATATGTCTCCCGCCGAAGATTGACTTCAAAACAGCGCTCAGGAACAGATGGGTGACGTCACGGATACTATGTCCATTATTTATGGTCAAGACGTCTAAGGTAAAAGTCAGACATACCAACTGCTCTATGATCTGTCTCAGCACCAAAGAAACCAGTGGTTGCATTTTGCTTCAAACCTAAAAGTGTCGGCTGCAGTTGGCCCTAACACTTCACCTCGGACTGCTTCAACATCAAAGACCGACCACATAAAGTTACAAGCAAAACAGCAAGAAAGAAGGAATAACACTCAAATATTAGTGTAACAGACTCCAGTAGAAACTTAGAGGCAGAAGTTGTGATGTTTTTTGCAAATGTAATCAAAAACTTTGCTCAAATGACAACTAGAATAAGTGGCAAACAGGTTAACATCATTATTTGGGACCTACAGTGCCAAGCTGTCATCAAACTGCTGTTTTGTCTGACTAACAGTTCATGTTTGTTATCAATAAAGTTGCTGTTCCTTTTTCTTTTGATCAGCACACATATTCTTTGACTAACTGTATCAGTTCAAATCTTGAAGAAGGAAACTTGATAAGATAGTAAGACTCAAGTTACTGACTTCAGAGCAGTGTAGGGAGCTGATTATTTATAATCATCCCTCGTAATTTAAATAAATAATAAGATCCAATACTATTTACTATGTATGTTAAGTTACTTAAGTACAGAGAGAGAGACAGAGTAGATCAAACATAACTGGCTGCATACAAATTGTAAATGTAGTGTTTGCTGTATGTTTTTTGTTGATTGCTACTGTTCTGTTTTTTTGTTGTTAACTCTGTAAAGCACTTTGAATTGCTTTTTGTATGAATGGTGCTTTATAAATAAACTTGCCTGCCTTGCCATGCCTTGCCTGATTACTTTCCATTCTTTTCGGTTCATAATGAAACGAACTTGAAGACACGTAGATAACTTAAACTCTTTTTCTGAGTAGTTTTTAAAACTTAATTATGCTTAATGATGTATTCTAGTACGTTTTCTATTTTTCTTGATATCCTTTCATGGTCACACAGCTTCATAAGTGTACAGTGTTCTTCAGTCCTCTTAGAGAAGCAGAAACGAAGAGGTGAGGCCAGGCGGGGATTGCCGTGCCAGTCACTGTGCCCAAGTGAGCACGAAGCGGGTGGCCTCGTTCGGTGCAGGATAAAGCTGTCCAGAGGCTGCCTTCAGCATCCGCGCCTGTCTGCCAAGCACTGCTAGCATGTCCCAGAGAAGACTGGGAGGACAAGACTGCTCAACAAGGCCTCTGCATTGAGTGTAGGCCATTTAAAATAACCTATGGATAAATAAATACAGGGCTCTAAGTTCACTGAACAGTAATTGGTCAGGAAACCAACAGAGACAAGCTCATTTACAGTAAATGGATCAGCTTTGAGTTGGTGAAGTGCACTTGGCTCACACCGTGCATTATAACGATTTGGAAATTTCAAGTGGCCCATTTTTTTTTCAGTGTTCAAATATTCACTGAAACGTCTCATAGTTTTTTTTACATTGGGAAAACTGAACCATGTGTGTGTGTGTGTGTGTGTCAAAGCACAAGTAAATATAGCATAATGTTAAATATAGAAACATTACAGTGGGTGCTTACAAATGATGTAAGAGTAAATTAACATGAGAGGAGTCTAACTCACTGATAATATTTCTTGAGTTTCTGGATATAAGCTCTGCTTTTCAAATTTTCAAGGGCATGGGGAAACATGTACACAGGTTCTCTTTTTCAGACACACACACTCATATACACACACAAACACACGGCGGTTAGTCTGGCCAACCTTGTTGACCCACTGGCTTAGCTGTGGTTGCACGCTGGACGCAAAGCACTCATTAACGATTTGAGCCTGCTCTTCACTTATGCAAACAAACAGACTCAGCCCGTTATTACCGTAACACCATGTGTGTGTGGTCTTCTCAATCAGACCTCTATTGATTCTTCAATTTCTGCAGGGGCTGAGGCAATGTGAAAAGGCACGATTTGTCAGGTGTGTCAAAGATGTGAGGCATGCAGACTTGTGGCATGTTTGAAAGGGTTTGCACACATTTTTCATCAGCCTCAAATACTGCACAGCAGTGGTGCAGTGGGCAGGAGTCTGTTCCACAGGCAATGCCACGGCATCACCACAAGCCACAAAACATAAAACACCACAGTAGGTTTTTATGTTGTGTGTAAAATGCCATTATAACCAAGAGCGCTTACCGCTTTCCACCAGCTCCACTTTCTCCCCTCAGACAGAGCTATCTTTACATGGACGAGCAGTGCAGAGTCCGACTGTCAGCCCTGCTGTGTGTGTTGCTTGGCAGCCGTGCAGAAGTTTATGGTAATGTTTTGGGTGATAGGTCAGGGGCAGGAGGGTGGCGACCATTGGTGGTGACTGTGTGGGGTTTAAGGTTGTGTCCAGCTGGCCTGGGGTCTGCCTCTGAGGTCAGGAGAGTAAAAAGAGGGGCATCAGATATGGGGCAGCTTGCGGTTTGGGGTTGGGGGCAGATTGGTAGAAAGGAGCCCCCCCCTCCTCTCCCCAGAGCCTGGAGCACAGGGCCACTGCAGAGAGGCCGACCACATTCAGACACCCCACCACCAACTTCTGCCAAGAGAGAAATGCTAATATGGTGGGCACCTCGTAAGCCCAGGTCAAAGACTCAGGCACTGGACTTGTTTTTCTGCTTGAATCACAACTCCGGCGTCAGTTAAGTCACAAGATGAACAACATTTACAGTTTTCATTAGAAACAAGCTTTAACACTGAATAGATGATTATAAAAACACTGCAGTTTAGATGAGAGTAGAGCTGTGCCAGGCAGGAATCATTTCATCTTAGAAATACATTTTACAGGCAAAATGTCCAGTGGCAGATATTTCCTGTCTGAAAAATAATGATTTAATGTACCTGTGCTCCAGACTGAGCCTGCACAACATGCTTTTGTCCTAGCAGGACCTCCCTGATTCACTGTCTCCCAGAGCTTGACATTTATGAATAACGTAAAAAATAGATGTAGCTGTAAATAAGAACTTAGCCCCAAAGTGCTACCTGTGGGGGATTATCATATATCAAGCAGCAGAAACAGGAATAGACCAATCTTGCAGCTACCTTTTAGATGAAGTAAATGCGTGACGGAGGAGGGTATGTTTGGGTAACCCTAAGCAGGAATAAGGTAATGTTCAGGATGTATGCCTCTTAAAGTGTGAAGGGCTGACCCTTCTCTGACATCCAGACTGAACTGTCCTTTGTGAATTGTGCCTACAAATCTGAAAGTCTGTGTTAATGACAGAAACATCAACTCAAACCCTGTTAATATAAATGTGTGTAGTAATATAGATTGTCTTAATAAATAGGTTGTTTGCATATGACGTAATTTCCGTTGCGTGGCAGTGGCGCGAAATGCAGATAGGGGTCAGAAAGTGATTTGCAGCAGTCTGCACAGACACATAAACATAAGAAAAATGCTAGCCAGATAGCTGATTTAAGTTATTATTTTACTTGCTGCAAACTCCCGTTGACTGTCCGTTTAGAGTGGTTAACCTGCAGTAAGTAAACAAACGTTAGTGTTGATAGCATTGTGGCTAGGAGGACAATTCATATGGAAATTAATTTAAAAATACTCACCCTGGCGAAAACCTAACGACAATCGTTGTTGAGCACCTTGATACCCAGGTCGTGGACCCAACCACTCAAGAAAATTGTGAGCCTGGAGGCTTTTGGATGCCTTCTTTTGCTCGGTGGTGTAAAATGAAGTCTGGAGGACGAGGTAGTCAGTGTTGTCAACAGCAGACACATTCAGAAATAAACTCAGGTCAGTTAAAAAATCGGATCTCCTCATGAAAGGAGGATCTCTTCCAACATAATCCAGAATTCTTTTTCGGTATCGCTATCTTATTACGTTGTCTAGAGCAGAGCAGTACAGGCTTTCCTCGGTTGCGTCCATTCTGAAATGTACTTCCTGACCCCCATTTGAATTCAACACGTCACTGGCATGACGTTATTGCAAACAACCTATTCTTTAAACGTTGTATATTTGAAACATTACAATGATTTATTATCGATGGTCATCAGACAAGCAACTATATGATTTCATCAAATCATCTAAACATCCAGGTGTACTGCAGAAAAATCTGCTCAAAATAAGTGACATATTTTAAGTAACAACAAATCACCAAATGTTAAGAAATCAAAGAGCATCGTTTTTAAACATCAACGCTCAAGCTGATATTAAAAAAAAAAAATGATGCTCTCTGCAGCACCTCAGCAGCAGAGCAGTTAAAAATAGCTGAAGAAGAAGAAGAAGGTAGAGAGGAACAAAGAGAGAGCATTCATGGGGTGACAGTTATGATTGGTAGGTGTGAATGATTAGATGAAAACTGTTCCAACAACCCACAATACAACATTATGAACCAACTGAAAAGGTCCCTACTGTAACTCACCGCAAAAAAAAAAAAACTATTAGGAAGGAAAAGTAACTCTGCAAAAGTCATTTTTCAAAAGAGAGTTTCCAGGATAACAAACCTGAGGTTCTCATGTGAACAAATGGCCAAGAAATCAAAGCTCTGACTGCATCATAAAGGGACTATTATCAAGCACACTGTAAAACATCTGATTCTGTTCTTTAGAGGTAACTATTTAGTTAAAGATGACATTTGAGGAGTTATATAAGTTTAGTTGAATGTCTTATTCACCAAACTGACTGTTTTATTTAAGAGAAGTATATTGTTTGAATGTACATGTCTTCACTTTTCACTTTGCCATATGTTCAAATTTCACTTAAAGCTGGGAGGGAGTTAAAGGGGAGGGGTGCTGTAAAACAGTATTAAAATAATAGTGAATGCTGACAGAACCAGAGTGTTACTTGTGTGGGAATTAGCATTGGCACGTACAGGGTTGTAATGTACAAGCCAAGTACATAGCGACTTTAAATGTAACTCAAAACAAAAGCAGGAACTGTTGCTGCAACTGAAGCTAGGATTTATGACATAATAGGGTGGGTCAATAGAGGGAACGGGTACAACACATCCAAAAATAGATGCTGAACTCTGGATTTATACATAAAATGAGGGTGTTTCTCTGAAAGTGTGTACAGAAGTGGATGTTTGGAACAGAACGCCTGAAATTCTTTGAAACAAGGGTGGATGGGTGGGTGGATGTATATGTGCTACATGTGTAAATGTGAAATAGGTGCAGTGTGAAATGGATGAAAAACGTACAGGAATACTGTTCTGTGTTGGGAGTGCAATTTACCATGAATCAAAAGCAGCTTTCCTGGCTCCTGTTCCATATGCTGCTGTCTGCCAGGAAATGGGATTTTTTTTCAACTCTTTTGCAGGTAAAGCCTTCGCAGAATGGAATCAAATGAGGTATTTTTTCCCCAACCAAATTTAAAGTGTTGGACGTTTGGGGCAGACTTGCTGGACACAGAAGAAAGCAGAGTTTTGGAGACAGCAGGGGGGGTCTGCCATATATTTGTCCCAGCACCAAAACCCCTTCTGGACCCCTTGCTGAATTGAATCATGACTGCTTGTAAAATACTGAGCCCTCTATTAAGTAATTTACCACCAACTGGTCTGCAGTCTAGCCTAAAGTGATTCTACTCATCATCACTGCTCTCAGAAATAATTTATGAGTTTTATTCATGAGAAGAAATGACAGTTATTCCATCCAGTAAAACAGTGCAAGTAGGTACATTAACCACACAAATGAGCCAGGATTTTGAATGGACTGTATTCTTCTGAACCACGCCACAAACAATTAAAAAAATGAATCCTTAAAAATGAGTAAGGAGTCCACAGCTGTAGAATAGTCTACAGCCATGAAAGAAGCCCTGTGAGCCTCTAGTTGTGTCTCCAGCTTACATAAGTAAAATAACATACTGATGTTTAGTAGGTATTAAGTATTACGGTAAATTCTACGGTATAAAATGCTGTCTTGGAGCTAAAGATGCTAATTAGGATTTTTCTCTACCTTTACAATTAGTTTGATTAAAAATGAGCAGAACAGTACAACAGATGTTTTTTAGTTGTGAGGTAGAGGTATAAACTAGGGATGGGAAATGATTTTCAAATATTCGAATATTCGTTCACTTATTAAAAATTGAATAGTTACTTCGAATATTTTCTCATTTTAAAAGAACAATTTTTCATAGTTTTTTTCGGTGCCTGGTTGTAATATGGTATTTCCCCCAGACAGTGGCTATAGAGCGTCTTAAAACTGTTTGCAAACCGCATTAACAGAACAGAAGAAGAATGCTAACTGCGTTAAACGGCAAAAGAAGAAAACATTACCGATAGTCGTGGCAATTTTCTCCGTTTTTGAATCTCACACTGCTACACACGTATTTCCAGAGACTGAGCATGGCTGTAACATGCAAACACACGCTGCGTCACAGAAACAGATGTAAAGATTGAGACAAACACTGGCAGTGCCCGCTACTAGCAGCACCTTGTCCTGCTGCTGGTTGACGTGACTGCCACACAAACAGGCTGTTAATTGGATAGATGTGTGTGTGTGTGTGTGTGGTATGGGGGGGGGGGGGGGGGGGGGGGGGCGGTATTCGAATAATCATCTATTAGATGCCAATGATTATCGAATATTTTTGGCTTGAAATGCCCATCCCTAGTATAAACAATATCAAAGAAGAACACAGATTCTCACCAAGTGGCAACCTCCGGCTGCGAGAATTGAAGCCAATGCGAAACTGCAGTTCATTGAGTGTCCACTTGAGGCTGGCTCTGGAAGAACCAGAAACCACATACACACAAATTCAATAAATGGCTCATTTCTCGATTGGCACTTTTTGCATGTTCAATGATTTTTCCCATACAATGCATGTAATTACATGTGTGGTGTTCTGTTTAGCTAAAGAAGACAGCATATGCTATTTCTATTTTACCATGAAACAAAGTTGTTTTAATAAATTTTTCCTTTTTTAACATTTAGAATTCTTTTTTTTTTAAGTTATATTTTTGGCCTTTTTTACTTTATTTAGTAGGACAGCTGAAGAGAGACAGGAAATGTGGGGAGTAGAGAGTGGGGGAAGACATGCAGGAGGTGGTCGACCGGTCGGGAATTGAGCCGGCGACCCCTGCGACGAGGGCTGTTGCCTCTGTATGTGGGGCGCTTAAGCCGCTAGGCCACTAGCCCCCCCTACATTTAGAATTCTTAAGCCAAAATGCATATTGTTGCTTGTTGGTTAAATCGATTAATCACTAACATACAAAGAACCATTGAAATCTGTAACACAATGAGTGACAGTCCATCAAAGATTTAGAAAGTGTTTGTAATTAGGTTCATAGATTGGTCCAAAAAGAAAGGTTGAGGGTTTACAAAAAGTCACACAGGTGCTAAGTAAGGTAAAGCTGTCATCCTGATGTTGGCAGTAAAATAGTTAAGTTATCACCATTTTCAGAGTCTCCGTTTTGGTTGAGTTACTTGAGTTTTAGCCAGTGTGGTGAACAGAAAGGCTCAGTGACAGACAAGCAGTTCTATCATCTTATATGCTATGCCAGTAGCTTAAAAATGGACTAAGTGTAAAGACGAGGAGAACAATAGTTTGCACAAGGGAAGAATCTGTATAAAAGTGTAAGTTCTGTGACAGCAGAAGCTACACTATCTTTAAACTGACCCAGTGATGAGTCAAAGAAACACTCAACCATGTAGAGAACAATCTGCTCCCCAAACTTGACTGGCTGTTCCAACAACTAAGAGACTGTCCTAAACCTTGAACAGAAATACAGCAAATCCCAAGCACATCAGTTTCTATTCTAACTGGAACCAATAACATCTTACTCCGTCATACCTATGATATAAACATAGTCTAGGACAACACCTTTGTATTGTTCCAGACATGAAAGTTGTGGACAGAATTTTGAAACGTGTAATAAAAGATCACAACTTGTTCTGCTGAGGTTGAAAAATAAGATAAAGGGAAACTTTTAACTAAATGATGGATTGTCATGAAACTTGGTACAGACATTCATGCTCCCCAGAGGAGGAATCTTGTGATTCTGGTGGGTCTGTGTCACAAACATGAGGTTAACATATGTGGTCTATCCGGCAGGATACATTCTGAATCTTCAGCAAACCATTCGCTTTTCATCAGGCGGACCAACATGACAAACTTTAATCTGCCAAATATTTCAGTTTAAGACAAAATACCTGAAAAACTAGTGCAACTCCCATGAACTCAGCAAATCAATTTAACACTGTTTAACTGCAGACTCTGTGATCACATATTTTTGTTTTCTCACCTTTAGACCAGTTCCTTAGACAAAAGTGAAATGAGTCACCCTGGAATATCCTTATTTATAACTGACAAATGTTATTGTTCTGTGAAAAATATATGCTCATTTTAAATTTAAAGATATATTTTTGGGGGCTTTTTCACCTTCGTTGGATAGGACAGCTGAAGAGAGACAGGAAATGCAGGGAGCAGCGAGTGGGGGAAGACATGGGGGCATCAGCACCCTTCTCATTTTGAATTTGATGCCGGCAACATAGTTGGGACAGGGACAACAAAACCCTGAAAAAGTTGTATAATGCTAAAAGAACACCTGGAGGAATATCTCCCAATTGTTCAGGTACACTTTGAAAAGTAAGTATCATGACTAGGTACAAAAAGGGAATTCCAGAAAGTCTCACAGATCTACCACTCTGTGAGAGACTGTGTGAGCAAACAGTTCAAACATTTCAGAATAATGTTGCTCAGTAAAAATAAGTGCAAAATATTTGGAGATTATATCATCTACAAAACATTCATAACAGTCAGAGAATCAGGATGAATCTCTGTACAACAGCAACAAGGCCGAAAAACAATACTGGATACTTTGGACCCCCTGGCAGAACTACATTGAAAACAGACATGACTCTGTAGTGGAAATCACTGCATGGACTCTACTCCTCTTCCAAAAACAATTGTCTCGGAATAAAGTTTGTCACTGCATCCATATATGCAGATTAAAACTGCAGTGAGGCGAAGTGGAAAGCTGTCCTGTTGTCTGACGAATCAGAATTTTGATAAATCATGGACGCCATATCTGCTCTGAAGAGGAGAGGGACCATCAAGCCTGTTGTCAGTGCACAGCCCAAAAGCCAATTAGCCATTTTTGATACATTTAAAAAAATCTGTGATGACATGAAACTAAAAGATATAAAACTGTAAATCATTTCAGGTCATAAGAAATCCCCTGCCCTTAAAGCTACACTTACATGTAACCCTGCCATGCTAAAAATAGATACACTTTTTGCCTCAGCGCTTTCTCTTACATCAGACTCCTGAATTATTGTGTGAGCATTCATTGTCTATTTTTAATTACTTATGAGGCTTGATGGTTCAGAGGGATTTCATTGCGTGGACAGTCAGTATAAACCTTGGATTTTTTTTCCAGCTGCCAAAGCATTACTTTCCACTTTCCTTATTACCTGAATTTAAGAGATACCTCAGAGCCCACTGTAACCATTCGGTGGTGAGCTGGTTTGCTGAGGCGGAGTGGAGGTGAGTTGAATGGTCTGTAGTGAGAGGCTGTGGGTTGGGTTTCTCTGAGGTTATGGTCATTCTCCCCTGGGAAAGTGGTTAGGCCTGGCTGTTTATTTTGGAGTTACCCTTCCTCTCCCCGTATACACTCTGTTTGGTAACCAATGATTACCGCCATTGGTGCACACCTGTCATTTCTAACCTGTTAATAATGAAGTGTTATTAATATAAACATAGCGAAAATCATTTGAAACTCATTGAGTTTTAAAAGTTTATTTTCTGAGCTCAGGTTAAGTGTGCTCTTTTTGTGTATGCTGGATGTTGTGTGGGCGCCACCTTCTTGTCACAGCAGGTGTGTGTGAAAGGTTGGGGGAGGGAGAGAGGGGAGGGTTGGGGAGGTTAGGGAGGGTGTTAGGACTGGACTTAATGGGTAGGGGCTAAGGTAGTGCCTGCATCTTCACCCAAAGAGGAGTCAGACTTTCTCTCTGTGCCTTGTCTTAGACAGACTGGCTCACAGTGCTGGAGTGAAAACCCTCTCAGGCTCTCTCGGCTCTTAGGCTCCGGCCACCAGAGAAGATGCTTCACTGATACTCTTCATGTGATTACTCCAAGACTGAGTGGGGAGGCAGCTCTGCAGCTGATGGGCTGCTCCTGCTCTTTCCATCTTTATCTTTCATTTAATTGGAACACGGGGGAGAAATAAATAGCTCAACACTCACTGTTGGGAGGCAAATGAATGGAGCAGACTGGCAGGGGATTTCCCCAGACTGACTTCACACCAATGGATCTGGACACCAGTTTTGAAATGGCCACATTGTATTTGGCAGAATAATTTTTTTTTTGATACATTTTGCAACAAGAATATTTTTTCAAAGGCTTGCAGACTCAACTTCTGTGGATATTTATTGTAAAAATTACGACCATGTAAGTGTAAGCTGTTTTTCATTAATAAACTGTTTATTGGCACAGGTAATGCTGCCTAAGGGACCTCACATATGCAGGAACTTTGCCGTTTTTCAGCTGTCTAGACTTTTACTGACATAACATACAGAACAGCAGATGAATGCTTCAGTGTAAACTTATAAAACAAGGATTTGCTTGATTAACTAAAGTGACTGATGTAATATTTTTTTGTGTTCTTCAGATCTTAGGCTCAATGATGTGCTCTATAGTCCCGATTCATCAGTGGAGTCTGGCTGTGTTCTTGTTGTGCTCTTCAGTGACTCTTGACGGAAAACCAGTTGATGCACTTAGTAGCAGAGCGTGAGTTATTTTAATGTTAATTTAGATCACTATTTGATTCATTATCTTAAGCAACAATGAACTTCAAATTGAAGAACTAATTGATAATTATACACTGTGAAGATACATTTATTAAGGATCCTCTTGTTTGAAATAATGAAAATTTAATAATGTCTACATGTGTATTAAATAAAGCACAGGAGGTTTTCTCTGTTTCTACTCTTGAGCTCAGATTAGTAACTTGTTTATGCTGCCATCTACTGTACTGAGATTTTCTAGTGTCTGACCTTAGACTTCTGTGGCCACCACTTGTAAAAGTGTTTAGACACAAAAAAGTGTGTGCTGTGAAATTAAAGAACAAGTCAGTTTTGTAGACCCTAGCTCAGGAATAGGGTGCTGTTGAATAATTGTTTTTTGTTGATGAGAAGATTATTTTTTACCACAATTAACAATATATCTAACAGACTGGCCTGCTCCCCTGTCATGGACCATGCAGTCTGAAGATACTTAATGTTAATATATTTCCTCCTTCATTGATCTGACTCAGTTTTACTTTTTCAACTTTTAGGAGGAGGTCAGTGAGTCACGTCCAGCTGATGCACGACAAGGGCAGCTCCTTACAGGAGTTAAAACGTCGCATGTGGCTGCACGAGCTGCTGGAGGAGGTGCACACAGCCGGTGAGCGAGCTCCATCTGTGCAGAGCAGAGCCCAGAGTCAAACCTTTAGTGGGAATGCCCTGCCTGAGAAACCCCCAGGGGCCACAAAGAACCTCCATGACAGGTTTGGGACGGACAGAGACGGCTCTCACCTGCCCCAAGAGACGAACAAAGCTCTGGCTTATAAGGACCAGCCGCTGAAAGTGGCCACTAAGAGAAAAAAGAAGGCAAGGTTAGGGAGACGAAGAGAGAGTGACAACAAGAAGCGGAGCCGGGCACGGTCGGTTTCAACTAAGGAGCCATGAAGGATGCAGTATCCCAACTAAGAGACTTTAGTGGTACTGCACTCAGACACTGACAGGTTCAACTAGACTGGGATCTGAGAGACTCCATACATGACTGACTCTGTCAGTAAATATTAAGACCCTGGGACTGTGCTTATATGATAATAGTTTGCTTGGTTTGTATTTTCAAATTCATTCTTCCTGATGTTTTGTCATCGCATTTTTGCTCCATATTTATCTGGACATCTTTAGGCCACAGTAATCCAGATTTGCATCAAAACAATGCCATACGTTTCTGCACCTGCTGTGTGTGCAGATAGATCACAGGAGGAATTATTTATTGCCTGACAGTAATGTAACTTCAACTTTTGTATGGCTCTATTTGTGTTGACTATCATGGACTGAGTCAAAAACAAACTGTTCACTGAATTCATCTGTCCAAACTGTTCTGCCATAATTTATTTCACTTTGAAAGTGTGTATTTATTTTGTGAATGTATTGCGGTGCTGCTGACTAAATTCCATAATGCACTTTAGTAACATCCTGTCCTTGTTCTCGTGTGGTTGAGATTTGATTTGATGTTTCTTTTTGATGGTTCTGCTCTTCTTTCCCACCTGGTAACTTATTGGATGCTTCTTTAATCCCACTCCGACCATTCGACATCTCAGACTATTTCTTATTGAAGAAGCCTCAGACTGGGGCTGTAAGACTCTTTTACAATGTTCTTTACTTGCACTGAGGGCATACTGTACATGTTTCCAGTTAATCAAACATTAAAATTGTAGCCAGAAGAAACATTTTTGATTCACTTTGTCTTTGCTCAGTAACAATACGTGGCTCAATGTTTAACAGAAGAGGCTAGTGTCATCACTTCCATAACCGCTAAATAACGTTACAGAAACTATTAGTTGTGCCCATTAAATTGCCAAATATAACTTTGTTTTAGCTTTTCAATATAATAATTCGTTTTTTCTAGCTATCTTTTCTGTTATGGCATCACAGGTATTGGATTTTGTTGTATTGAAAAAGATAACACTTGAAAAAAATAACTTTTGCTTTGAAAAAATCAGCAGATTATTTGAAGAATTGAGTTGTAACCTAAAAACAAGTCAGAAATTCTTCATTGTCTTATGATTACATATTTGTCTATTTAAATGTGAATTAAATCAACTTGAACTGAACAAATAGAGTCAAATATGGAAGAGAAACATCACCTATAAAAAGCTTGAAAAGCTATTTAATTAAATTAAAGGTGATCAGAGTAGTTGATAATTCATTTCTTGTCAAGTGACTGAAAAAGAAGGAAGGACTTTTGTAACTTTCACAAATAGAAATGACTTCCCAAACATGTATCTTTTTTAGCTTCTCTAAATGGGTGAGATGACTCTGGCAACTGTTCCATCTTAAGAGGTTTAAGACCTTAATTTCTTCCAATCCATTCCCAGAGGTAAAGTATAGCCTATACCACCAAAATCTGATGAGTCCATGCTTTGCAACTAGCCTTGTTAAGATCAATTGAATACAAGTCAATTTTTTCTCTTATGTGTTTTATTGCAACCTTTTAGGCTTGCAGTAAAGATGTTTTGGGGGTTCCTGCTTAGAGAACTGAAGGGTAAGATTTGGGTCAAACAGATGTTTTTAGATTCACTCTGTGGATGATGAGCTACAAACAAACAAAAAACATCAATATTTTTGTTGACTTTTGGCACGCAAGGAACACAGCAAAGCTGTTAATGTTCCACTTGAGACCATGTGGCATTTTTAACAGCCGCTGACTGCACAGCACAGTCATGGGTAATGGGGGGTAAGCAAATGCATCAGCATCAGCTATATCCTGTGCTAAGAGCAGCAGTGTACACCGTAAGCCATTAGCTGACACAGAGTCATAAATGCTGTGGAAAGCCTGATAAAGCCGCCGTCAGGAGCCTGCAGCTTGCACCGAAGAAATCAATCAAACAATGGACAAAGACATTAATATCTCCAGAGGAGAGGAGGAACAGACAAAGAAATCAATGAACTAGTCTGTTGTTCTGAGGAGAGTGCTGATTTTCAAATATAATATATACAATGCAAATGAAATCAAAAATATACTTTATGATGTTGTTAACAAAGCCTATAACAGGTCAAACAAGGTCAATACAACAGTCGCCCACAAAGAGCAACAAAGACTGACAAAGGATTGGCTCAGAGAAGTCCAATGAAGGGTTTAAACATCAAATGTGGCTGTTATCACAAGTGAAAGCAAAAAAGACTAAAAAGTGAGAGAATCCCCTCTAATGTCCATGAACGGGCACATCTAGTCTCTCCCTCAACAGCTGTTCAGTTCCTCTTTAAACCTGGTCAACCAGAATCAATTTGACCCAAGTGCTGTTTGCCTTTCTTCCCTCTACATTCAGTGATCACACTTTGTAATGAATCCTGAGAGTCTGCCACCTCTCCTATCACCTGTCCAGTTGAGCAGGATGGATAACAGTAAAATCTCTAGTGTTCATTCTAGGAATACTTCACTCACAAACTGGAGACAGTGGAAACTGCTTTAAAGAACAACATGGTGAGTATGAGAAAATGATGGAAAGCTGTTACATGTACCTGGAAAATGCAGTGACACCAGACAAGACAAACACCTGTCTTAGTTACCTGTAGTACCAGCTGAAACAAATTTGAAGACATTTTGTATCCTAAGACATGATTTTGTTGTTGTTGCTGTGTAGAAACTTTTCTGTTGATAATTTCAAATTATATGGATGTATCATATTAAATATGAAATGTTAAAATGACAGTATATGTATGATTAAGTTTCATCATTGGTCAACAAAAGCTTCTGGATAATATTGATAATAAAAAAAGTTTTTTTGAAATCTAGAAATAATTTTGAGGGGATTTTGATATGAAATAATCAGAGCTAAGCAAACATCCATTTATTTGTTAATCATTAATTATCGCATTGGTAAAACGATAACATTAAACTTGTGCCTCTATAAAATTCAGTTTTCTTTAATGTTGTTATTTCGCATTATCACTTCAGGAACGTATCACTGTGGCAGCAGACAGCATCTGAGTGAAGGTGGGGGAGATGTGTCAGTGGTAAAAGATTTGGCTGTACACGCCGGCTCTTGCATCTTTCATGTGAACAATATGCCAGTACCTTGAAGAGGTATTTTGCATGCTGAAAAAGCTGGCTCTTGCTGAGCTTAGTCAATGATCTTGATCACTAAACAAAGCTGAAATTCCCATCACTTGGAGCATCGATGCTGAGGTTGTCTACCTGAGAAAGAAGAAGGATCCATACTTTGCTCTTACATGCTAAGATGGATCGCAGACAACCTGAGCAAGAGAATATAGCTTTGTAGATTTTGAAGCAATCCGTGGATCTGTATGGATATAATGTGTTTGGATAAAATCTTTACCTTGACTTGGATGAGCAGAGCAGAGCACTTTGCAGCATTTAGCATATTACAGTGTCAAGAGAAAACCTCCTTTTGACAGGCAGAAACCTTGAGCAGAACCAGACTTGTAATGAACAGCCATCTGCCAGGATCATTCATTTTGAACAGAGTTTAAGGATTACCTGTCATCGGAGTTAATGTCTTTGTTAAGAGATAAACAGTTACTGAAGTTACATTTTTGAATAAATGTGCCCACCTCTGAAACTATTATGTTTGTTTAGAGATCAATGTAACATAATTAAATGTCTATTCTTTTTATCCAATCACCAAATTCCCTTCAATGCTGACCATATCGTCTGAATGCCAAAGCAACAAAAACTTAAAAAGCTTTGACAACAAAAAGTTAGGAGCTTTTTTTTTTTTTGAATATTTCTGAAAAGATAAGTAAATTATTATTTTTCAATTTAAAGGTGATGTCAGGTCGGTGATAATATGGCTGTCCCCAACACCTACGGGCTGATTTTTGCCTCTACCTGCGGAGTGATTCTGGGCATTGGGCTTTGTGCCAACCTGCTTGTCTTCTCTCTGTTTGCCAAATACAACACTCTGCGTAAGAACCGACTCGACATCCTCCTTCTCAGCATGACTCTGGCCGACTTCCTCACCCTCCTGCTCATCCCCTTCACTCTGCATTCTGCTGTAAGTCACTCCTGGCCTCTGGGTGACACCTCCTGCAAAGTCTACCAGTTTCTCCTTGCCTTTAGCCTGGCCGCCAGCACCTACTCCCTGTGTGCCGTGTCCATGACCCGTGCCATGATCATCACCAACCCGTACCAGCCACCTACGATGGACCTGGTCATCCTTATGTTTATACTTGTCTGGGCCCTCAGCTTCTTCATCAGCTTGCCCCTGCGTATGTTTGCCAACAAAGACAGCCTGGGCCCGACCTTGGCAAACTTTACCTTCTGCCTCCCAACTATTCATGATCACCACTACCAAGTGGTCCTGAGCCAGTTTGTACTTTACTACTTTGTCCCAATGCTGGTCATTGCCTTCAACTATGTTCGGCTGGCTCTCTTTCTCCACAAGAGCCCGGTGATGTCTGTGTCCAGTGCAAGGAATACACGCCGTGCCAATGTAATGGTGTTTTTGGCTGCTGCTACTTTCTCAGTGTGCTGGTTGCCTGGTTATGTGCTGGAGCTGTGTGTGTACCTGGGTTTGTATCGCCACGGACAAGCTTGGGAGATGTTTTACTTTGTCTGTACTGTGCTACAGTACCTGCATCCCTGCATCAACCCTGTGCTCTATGTGCTGCTGTCAAAGCGCTACCGCCACACGAGGGCAGCCTGGCTCTTCAACTGCAACAGGAACAGAGTGCAGCCACAGGTCATCAGTGTCACTACAGACAGCTTTTAAATGCAGCTCATTTGTTCAAGCATCAAGCAATGAGTGGCTCACGTTTTACATACTCTGTTTATATACATCAGCTACTTTTGTGAACATTGATACACCGGTAGATGTAATGGTGGATATTTTTTTATATATGAGGAATAAATGTAAAAATAAAACAATGATAGAAACAGTGGTGGACAAAGAGCACAGCTTCATTACTTAAGACAAAGTATAGATACTCCGTGTCAAATATCACTCCAATACAAGGGAAAGTTTCTCTGTCAAATTATTACTTGAGTTAAAGTACTGGAGTACTTGCTTTTAAAAATACTTAAGTATTCAAAGTACTTCTTAAAAAATCTGTGCAGTAAAGACTACATAGGAGTACATTCGCTTACATTCTGTTTATTTAGAAAACATTACTTGAAATCTCTAACAACTATACCATGGAATAAAAACAGGAAATAATTTACTCCAAGCACAGACAACTTAGTTTGAAATGTTCATCTGTAATGAAACAAATGTTACATATCTCAACACGCTTTCTCAGGTTGGACAGTGAATTTTTGTATGTTTGGGCAGAGTGGGAAACAGGGAGAACATTTCAAACGATACGTATCATTCTTCATTTCAAAAACCTCTAACACGGGCTGAAGATATGACCATGGGTGCTCAGGTGGAGAATTATAGACATCATTACCACCTCTAAATGAACTGTCTGATCTGAGTGAAATCTGCTCTGTGTTTGCTCCATGTTCAACCGTGGAGACGCACGATATACAGGTACGACTAAACCACTGAGACAAACAGAACTACACAAACACATTTTACTGTCTTAGGGATCAGATTTCAGAAAAGAGAAGGAAATTCATGAGCTTACATCAAAGCAAAAGTAGTGAGTAACTAGAGCACTGATAGAAATGTAGTGGAGTAAAAGTACAATAATTGTCTCCTGAATGTAGTGGAGTATAAGTAATAAGTACCCCCAAAAAATAATACTCAAGTTAAGTACAGTACTCAAAAAATGTACTTTAGTACAGTACTCAAGTAAATTTACTCTGTTACTGTCCGTCACTAGATATAAATAAAAGCCAGGTACTTTTAAGGCTGTGTCAAAACCAAATTTACTCAAAACATTTACTAGTAACTACAAAAGACAAAAAGAAAACTCATCAAAATCAATACTATATCATGGCAATATTTTGTCACATTGACTGAGCACTTAAATGGGATCCAGAAGGCATAGATTCAAATCATCCAACAAATGTGCAGTGCAAGCAATGAAACTTTTAAACAACAACGCCAGAGAACTGATAAAACATATTTTGCACACCAGAAAACAGCAAAGGGTAGTCTTCATGATCACATTTGTCAGCAGCGTTAGGACCAGTTTCATGCCCAGCAGCTTACTGCAACGACAATATAATGAGAGTCTGTGAAGGTTCTCAGTCATCCAGGTCATGGTTATCCAAAGCTTGATCCGTAAGGCAACTGGACTGGTAGAAATTCTTGAAGACGTTTCACCTCTCCTCCGAAAGGCTTCTTCAGTTCTGACCAGACTGGGGAAGAGCTCGAAGACTGTTAGTGGCTTATATCTTCGAGCTCTTCCCCAGTCTCTGAACTGAAGAAGCCTTTCAGAGGAGAGGTGAAACATCTTCAAGAATTTCTACCAGTCCAGTTGCCTTACGGATCAAGCTTTGGATTACAATGAGAGATTTCACTTGATGTTTTCATGTCAGACCCTACATTTACATTGAATTCATTTTAAATGGAATACATGTAATGGATCCAGGAATCATGAGCCCTATGATCCACAAGAACTTGGCTTCATAACTAGTAACAAAAACCATTGGGTGAGATGCAGTCACTTGACTGAATACAATCTAATTGAGCCATCAAGGGAGACACTTTTACAACTTAGAGGCTCAAATCGAATGCCTGGCTAAAGGACAAGATTGTGTTATCTAACAGTGTCATTAAAGAAGTTTGTTAAGTTGTTAGTGGTTTTATTTGATGCTTCTGATAGGTTGCATCGTCATTGCACTACGCTTCAATATAGACAGGTGTAATGCTTTTTCTATACCAACATATCTTTCAAACTGCATTTAAGTGTACCAGAGATGACTGTTGGGTCATGTTTTATATTATGTTTTATCATGCAGCCACAGAAATACAGTTTAAAGCTGAAAGGTTGTGTGGAAGGTGTCTTAGTTGAACAGAAAGCAAGGAGATGAGGAAAGGGAATAACAAGTCTGGCTGCGTTCTGGCGGCCGCTGCAGTAACAGGAGACAACCTGCCCCACCCTCTGTCAGCTTGCCCCCTGACTTTTGGCCTTCTCTTTAGCATACAGCGAGGGCAGCTGGCCTGACTCGTACAGACCGTCATCTGTAGACCATCAGCATGTCAGATACAGTGAGGCAATAAAGAACACGTGCTCAGGCACTTCAAGCAAAACCAGGGAACGAACATCCGAGTGTAGAGATGCCTCTGCAGTCTCTGAATGAAGCCAGATTATCCATGAACAATAAGAGCAAACATAAGTCTCATTACTCTCGTAAACTGCTCTGTGAAATGCTCTCATGCGCTATTTGTTTTATTTCACTTACCTCAGCTAAATGTCTGTGTAATAGAGTACTTTCTGTGTTAAGTGTTAAGCCACCTCAGAATGTGAATTATTAGCTTCTTATCAACAGACAATGGGACTGACTGGCCTTTAAAAAAGTCAAAATTCTTAACTCTAAATGTTTTCTGAGAGTACCTCCATCATCACCTCCGTTTACCACAAAGTGACCCTATCCCCAAAAATGAACCACCAACCCAAAGCGAAACGAACATTCACTTTCATATCTATATGAGTTTCTTTTAAATAAAAAGAGGTTATTCTTTCACACTCTCGGGAATGATGGTTTCAAGGTAATGACTTGTGAGACAAATGTTTTGTCTGAACTAAAATAAAACCACATTAGATCTGAGCCACTTCTTTGATCACCTGATTGCGAATCAATGAGTTTTCTGTCTTCATTCTTTTTTTCAATCTTTACTAAAATGAAAATCAAGCAATATCTTTAGATAAACATTTACCCTTTTATTTTCATCCTATCAAATTTGACACATTACTACTTCCAGTTTTGCTTCACACATGTTTTGTGTCTTGCTTAGGGGATTTTCAAGGTAGCTGTAGAGGAATTTTCTTCCATATATCTTTCGTTTTTGTTGACATTACATCCTTACATTTTCAATAAACTATACTGGGTACAAAATACTATAACTTTGGGGCCTGTACAAACCTATTTTTTCAAGTATGCTTTCTGCCTTGTAGGGTTTTGGCAAGCTGATATCAAATCAGTGTTTGCCAGCAGAACATTTAACTGAAGCAACTCAAGAATCAAACTATTGTCATAATGGTTAGAGGGCCTATTTCCAGAACATCTACTCTGGAGTTGCTGCCAGAATTCAACTCAATTACACGGTCACTCCCTGCCCTTGCCAATATGCATCCACTACCTAAAGCAGCTTTTCAAATCAGATCTACATTTATGACAGCCACTAGACTTTTCTGTGCACTGTGAACAGTCAATGGAGTGTACCTGTGTACACCACATATCAAATCCACCCATACACTGAAAGCACTTTCTCTCCTACAGCCATGTAAGGGCCGATCAGTATTTTCATTCACACACCACCACCATGAGAAAATTGGGGTTCAGTGTCTTGCCCAAGGACACTTGGACATGCAGACCACAGGAGATGAGATCGTACCACAAACCATTTGATTGAGTCAACCAACTCCACTGCTGAGCCATAGCCGCCCTCTCATTGTCATGTGATGAGCAATCTTGTCAACTAGGTCCACTACTTCTACTATTCGTCTCATCACTATCATCGCTCTCTCTCTCTCTTATTCTCCTCCAACCCTCAACTAGGTCTCAGCAGATGGCTGTCTAACATGAGTCTGGTTCTGCTCGAGGTTTCTGCCTGTTAAAAGGACGTTTTTCCTCACCGCTGTAACTTGCTAAATACTGCGAGGTGCAATGCTCATGGTGGATTAAGATGAGATCAGACTGAGTCTTATCCGGTCTTGGTGTTGGGTCTTTAACATAGAGCATGGTCTAGACCTGCTATGTTTGTAAAAAGTGTCTTGAGATATCGTTTGTTGTGATTTGGTGCTATACAAATAACGATTGATTGATTGAAAGGTGTATTCATTTTTACACCTGTTTGACCCACACAAACATGACCATGTCTCTTCAGTTCAAACAGTATGCACAAGAAAACTACTTTATAAATATTTTGGCCCTTCTAATTTTTGCATTTAATGTAAAAAAAAACTTTGCAAAAATTGTGTTTTAAATGTGTTCACATGACTGTACAAATAATCAACCTTTTGGCCTGGAAGTTGGGTGTCGTAGACATCCGTCTCCGTATTGGCTCTAGTCTCCAACACGCGTACCTCAATCGATACACGTGTCTTCAGACAGTCTTACTATTGTGCATTGTAACCAAGAAATGTGTGTGTATGTTGCTTCTCGGCCTACAGCTGTCCTTGAAGCAGATAGCCGAAGGTTGATAGCCACAAGTTTGTTTCCTGTGTTATCATCTGACGGTAACACAGTGCTCTAAGCTGACCTACTTACAGTACATCTTGAGGGGACATTATAAAATTAGGCATTTACTGGCCATAATATCTCTATTAAGTATATAACTATTTCTATAGGCTATAAGATATTAACATATTGGTCAAATTGAGTCAAATTATCACAGTATTGTCTTTCTATATCTAAATCTGTCTATGTTTGACAGACATAGGTCTATTTTTAGTGTACATATTACTCTAGCATGGGATAGATCTCTCAGTATAACATTAAGCCTGACCATAAAATGCAGCTTATAAAAGAGAACAGGGGCTTACAGTAGATATACTATTATAATTCTTATTTTGACAGCTCAATAGCTGTCAAACAGCTCGATAGCACGGATATTGTGAGAGAGATTCTCTTAAAAATGACTAACTGAAACTTGTTTCATTGTTTTAAGAGATGAATGTGATACTTTTTAATATTTCAAGAACCCACATTTGGAATGAGTAAATGTGTTTGTAATACAATGCAAAATAGCCCAAAATAGGTGTCACGTTGGGTGGAAGACTTAAGGAGGACCCAAGTGCATATATTAGAATAAAAAGGTTTTAACCAACAAAAGGTACAAACAAAACTCACTTAAATATCCAAAAACTAAATCCAAAAGGAAACGCTGGGGAAACACAGGGACACAGAACACAGGAGAGACGGACACAGGGAAGACAAACAAAGGCTGTTTTCGAAACCGCCTGATTTGGGCAGATGTCACAGTATGCATCGGACCAGTCTCCCTCGCATACTGTTTCCCATAATGCACAGCGCTCGTTCTGCTTTTTCTTGTTCCTTCTTTTTTGACAGGGGGAACTCTGTTTGTGTGTGCTGTAAAAATTATTAAATTCCATATAAATAACTTCTTAACTTTTTAAATCATAAGTGATATTAAAGAAGCAGTTTCTCTATTAGCTTGGCCGCAGTGCCTATAGCCTACTACATTTGTAGGTAGTATGTAGCAGGCCGTTTGAGCAGCCAATGATCCATCAAGGGACAGGGGAAACAGAGGAACTAAATACACAGAGTAATTAAGACAGGTGTGGAACACAGGACACAGCAGGTGAAACTAATGAGGGTAATCAAAAAAGGAGGGAAACACACAAAGGCAGAAAGTAACTAACTTGAAAACACAGGGATCAGAACTACAAAACAGAGAACACAAGACAAGACTAAGAAACACAAGACAGTGACAAAAAGAGACACGGATCACAAAACACACAAGGGGCACAAAGGATAACTAACACAGGAGAAACCAAGGCATGAAACACAAGGCAAAAACTCAACTAAACATCTACTCATGACATTTGGTACTTATCCATGTCAGCTACTCAGTGTAAATCTAATTCTGTTCAGTGACAATAAAGAGTATCTAAAGCACATCCTAAAACGAAGCCAAGCCAGGCCAAGGGTCAACATATACTACCCACTTGGCCTCTGCACTGGTTATAAAATAATAACAGCCCACACATGGACGAACAGGTGACAGCTACTAATGTGAAATGCCTGTCGAGGCAAACCATGTAGCTTACCTTGCATTTGACCCTTTATAATCAGAATTAATACATAGGCAAATACATAGGAAAGATTAGGATTAGTCAGAAATACTAAATTCAAAATGTCCCACCTACCAGTATCTGGGGGACACACGCTGTTCCAACCATGGTGGCAATGTGACCAGTAAACCTTTGTGCTTTAAGGTGTATTAAACCGGCGACTTCACTGCCAGTCTGCTCTTTCATGTCCTCCAGCTTCCACAACTGGAGAAGGGTGAAGAGTTCACCGTTAAGATCTGAACACCATCAGTCACTTTTTCACCATCAGAAAACCGGACATGGCTCTCAATCCAAAGATAAAGATATCCTTGTAGAAGTTGTTCGAAAAAATTTCCAATAATAAAGGTGAGTGAAAATTGTCCAGTATTCATCAGTTCCACTACACCTGCCGGAAGTTTAAGCTAATAAGCTGGGAGCCAGGCCCAGCCCTCGGGATGTTTTTTGCTACCTTTTTTTCCCACTAGTACAGTTAGCCTATACCTTGGGCCATTTCAAGATGATAATGAGTACTTTCAACTCGGGGCCGTTTGGTCGTGAGTGGCCAAAAAACCCTTTTTAAAAAAATGCTCCTGGCATGATAATGTTACTGAAAACTGCTTGTGTGCACTGATTTTCCCATTTAAAATGTTCAAAAATATATTTTAATCTAGTTTAAAGCATTTGCAGTCCTACTGTAACATTGTTATGTTCCCCACCTAAGATAGCAGTAAAAGCAGAATATATGGAGGTAGTGTTAGAATCAGGGAACAGGCTGACCTCCATCTGGGATGCTGGAAACTAAAAATTCTGTTCTCTATGATTTGGGGTGTGTTAAAGTATTTATGGCTACAGGAAGTGTAATATTTAAGATACAGAGGTCATCTAGAGCTCTAATTGAAGCTTACAGAGTTGGTCAGTTTTTTTTAAATACAAACGAAGCAGTAACATTGACCATATAATGTTCAAAAGTGACCATTTCGTTAGTGGCACCGTCACTGACAGCAGGCAGCATGCACACACCGACAGCGACACACGCACGCACCAAACTTTTCCCGTTCCTAACAGCACTTGCGGTTCACACGCCAACATCCTTCTTTCCCTCTCTTTTCAGAGTTTCTCAGGGTGCACACTTTGAAGCTCTAACATTGTTTAACCATACATACCGGCTCGAGCTCAATCAGGTCGTGTCTAGGATGTGCAAACCGAGTGCATGTGGTCTGCACAATGTATATGGAGATATGGCGGCCAAAAGTGGCAAAGTGACAGTGTTTAATTACTCTTTTTGTTTGTTTTGAATGATGTGTTTGAATTAGGTAAGGAAAATGCCTGTGGAAATGTTTGCATCGTTCTTTTGATTGTGTTTAAGGTTAATCGCCTTAGGATGACCTTAATAGTAGAATATAATTGTTTGGGGGAAATTATGTAATTTCCAACGCCCAGTGGGAGGGGCTACACACTTTAAAAGAGGGCCAGTTTTGGCTCTCTTGGTAGTTGAGTCAAGTTACTGAGCAGGTAACGTTGCTGTGTGTTTTTTTTGATGAACAACCGCTGTTTTCTTTTGAGTCAAGTGAGTAACTTTAGTACTCAGACGACACTGACGTATTGACGAGAACAATTGTAAATTATCTTTGGGTTTTTTTTCACTTTTGTATATATTTTCTTCTGTTGCACTGGGGAGGCAGGCAGCCAATGAAACTATGAAACTTAAGTCTTCTGACTACGCCTGGTTTTTACCCAGAACCCAGCGACAGCAATTTTAAAACCATGTTTTCTAGATTGACATTATCATGCCAGGAGCATTTTTCAAAAAAATGTTTTCTAGATTGACATTATCATGCCAGGAGCATTTTTCAAAAAAAGTTTTTTTTGGCCCCTCACGACCAAACGGCCCCAAGTTGAGAGTGCTCATTATCATCTTGAGATGGCCCAAGGTTTAGGCTAACTGGAAATACTAGTGAAAATAGGTAGCAAAAAACATCCTGAGGGCTGGGCCTGGCTCCCGGCCTATAAGTGGAACAGTAGCAGAGGCTACAGTCCTCATCGCAGAGGTCGCCTGTTGGACTCCCGATCGCGACCATGTACTGCATGTCTTCCCCCTCTCTATTCCCCACATTTCCTCTCTTCAGCTGTCCTATCGTAAAAGGCAAAAAGCCTCCAAAATCACTTAAAAAAAAACAAAAAAACGTTGTATTATGGCTGGGCGATATGGTCCATAGCTAATATTGTGATGATTTTAGGCTACATCCTGATACACCAGTATTATGATTCAAGTAGACCCTTTTATTCGATTTTTTTTAATTTTCATGTTAAAAGCGACAAATCAGAGCAAACAGAAAAGTGCTTTCAACAACAATCATTGAGAAAAAACTTCAAAACCTTAGACAGAGCACTTCCTCAGCACGTCATGTTTTTAACAACAGTTCATTTTAAAACCGATTGATTTAAATTATATATATTATAAAAATAGGGGGGGAATCGTTATAGAATTTCCTTGTTTAATGTGTGACAATCATACATTAAGGAGGACAGAGTAGGAGAAGACCAATGTGATCAATGAAACCTAGTCCACACCCAGGCAGTTACTTTTGAAAAAGCTGCTTTTTCTTTGTTATTTTCGCCTTCCGTGCACGCGCAAAAACTTAAATTTGAATTAAAAGAGAAAACACAGACCGGCCACACCAGGAACCCCAGCTACATTTATTGCATCACAACATCTCTTCAGTTTATGATCACACACTCCTCTCTGAGAACTTGATAAGTTGCCTTGGCTCTTCTCTTTTATCACCCTCCCAGTACGCTGGTCCCTCCTCTCCTCATACAAAAAAAACATGCATGATGGTGGAGAGTTTCTGGATGAGTGAGGGCGGGAGTGGGCTTTCTGCTGTGAGAGGGGCATTAGAAGAGAGTGTGAGAAGAGAATTACATGCTGACTGCTTAAAACGCTCATGTTACAGTTTGAATTGAATGGTAGCGATAAAGTGATTTATTAATATTTATCTCATGAACAACCCTACTTTTTATTACGCACATTTGTTTTAACTTGTCAGCAACCAGTGACATAAGAGGATATTGTACCTTAGTTAAACAAAACGCATACTTCTTGCTGTAATGTTAATTGTCTGTATTAAGAAAAAAGGTATGAGGCAGAGATCTGATACACAAAATGAATAGTCCCTGTGATGCTGTTCTCTATATCAGAACTCATGGGATGCCTCGTGTCCAGTAAGATTACTTAACTGTTGCATAATTAAGCAATATCACACAAGAGGGAGTGATGTTTTACTATCAGCTAACTGCTGTGATTTGTACATAAGCAGGAGGCCGCAGGCAGAGTGTCACAACACACTGTCACATATCAGCAGAGCTGATATTCAGTACAGCATCACTCCCTGATGACTTACTTTGCTTTAATATAACAGTATAAGCAGCATTAAGGGGTCAATAAAGAATAAGAATAAACAGATACATAGTTTTTATTTTGGATCATTATTTTCCTCCACCAACAGAATTACTCCCAAAACCTGATTTGAACTGGACTGTTCCAAACAACTTAAAAATTTCCTGCTACTTGTTACTCAGCAGCTCTACAGTTACAGCTTCAACAGGCAAGCTTTTTTATCTCCATCATATAGATTATGTTTTCAGTCAGTCACATTAAATTCTGACTTCATTGGCCTGTGTGATTGTGGGGTACCAGCTTGAATCTGGACAGTCTGTTATAATGTTAATTGACAATGTTTTGAGGTTGAGTGATACAGACAGTCCCAGTCATGTCACCCTTTATATCAGCACTCATGAAATTCCCTTTTGCCAATCAGATTACTTGATTGCAACCATAGACTGTATAAAATATGGACGTAGTATCCGTGACGTCACCCATCTGTTTCTGAAGCGCTGTTTTGAGGCCAATCGTTGACGGCAGCCAAATTGCTGCTGTTGAGCGATTGTGACGTAAAGAGGCGGGCTTTGAGCCTCCTAGCCAACAGCTACAGTGCACCCGCCTGTCAATCAAGTCAGCTGTGCCTCTCATTGGAAGACTTGTAATCACAATATCTTTGAAATTCCTGCTTTATGAAAAAATTCATTCCCTGTACAATGTGTGCCGATCAAGAAATGAGCTATCCAGACTACATTCGTCTTTTGTACCAGGCTGTAAACATGTTTATTTCTGCTTTAAAGATCGTCTTTTTCCCATTCATGTGCATATGACTTCCGGTACTTCCGGAGCCAGCCTCAAGCGGATCCTCAAAGAACTGCAGTTTTTAACACTTCCGCATTGGACTCATATTTTTAGACTGGAGGTTGCCGCTTGGTTGCAACCATCTGTATAATATAAAATACTTAATGCAACACAGTAATGAATATTATTCTATTTACATTCCATTAACATGCATGTGTTTTCTTAAAGAATAACCATAGTAAGGCAGCATTTCTTATCAACAGTATATCAGGTCAATGTACAGTACAGGTCAAGAACATTTTCTATGAATTCCTATGAGATCACATTCTTGACACACTCCACAAGTTAAGCAATGCACATAGCAGACAGAAAATAGTTGCGGCTACACACAGTAAGATCAGAGGGCTCTTGCCATGAGCTAATCATTCCATGTGCCATATAGGCAAGTGTTGAAGGAGTGTTGCCTGTTTATTTATAGGAGTCTCTAAGGTTCCATGGCAGAGGGTTGCTTTTTGAGCTGGATTCAATTACAGCTCCGGTGATAGCTGAAAATATAGCATCTACTACACAGACACTAGTATGAGAATAAATTCTTAATATGAATCCTGAGGCCTACTAAAACTTGTTGCGTTTGCAGTGGTTAAAACACACAATGGTGATGGTCCCTACAGAGAGAAACAGGTTGAAAATGCAACAGTAAACACATCAGGACTGTATTTTGAAATATTCATATAAACGTATTTATTTTCTTTCTGCTCTCACTGTAATATAGGGAACGTATGGGTCTAAAAATGGATGTATATGTAGAAAAGTAATGTAAAGATACAGTATATTATAACCATGCAGGCTAAAGCACCCTTCATTATCAGTTTAGCTAAGTTGTCATCGTCGCAAACGCAGTTAACTAGAGGCTTTATGAGGAAGCTACTGCACTGAAGTACACAGTCAGGTTAAAGTTTGAAGTGACATAAGGAACACAGCAGTCTGAATGAACAAAATTCCATTAGTATTAATTTAATTCAACTTGAGTTTATTTGATTAGGACAATGCACATTAATCAACATTTCAACAGTGTGCCTCAATGTAAATATGCCGGAGTTAGCACAATAGCTAAATTTCATCTGTAGTCCTAAGGCAGGTACTCGCATAAAACATAAAACAACAAGTTTTAAAATCACAGGATGTCACAAAACAGTTAACAGGACACTACACAAATAGATTTTGCATACAAAACGTTTGTGATATTATAAAAACAGGATGGAAGGTGAGGACAAAGCCCCCGGGAACGGGCATCAAGTGAGAAAACAGATTAATCATGAGTACATTTAACTGTTTTTTCAAAGGTATCATAGTTCTCAAACTCCCGAATGTGCGCTGGTAGTTTGTTCCAGGACTGTGTGCCTCTGAGAGACACTACCATTTGGCTGTATTTGGTTTTTCGTCTCGGTACATCACAGTCCCCTCTAGTTTGTGCTCTAGTATTTATCATATTGTGTTTCTTTTTAATAAGTTTGAGCAATGATGGATGGCCAAGCCCATTTAAAACTTTAAAAACCAGACAGATGTCAGTGTAGGTTTGAAAAGTTTCAATGTTTAAAATATTAGACTTCCTGACTATATTGCAATAATGGAAGTTGAGAGGTTTCCTGTCTAAAATTTTGATGGTCTTCTTAAAGAGAGACTTGATGGGTTGAAAAGTGCTGGCTGTTGTGTGTGACCAAGTTGTAAAACAATAGGTGATATGAGAAAATACCATTGTGTGCATATAGGCTAAAGAAAAACAAGGGCAGAAGTCAACCCCTATGTTTTGAAATTATCTTTAATAATCAAGAGAAAGTAATTAAAAAACAGATTAATCAGCAGGCACAAGTTAGAGAATTTCAAGGAAGCTAAATGCTCCTGGACACATGGCAATGCCCTGGAGTCCAGACAGCCAGCACTGGCCTCAGCCTGACCTAGTATCATGGTTCAGCAGTCTGTTTACATCGCAGAGCTCACTTTAACATGCGCTGACATGATGGCAGGTGAGGTGTAAAAGAGGAAAATGTTTAAGTTAACACTAAATAAACCTCAGAACCTCTGAACAAGTGAAGCCTTGTGAGTGCCAGTGTAAATGTAACTATAAAGAAAATAATCAGGAAGAGGAAAACCTGCACTCACTTAAAATTATTCTTGAAATAATTTATATAGTACATTTTTGATGCTTTGGCAGTATATTTTAAAGCTGATTGCCAAGAAAAGAAACCAGTAAGTATATAAAGTAGTACTGGGGCGTTTGTTTCATGTATTTGTAGAGGATGAGTTGCTATATGAGATAGAAATATCATAAGGAGCCCAAAGTATTCAACCCCAGTTACCCTGTGTATGTGTTGAAGTCTCGAATATAAGCAGGTTGCTTTTTGTATTGCAGGTTTTCATCCAGCAAACTCAACGCATTGTTACAGTCACCATGAGTGAAGTGGGAAATAGTTTCATGTCAGGTTAGTATCATTTAATTAATAGCTACAAAACATGGGAATGTGAAAACCATAGACTGTATAAAATATGGATGTAGTATCTGTGACGTCACCCATCTGTTCCTGAACGCTGTTTTGAAGCCAATCGACGGCAGCAGCCATATTGGAAATGTGGAACTCAAACAGACAGAGTGTGATGTAGTGTGAGCCTCTTAGCCAACAGCTATGTGTTGGGAGTCACGTCAGTCATGTCCTTATTTGGGCAAAAACTCATAATCTTAATATCTTCTGAACCGTCACCTTAGAAAAAAATTCACCCCCCGTACAGTGTGTGCAGATAGGGAGATTAGCTCCGTAGAGCCAAGCCGTTTTTTGAACCAGGCTGTAAACATGTTTTCATTAATGCTGCAAGGATCGTCTTTTTTGAATTGGTGTCTATGTGGTTTCCGGTGTTTCTGCAGCCAGCCTCAAGCGGATTCTCAATGAACTGCAGTTTATAACACTTCTGCATGGGCTTCATAGTTTGAGACCGGAGGTTGCCGCATGGTGAAAACATGTAGTGTGTTATTGAAATACTGATTTGTCACACATTTTGCCTCAGTCACAAAAGAAAACCTGCTTCTGTGATTTGGATTTTACACTTTGCCATATTGCAGCTCAATTATACAACCTAAATTTCAAGTAAGTTTGGACGCTGTTAAACATTTAAATAAAAATAGAATTTGATCATTTGCAAACCATACACACCCTATATTTAATGGAAAATAGTGCATAGACGACATCAAATGTTGAGACTAACACATTTTATCGTTTTATGAAAAACGTACACTCATTTCAATTTGAATTAGGGCAATTTGTAACAGGTTAGTAACATGACTTGGTATCAAAAGGGCAAGCAAGCGAGGCTGAGTCCCTAAGAGGTCCACCACTTTGAGTAAAATATTGGTGGTTTCATCATCTACAGTACAAAATATAATAAAAACATATGGACAATCTGGAGGACTCTCTTTACAAAAGGGACAAGGCCAATACTAACAGCCATGATCTTTGGGCCCTCAGGCAGCACTGTATTAAAAACAACAACATGACTGCAGTGGAAATCACTGCATGGGCACAGAATCACTTAAAAAAACATTGTCTGTTGGCAAATTTCATTGCTGCATTTACAAATGCAGGTTAATACTGTACCGTGCAAAGAGGAAACGTATTCACATGATCTTGAAATCCAAACCACATTCTGAACATATTACAAACAGCATAGCTCCCTTTGAGGAGAGTCAGTCTTTTAGCTCTCATAAAGACACTATTCATACCTTTTATCCCTGTGCATTGTAGATAACTGTCTTAAAGTATCCTGGTGAAGGATCAACACATTAAGAGTGTAGGGCGATGGAAGTCAACAGGAACTCTAACAGCCTTGTGGTAGTTGTACAACCAAATGCCAAGATATTAGATCTAAGAGTAGAATCAAATAAAGTTACCAGGAAAAGATTGAGACCTTTAGAGTCACCTATGATTAATAACCCATGTGTGGTTCTCCTGTGAACTGATCCCCCTGCAGAAGCCCCAGGGATGGATGTTGGACGCTACTGTCAACTAAAAAAGGGAAAGGCTTGATCAAGGAGTGAAATAATAATCCGAGGAAGGCATGAGACTGGACATTCAGATGTAATTCCAAAGGACCCATCCCTTCGGATCTGAGGTATCTTGTTTCATCTCTTGCTGCATGCCTCATTACCTATCAGCAAAAACATGAACATCAACTTCAGATGACAGCAGGCTAAAAATGGTGGCTATCAAAACCCAGGAACTGGCAAGGAGCTTCACTGGGGTGTCTGCTTTCGAGAGTGGAAGCCCTGGGTTCAGACAACTCCGAGTGAACGGGCTGTGTGCTCCGCTCACTCACACAGCGGGTAATGGGAACGGCATAAACACAGCTTAGGGTCTATTAGGCGAAAACTTTCACACTATTAATTGGATGCAGCTGCACATGTTCCTCACATCTTAGCCATATACACCAGCTGATGAGTTGAGGTCTGTGATGTATACTATAACTATACAAAGTTCCCTATACAGCTAAAGATGTAGGATTTAATGTTTGTTATTTTGCATTATCGACCGTTGTCACATCAGCCTCCAGTGACAGCAGAACACAAATCTTTAAGACCAACGCGAACCGAATGAATATGTGTCAGTAGTTTGGAGGGCAAAGGACACATAGGTGCCAGGTGTTACTGTACTTGACTACTTATCTCATTGCAGATGTATCTGTGAAAATATTAGCTGATAAGTAGCAAGAAACTGCTGCATGGAGAGTCAAATCTGTGTTTCAAACTGTTGATAGCAATCAGTGGATATCTTGAAATAAAATGAATGTAGTGAAACCTTTTGATCAACCTTGTCCCGCTTTAAAAAATGAAAAGTTAACAGTTTTGAAAAAAAAGTGTGTGTTTTTGCATTTAAAAAAAAAATATGGCAACATTTTTATCACTTTAACAAAACAGTTTGCTTCATTGTAATACAATAAAAAAAAGTCTGATGAACTATATGTGACCAATATGAAAAATGTATGTTCTATATCAACCAAATTCAGCCCAGTTTAAACTAGGGATAAGTAATATTGATTTTAAAATAAAACTGCCAAAAGGTTTATGTAATTTTACTTCATAATATCCATATACAGTATATCACAATGTTGCGTTTAGGACTGAAAACTTTTGGAGAAGTTTGGTTTTCCCTGCATGGGCCTGCCTCCACACAAATGTGCTGGAACATCATTTCTGCTTCATACTGCATGTTAATAGACACAATCAACAATAAAATGTAAAAACCAAGCAGCAACCTCCGGTCAAAAACTATGAAGCCCATGCGAAAGTGTTATAAATTGCAATTCATTGAGAATCCACTTGAGACTGGCTGCAGAAACACCAGAAACCACATAGACACCAATTAAAAAAAAGACGATCTTTGCAGCATTAATAAACATGTTTACAGCCTGGTTCAAAAAACGGCTTGGCTCTATGTAGCTGACTTGCCAGGCACACACTGTACAGGGGGGGTTGATTTTTTTCTAACACAACGGTTCAGAAGATATTAAGATTACCAGTTTTTGCCCAAATAAGGACATGACTGACTTGACTCCCGGACGGAAACACATAGCTGTTGGCTAGGAGGCTCAGACTCCGCCTCTTTACGTCACACTATGCCTGGTGAAGTACCGCATTTCCAATATGGCTGCCGCCGTCAATTGGCTTCAAAACAGCGCTCAGGAACAGATGGGTGACATCACGGATACTACGTCCATATTTTATACAGTCTATGGTGAAAACAGACATTTTTTTAAATTCATCAGCCTTCTCCTCATCAGTGGTGGATAAAGTACATGTCTTCCTTACTTAAGTCAAAGTATAGATCCACTTGGTCAAACATTACTCCAATACAAGTGAAAGTTCTTCCATCAAATCATGACTTGAGTTAAAGTACTGGAGTACTTCCTTTAATAATACTGAAGTATTCAAAGTACTTTTTAAAATATCTCAAAACATATTTTCACAAAGCATGAGTGCAGTCAAGAATACATGGGTGTACATTCTGCTACATTATGTTTATCTAGAACTCATTATTTAAAATCTAAAACGTAGGAAATATCAACAGTGACTATGTTACTCCAAGCACAGACAAGTTTAAAATGTTCATCTGGAATAAAACAAGTGTGTTAGCTACAGACCTCGACATGCTTTCTCAGGTTAGATGGTGATTTTTTGAAGGCTGATGAAGTTTGTGTGGTAAACAGATCGTAGATTTACAGCAGTACGATAGAGAATCTTCCTCTTTCTCGGCCATAGCCATCATCCCCACGACTAAATGAACGGACTGATCTGAATAAGGTTTGATCTGCATTTGATCTTCACTCAACCGAGGTACAGCTACACAATTTACACAAACCAAACACAAGAACACGAACAGTTACGGTCTTTGGGATCTGATATCAGAAAAGAAAAATAATCAGCTGACTTCAAAGCTAAAGTAGTGAATAACTACAGCATTGATAGAAATGTAGAGGAGTCAAAAGTATGATATTTGCCTTTCAAATGTAGTGGAGTAAAAGTAATAAGTTCTCCCAAAAAATCATACTTCAGTAAAGTACAGATACTCTTAAGTACAGTACTCAAGTAAATATATTTTGTTACTGTCCACCACTGCTCCTCATCAATCCTGAGGCAGAGTAAAACTGAGGACTCAATGCATATAAATAACCAGTCAATAAAGTTTGTTTTGGTCTAATATAACCGTTTGAATTCTAGACAAACCTTAAGCATGTTATCACATGAGAGCTCCAGTGAGGAACTTTCACTCTGTGTTGATTCTGGCGCCCCCTGTGGAGAAAGCAGTCAAGTAATTGGTGTTTCTTGGAAAAATATCACCCTGCTCTCTTTAAAGTATCAGGGTATCCTTATTCAGAGTCTCTACTCTGGATCATGTGAAAAGGCTCCATCAGCAGTATGCAGTTAATCAGTTGGTCTGACACCTTCCCCCCCATCAGTGCTTTAAAATATTAAATATCAATCAATCTTTATTTGTATAGCGCCAAATCACAACAAACTTTACCTTAAGTCACTTGACAAACATACTAGGTCTAGACCATACTCTATGATAAATTATTAACAGAGACCCAACACCAAGACAGGATAAGACTCAGTCTTATCTCATCTTAATCCACCATCAGCATTGCACCTCGCAGTATTTAGCTAGTTACAGCGGCAAGAAAAAATGTCCTTTTAATGTCCTTGGAAAGAGGGATAGAGGAGAATAAGAGAGAGAGAGCGAAAATAGTGATGAGACAAATATAACTAATGCGAAGGGGTAACTATTATTTTTGATGGTCTTGCTTGCTTTTTGAGGTCGTGAAGAGGCATCAGTATTTATGTCAGACAGTTTCGTCACCGGATTAAAAACTTGTCACAGGAGCTTTAAAAGTTTGTCGAAGTTCAATTCATGAAGCATCTTAACAAACAAGATGCACAATGTGTACCTTTGTTACACCAAGAATAAATAGGTAGTAAGCATGATAAAAAAAATAGACAGATTTATGGTTGCAGACAGATTTGTAATTTATTCCATGGTACCTAAAATCTAGTTTTGCAGTAATAGTACGTATTTGACAATAAAAAAGAATCAGTTCCTTCTCATTTAATTTACCCCCATCTCAGTTTCAAGTTTAACTTTTTGTGAAAGGTTAATTACAAGATAGAGGATACAGCCTGAAGATTTGTGGGTAAAGAAGCACACAACAGAGGCTTCCCCAGATTTAGCTCTACCTTTATAGACTCATTCCAGTGTGTGAGACGCTGTCAACGCCATCCTTACAGAGCATACGTCAGACTGGGTCAAATGCCCTCCTATTTCATTTCCAGAAGAGTAGTTGGAACTAGAACGATGTGATCTGAAGGAGCTGTTGACTAGCGTGGCTGACCTTCTAAAAACTCCTCTTTCAATTTATAACACACTCTCACACACAAACATGATATGCACATGTGTTCATTCACCGATCTTACTAATAGCAGCATCAGATACACACTTCGTGAAATTCACACATGCACACACACTTTGTAAATACTTGGCCTGGGGTCTGGGAGGAGGAAAGCCAAGAGGAGTCACTGACACAAGTTGCTACTGTGATTACCTCACGTCTGTTACGAGTTAGAAAGGAAACTTGTTCTGTCAGTACTTTGACAAGCTGCACAAGTGAAAATAAGGAAATCAGGAACAAGCATTGATGCTTTTAAAGTCAGTGTCTCATAGCAATGTGACATTGTTTTATAATATTTTTCATTAAGTTTCACCATAATAATAAATTATGTCAGCAAATGTGCTATCACAATGATTCCTTCTTAAAAATTGTATCTAGTCACATTTGATAAATCCAGATGATTTTGAGATCACTGATTTTATTTACTATTCATAGACAGTTATGGATCTGAATAAGTAAAAGCAGCTATTTTCTTGGTTTGAGTGCATCCACAGTATCATGTTACCATGGGGGTCTCCTGCATTTATAGGTCGAGCAGCTCGAGCCATTAATAACGGTGGGAGGTTCCTCGCTGTCAGCATTCATGCACCCTGCAGGCTTTACAACACATCTACATCTTGTTACATGCAGTCACTGTGAGGTATGCACACGTATGCATTTCTATCGACATATCAAAATTCTACACTGATCCATACTGAAGACCAACACACATGATGGCAGAGTCCACACTTTAATGTTTTTATTAAATAATGAAGAGATTTTAAAATAATGCACTGAAGTAAGAGTTTGGCTGCATCAACATTAGAAAAAAACACAACAATTAAACGATTGCATTATAAATAAAGCTGCAGAGAGGTCAAAGTGCATGTGAACAGATGAGTTCAGCTTCAAATTCTTGAAGTATTTTTTCTGTCTGACCCATAAATAAGAGTCACGTGTTCATTCCTCAGCTTGTTTGTTATTGTTTGTTGCCTTGGATATGGTCAAGGCCTGACACCTTGGCTTGACCCAGACAGTCATTTGGTGAACGCTATATGCTAACACATTAGCAGCAGGCGGCATGGTGTCCTGACACTGACACCTGACTCTGAAATCCAATCCTTTGTCCAGTAATGGGAAGGAGAAAAAAATCCCCCCCCCCCCGGAAACCCTTGCTTGTTAACCTGACTGCATTAAAAGAAAAAGCTCTCTGAGATAAAAGTGTAGAATGGCATGTTTTACCCCACAAAGATTGACCACATCTACGTAATAATCCAAACGCTCCAGGTTGGTTTTAGTAACACTGATTAGCACCCCTGTGCTATTATTGTTGAACTCCTGTGTCTACAGTGACTGACATAAGTGATTAAGTTCTATGCAGGCAATAAAGGTGGGAAAAAAACAGAGCTTTAAATAGATAGCAATGCTGCAGGGCACATTTAACTTACCCCAATACAAAACTTTTAAACTTTTACTTCTCAAACCAGATAATTTATAGAATATTTAAAGAAAGTTGACCTTGAAGTAGAGTTAGATTGAAAAAAAGTCCTGTTTTATCCTGACCATAGAGAGCTTGCATAGTCCGATAAGGTCTAACTAATTAGACCTTGAAGTAATTACAGCAGTTTTTTTTTACACCCCAGTGACCCCAAAGGGTGGGTCGCTTGTCTTCTGGGGGTCCCCGTGTTCCAACTTGTACAATTGAGCTCTGTAAGTGCTCTGAACGGTGAATGTTATTTTGGCTGTTGCTCCCTGAAGACACTCTGGCTACTCAAGTGTCAGTCAAGCCAGCAGTTTCCACTGGCTGGTTCCAGGATGGCCCCCCAGTTATACTAGGCTCTGTGCTTCAAAGCATTCAAGCCATTTCATCTTATTTATTTCAAGACTAATTAAATAGCTGCAAAAAAATCAATCAATAAATAAAATGAAATAAGAAATAAAGAACTGTCTGCCAGGGTCTATTTTTCACCTTTGTCTGTCCACTCTCAGTTCCTTAAACTGATGGCTGTAACCCAAAGCAGACACGAAGCCGGGTCTTGGAGGTTCCCCATGTGACAAGAATAGCTCCATGATTTCATGAATGAGGGACCTGCTAGCTGAGAGACTCCATTTCTGTGCTGACTCTGGATCTAGAAATCTTGGGGAACCATGCTCTCAACAAAACAAGCCTAAGGACTCTGATATTGGATACCTAAAAAAGATTGACAGAATTTCAAAGGATTACATTTGTATGGCTGCGTGTTTACTCTGAAATCAGTGCACTGCTGCTGGGAAGTGAGTGAGTGTAAGAGGGACAGCAGCAGCAGCAGCAGCAGCAACAGCAGCAAGTGTCATCTGGTCTTCCAACTTGGGGAGGGCTTTGGAGTTTAAAATGGTGTGAATATGATAGCCATTGCCATCGGTAGAGCTCATGCATGTAGAGATCTGTCTACACCATTGAAAGTTTGACAGTGCAGAGGCTCTAATCTGACAAAAAGGGCGGCGTAAATCAACAACAGCACTCGGGTTCTGGATATCTAATAAAAAGTTGGGACTTTTCCTGCGTCTCAGGCGGCTGCATGAGAAAGAGAGAAGGGGGGACGCACGGACTAAAGGGCAAGAGGAAGGCACCGAGGAGGTGAGCGACGGATTTTCCCTCGGAGGGGTAAAAAAAGATGACTGTGGTGTCTCTGGAGAACCACGACGAGACTGTGGTCGTTACCCCTTTGCTGCAAGATGCTGCTGAGCTGGAGCCTGCGGACCAGGAGTGCAGTGAGAGGGTGGTCATCAACATCTCAGGGCTGCGTTTTGAGACGCAATTAAAAACACTCGCCCGGTTCCCGACCACCCTTTTGGGAGATCCGCGTAAAAGGATTCGTTTCTTTGACCCGCTGAGAAATGAATATTTCTTTGACAGGAACAGGCCCAGCTTTGACGCCGTCCTCTATTATTATCAATCAGGAGGGCGGCTACGGAGGCCTGTAAGTGTTCCTGTGGATATTTTCTTGGAGGAGATCCGATTTTACGAATTTGATGAGGAAGCCATAGAGCTTTACCGAGAAGATGAGGGCCTTTCGAGGGAGGAGGAACGGCCAATGCCCAATAACGAGTTTCAGCGCCAGTTTTGGCTCCTATTCGAGTATCCGGAGAGTTCAGGACCTGCACGAATAATTGCTATTGTGTCAGTTATGGTTATTCTAATATCCATTATAATATTCTGTTTGGAGACTCTACCTGAGTTTAGAGAAGTCCCTGCTGAGCCAGAAAATCCCGCCAATGGGAGCGCGAACGGCAACGCGCCCAACCCGTTCACAGATCCGTTTTTCATGGTGGAGACACTTTGCATTGTGTGGTTCTCTTTTGAATTCACCATGAGATTCCTATCATGTCCCAGTAAAGCAGCTTTCTTTAAAAACCTCATGAACCTGATCGATGTGGTCGCTATAGCTCCATATTTCATCACCCTGGGCCTTGATCTGGCAGAGCATGAAGGCAGCAGTCAACAGGCAGCTTCTTTGGCCATCCTGAGGGTGATCCGTCTGGTCCGAGTTTTCAGGATTTTCAAGCTTTCCAGACACTCCAAGGGTCTCCAGATTCTCGGCCAAACTCTCCATGCGAGCCTGAGGGAGCTTGGGCTCCTCATATTCTTCCTGATTATTGGAGTTGTTTTATTCTCAAGCTCCGTTTATTTCGCGGAAGCAGAAGACCCCGAGACTGTATTTACGAGTATTCCTGATGCTTTTTGGTGGGCTGTAGTGACAATGACCACTGTTGGATATGGGGACATGTATCCCTCCACCATTGGAGGGAAGTTCGTTGGATCTTTGTGCGCAATCGCCGGAGTGCTAACCATAGCTCTACCTGTCCCTGTTATTGTGTCAAATTTTAATTATTTTTACCACAGGGAGAACGAGGATGAGGAAAATGATCAGTATGTGCACGTGACCTGTGGACAGCCGCCGGAGCAGGTGCAGCAGCAGCTCCAGCTCACCTTTGATGAGAGTGACTCAAACAAAAGTAGACAGTCGCTCTCCAAAACTGAGTCCTACAAGGGAAGCGACGACTTGGAAACTTTGACATATCCAAACTTAAAACCACGTGAGACATACACAGGGAAACTGACTGATGTGTAGAATCAGCTGTTGGAGACCATCTTTACTCTTGGTCTGTTTTCTTCCAGTGGACATAAAGTCAGGCCCCCTCAGGTCGGATGTTACAGCTGTCTTATTGGCATTGGTATCCAAACATGAGGCATCTCACTTAAACAAAAAGGCTCGCACCAATTTAACTAACAAGAGAAAATCATTCCTCGCACTGCTGCAACCTCTTACCTTTTCTTGTGGGGGCTTTATTGAGAAACAAAAATGAACGGATGAGGAGCTGTGCCTGAGTGCGTAATACAAGGGAGTCAGCATGTTTGAAAGATGTGAGATTCATGGGACATAAACAGTATAGAAGTTTGTAAAGCCATAAAATAAAAATCTTAGTCATCAAATTGTTTTTTTAAATGAATCCTAGTCTGAAAATGACAAGCAAAGACAGCTTGTAGTCAATTCTCAAAGTACCAAAACTTTAAGCAAAGCCAAAGAGAAGAAATAAACCGTGCGTCATAGCGCACATGACGCAACAGGTCCAGCCAAGACCGACACTGACACATAAACCAAGACATTCACCTCTCTGACACACAAGAGTTTACCAGACTGGGGGCTGGTAGAGCCCTTCAGTGCGTCTCTATGTGTACTTGTGGAGACTGGTCGCTGTCATCCGAGTATCCTAGCGCTTGTTTAGCACGAGGCACGGTTAAGCATTACTTTAAGGTACTCTGCAAGCAGTGTGTCACCTCCATCATTAGCACTATATTTGATAAAAGTGGCCTGTTAGTCGCTGAATAGACTTTCCCTGTAGGGTTCCACTTTGTAGAATAACGAGATCAGTGCTGTATGATTATAAATGAGTTTTTCAAACTCGGGGTAGTTTTTGATTACAGGGAGATCCTTCCCCTAAAAGCACAATCTCTTTAAGTGACATATTCATAACTTGAAATGAGAGAAAATATCTCTGCCTTAACTTTCTCTGGATGCTGTAACATGCCCTCTGACCACAACAGTAAGAACAAGTAGGCTCTGAGCGCCACTCTGTGGATGATAAATGACCCTGCAGAGAACAACACTCCTGATTAGGCTCTGCTGTGTGCAATGGTACCACTTCAGCTTTGCACTGCTGAAGCTGGTCCCACCTGATTCAAGCTCCTGCTCTTTGACTCATCCGGATGTTTATTATTGTTTACTGTACGCTCAGAAAAAGCCTCGCTACCTTCTCTCTTAATTCAGTGAGTTGTGTTTCCTGCTTACTTGCAGGAGGCAGACGATTAGGTGAAGCTCATTTCTCCATGAGAATAGCGACGAAATACAAGTGTGGAATTCTCTGCTTCTTCAACATACTGGATCCTTTTCTCACGGATATAATTGTGCACTGCCAGTGTTGTAGCCTACAGAGACTTAACGATGGGAACTCTGCCTTAATGGACATCGTGTGCATCAGTAGAAAAAGCAACATTCTTACTTGCAGGCTTTTTAAATGACCACGCTTTCTTTGTATAAAAGCCTTGTGTATAATGCGTTATTGTAAATCTGACTCTTTTCTTTTGTAGCTTATGATGCAAAGTGGGAATGGCAACTTCATGTGATGTTAACTTGCAGCTCGCTGTGACATAGCCCTGAACAATACGATGCAATGACTGCATGACATGGATTCATTGTGAATTTTAATTGTAATAAAATATTTATTTTTATAATTTAAACATGTATGTGAACTTAACTTATCTTTTTTATAAATAAATGATGAATCAGACAATATACAACTCGCTATATTTTTCTCTTAGTAAACAGATCAGAGTCACAGAAAGCAAACAGTCATTAGTTAAAAAGTAAAACTCATTAATTAGATCAGTTAACTTTATCAGTTTTGGTGCTGAATGATGGAAAAAAGGTGCAGAAGCAGACATTGGGTTGTCCTGCCACAAAACCAATTAACTTAATAAAATGCCATAGTGATAAATGGAGGGGGGTTATTTTGCTGGAGGCTCGTTTTAACAAATGAGACAGAGTTCTGTTGACCTGATTTTGTGTTGAATGTGTGATTTTGGAAAGACAAAAGACGGTTGTTTGGAGTCACTTTTGCCCTGACCCTGTCTTTGTTTTAGGCCCTGAGACACCCACCCACCCACATACAATGCAGACCCTCACAGTCAGCATATATTTGACTATACTGCTCAATATCTGCTCTTTTGTATCTCTGACTTTGTGGCAGTGGGCTGATTAGTTCTGTATTTTTTTCTTTTTGTCCTTTTCTGAAGTAAATTAATCATCCCCGCTGTCCTTGGTGCTGAATCTGATCCCCCGTCCTCTGCAGAGCGTTTCTATGCCAAAAATCTCTGCATTTCTCAAGCATTCTTTGCTCTTGAAGTCATTTAAAGCAATTAGAGTTTAAGAAGATTTTAAGTCAGAATAAGGAAGCAAATATTGGGTGTGTGAAGGGGACATCCTGAATGGGCAAATCCTCTTGATGTGATCTTCCACAGCCAGGGGGGTGATTTCACACTTCTGATTGCACACTATCAAAAATGACAATTGTGTATCAAATCTAGTCTTACAAAGGCTCATGTGTAGGGAATATCTGCCCTTGACACTTGCAACTATAACGTCCGCCAAATCTTTAAATCCTGGATTGACAGAATGAAATTGTGATATAGTCTCTCATAAACAGATGATGGGATCGATTTCCAAATTACAGATGATCTCCGATCTGACAAAGTGTGAGTTAAGAGGTTTTGTTAGGCCTACTCTCTGTCCTTCTTTGCAGTGTGATTGCGCCAGTGCTGGCACACGAGCGCTCTTGTTTTTGTGGTGTATGGAGAACTTCTGGCGGCGTGCTTTAGTAGAGCCGGTCTGCATTGCGTCGAAACCCTCCAACTCCTCCTCCTCCTTCTCCCCTCCCCTTCTCTCTTTTTCCCTCACCATCCCTGCACTTGCATGTAAAATACACAGCAAAACTTGCTTGACATTGTAGGGAAAACATTTGGACCTCGCTGCTGCATTTGGCTGTCTTCTGAAGTATCATTTATTCCCTTTGTTCCTTTTTTTCTTTTTTCGAGCCGGCTTGAAACACATTCTGCTCGTCATCCTATCTCCTCGCAGAAAGCAGCAGATTCCTGCTGATGCAGTGATGTCTGGAAATGCCAAGAGCTCGCTTATTGCCCCTTACTGTATCTCCCCCTCCTGAATTGCAGCGCAAGATTTTCTCCTGCAGTGTACTGTATGCTGCTCACACCACCGTGCCGCTGCGTGAGCAACTCCCGGAGCTGAAGCTTCTCCATCTCAGGCTCTTCTCATCACACTCATGATTTTCATCATGTTTGATCTCATCGTGCCTGAAGATGTTTAGATCCATCTGACAACACCTCTGTAAGGATGGCGATGACCACAGACGGGCTCTAGGCATGTTTTTCTGCTAGGTGCAATGTGAAGTTGCCACATGACACCCACTGGTGCCCTGCCGTTGGATGATTTTACTCGAGGACAAGACGCATTCAAGACCTACAAGAGCAACTCACGGTAAGCCTCAAAAATGCTGACTTATGCAATACATGTCGGTGTGATTGTTTTGTTCATGGACAACAGCCATTGACTATTACTGCATTGCTTCTCTATTTAGCAGATGACTTAAGCATCTTTTTTTTGCCCCGCAGTAGGCACATAAGCAGTGTAGATGCAGAAACGTGATTTGGTATCAGTATCAAATGCTATGCGTCACATCATAACTCAGGCTGGCTAGTGTGTCGTAGGATGGATCATTGCAATGCACACTTAAGACATAGAACCACGCATTTTTATGCTCAACTAAACAAACACTGGTACACAAGTACCATGAATGTTGCAGAGATGAAGAAAACAACATTAGGCATTTGATGTAGTATGTAGTAGATCATATGAAGTACATGAAAATCATCATAAACTTACTATTGAGCATTACATAATGATTGTGACAGCCCATGTTAAAGACATGTTGTAGACATTCCTCCTAGAGGTATTTGTTTTTACCTTCTCTACTGGATAACTGCACTAATTGCAGGCTGAGGGAAGCAAATAAATAAATAAGCTGCAAAAAATGCTGAGCCATCAGATTTCTTGGCCGTTTGATCCCATTATTTCCTCCTCTCTATCTCTCTATTTCTCTCTCTCCCTCTACCTCCCTCTCTGGGTGACAGAGGCAGCAGTAACAACAGCAGCAGATGCACCGTAGAGCAGCAATGGTCAAGTCAGCGAGAACCGCAGTGGAGCCGCACTGAGGCAAAGCAGCCAGCCAGCCAGCCCCCCTTGAATCTGGGGACATCTCCAACTATTTAAGGGGTGTGGGAAGCTGAGGAGAGGAAAAGTTCCCTTTACCTGAATGCCTGCTTAGTCAGATTAACCAATATCCCAACAAAGCTCCTTTTCCTCTTCCTCTTCCTCCACCACCTCCTCGTCCTCCAAACATGACCGTGGTAGCAGGAGATAACATGGACGAGACCTCTGCGGTCCCCGGCCAGCCTCAGGACACCTATCCGCCAGATCACAATGACCATGAATGTTGCGAAAGGGTGGTCATCAATATAGCAGGTCTCCGGTTTGAGACACAATTGAAAACTCTCTCACAGTTTCCAGAAACACTTCTGGGCAACCCAAAAAAACGTATGCGGTACTTTGACCCTCTGAGAAACGAGTACTTCTTTGACAGAAACCGACCCAGCTTTGATGCCATCCTCTACTACTACCAGTCTGGAGGCCGGCTGAGAAGACCAGTGAATGTTCCTTTGGATATGTTCTCAGAAGAAATCAAATTTTATGAGCTGGGAGTGGACGCAATGGAGAAGTTTCGTGAGGATGAGGGCTTCATCAGGGAGGAAGAGCGTCCGCTGCCTGAGAAGGAGTTCCAGCGACAGATCTGGCTGCTCTTTGAGCATCCTGAGAGCTCAGGCACTGCGAGAGGGATTGCCATAGTGTCTGTGATGGTGATCCTGATTTCAATAGTCATATTTTGTTTAGAGACTTTACCACAGCTGAAAGAGGACCCAAATGGTCGCATGGTGACAGTCGGGAACACTACTGTTTTTTACAAGCCAAATATCCTCACTGACCCCTTCTTTGTCATTGAGACACTCTGTATAATCTGGTTTTCCTTTGAGCTGATTGTTCGCTTTCTTGCGTGCCCAAGCAAACCGGCCTTCTTCAAGAACATGATGAACACGATCGACATAGTGGCTATCATCCCGTACTTCATTACACTCGGCACCGAGCTGGCAGAAGACCCAGAAAAGGAAGGGGTGGGGGAGCAGGCAACATCTCTGGCCATTCTCAGGGTGATCCGTCTGGTCAGGGTGTTCAGGATCTTCAAGCTGTCACGACACTCCAAAGGACTGCAGATTCTGGGGCAGACCCTCAAGGCCAGCATGCGAGAGCTGGGATTGCTGATCTTCTTTCTGTTCATTGGAGTCATCTTGTTCTCTAGTGCTGTCTACTTTGCTGAGGCAGAGGAGCAAGAATCCTACTTTGGCAGCATCCCAGATGCATTTTGGTGGGCTGTCGTGTCTATGACAACTGTGGGCTATGGGGACATGGTACCAGTCACTATTGGAGGCAAGATTGTAGGATCTTTGTGCGCAATTGCTGGAGTGTTGACAATTGCCCTCCCAGTACCTGTTATTGTGTCCAACTTCAACTACTTCTACCACAGGGAGACAGAAGGAGAGGAGCAGGCCCAGCTGCTCAACGTCAGCAATCCCAACATACCATCTGAAACCAACTCCAGCCGCCGTAGTTCATCCACCGTCAGCAAGTCAGAGTACATGGAGATCGATGGAGATATAAACAATAGCATTGACAACTTTAGGGAGGCAAACCTCAGAACTGGAAATTGCACTATAGCCAACCAGAACTGTGTAAATAAAAGCAAGCTGCTTACAGATGTTTAGACACTAGTTAGGAACTTTGGGATCTCATTGGGACTGTCATATGTGGAGTAGACCATCAGTTAGGAATGTTTCATTTACCTCTCCAAAGCACTCAAAGGCATTAGGCCTATAACTATGCTCAGCTATATAGAAAGGAAACAGAAAAAATTAAGATCTTAGAGTATGTGACAGGTAGATAGAATAATTAATTCTCTGATCCTACAAATATATAGTTAAAAAGTGAACATTAATTATTACGCGTATACACGACTCCCTGGAGGAATCAGAGTACGCGCTGTCTTATCAGAAGACGGCGTGATAATTAAAATCTTATGCATGGAGTACAGATAACATTTCAGCAAGTTGCACAATGCACCAGAAAAGTCTGCAGAGACATGCAAGCATCTGCAGCCAAGTGGTAAGCGCCAAGAAGTTAGGTGACCCCTGCTCCCCCCCCTCCCCCATCCTCTCTCCCGGCTCCCTACGAAGGATCTACTATTCAGCAAAGCACCTTATAGGAGGAGGACTGATCTCTCTTGTTTGGATGTAAACAGATGGCGATCTACACGCTTCACAGACATCCGCAATGCTGCTGTTTTCCAGCAGATGCTATAATTGTGATATCACCAAGTGATTCAATGCCATGCCCTTTAGACGCAACACAGCACAATGATACAGTGAGCTTCACACAAGCATGATTAGAGACTTTCCATTTTGATATCGGCATGCATGAGACATATCTCACACAATGGAAAGGATGTTCTTTTAGATACCTGCCTCCATCCCCCCTTTCTCATCAGTTTTCATTCTGAGTGCACTGGATGAGTTTTCACTTTGAAATGCTAATCATTTAGAAGTATAGAAATTGAATGTTAAATCTTAAGGGAACAGTACATAAATGAGATCATAGCATGAAAAAAGTAACCTGCATTATGGTCTATTGACTAAGGTACTTTTGTATCCTGGTATATTTAATGCATGACATGAGTATACAGCTTGTTGCAATTCAGGCACTCTGCAGTGCCCTATTGTCAGGGAAACTAAGGAAATCAAATCCTGGATGTTTCTGAATTGCGATGAAATATATCCAAACCCAACTTAAGGATGCAGAGTTTCTAATTAAAAGTAGTTGAAGAAACTGAATAAATATTATCAAAAATGCATATAATCATAATAAGCACCAATTACAGTACTAAGTCAATAGAAGCAGTGCATGGACCTTCTTTGAAAAAGGAAAAGTTAACATATCATTAGTCATGCTTCCATTTCCACAATCAAATTTAGTATGTATTGGTTTAGGATCCACTAAAAATAGGGATCAATACAAAATTTCTCTTTGGAGAACTATCCTGACATTAGTTGCTAGTGCCTTTATCCCTTTCACCAACAGGACCAGTGAAAGTGCCTCTGCGTACAACGGGATTGGTGAGGTTAAGAAGAGCTGGTTTACCCTCTGTTCACGCGTTGATACACTGTTGGTTAAGATGTTAATGATGCCGATGAGCAAGGTTGAAACAGCAGGTGATTGTGGTCAAAAAAAGATGATCCATGGCTGTTATGCACAACCCAGTTTTCATGCCGTCACGCACTTAATTATGCCCTTAAGCAGCAATGTATTGTATCTGCATGTTTACCAATCCAATTTAAAAGGGAATATCTGTAGGTTTTACATATAATTTACTTATGTCTATTTTTGTTTGTGCACCACGCATCCTTTCAGGGTCTCTACCTCAGTGAGGTCATTGCAAACTTGCTGCAGAGCTGCAAGCTTCAATGCAGGGCTTCCTATACCATAATGCAAAATGGAACCTTAAGTGTAAACTGCAGTCATGCAACATTGAATGTGAGAGTCCCAAAGCATAGCCTTTACACAAGCACTTAGGGCATATAGTGTACCACAATCCCACTCCTTTTTTCACTTAAAGCTACGCACAATCAGAGCATTCATTGTAGAGATTGTTTGACTCTCCTAATAGGATGGGACTGACTGTTTTCGTTTCTTTGAAACAATGGTATCTTCTGTTACTGTTGTGTCACAGAAACACACTTGAATGTGTTTCAGCACACACACACATACACACACACACACTCATACATGTGTAAAAGACAATAGAGATGTAATAGATTTAAGTCATGTCATCCTGCGATCCGTGGGCATTATGACGCACAGCTAAGTGTTGCCCGACTTTTTGCACAATCATTTTGTTCTGTTGCTTAAACCCTTTTTGCTTGTGATGTTTTTTTTTCCTCACAGTCGTGCATTGTTCTCAGCATAGTTCTAGAGAGGCTCACTGCAGATAGATTTGGACAAATTGTTATGGCTACTTGAAAATTTCCAGCTACTGTACATGCATTAACACTCGTCACAACAATAGTAAGACTTTGTACTGTGCTGTATCCTCTTTTTAATTTAGCACTCGCCTCACAAGGTCTTGTTTAAAAAAAAAGCTCCACTGCAGTGCTACTTGAATGTCATAATCTTTTCTTTTGGTGCAATGGCTTTTCTTTGTGGTGCCAGCACCAGACAACTGCTGTTTTGTTACAGTCACACATGATTTGAGGCGTCAGCTAATGTAAGCTGCCTTTAATTGTTTTGAACAAGTCTTTTCCCATCCTTGAATTGTTTTTACTGTTTTGTTTATTGGTGGCTGCTTGGTTAGTTTAGGCCTCTGTTATTATTTGATCTTTGTACTGTACTGCTGAAGAGTGTCTGACTCAGGCGAGGTGACAATTTTAGAGCCTTGCTAGATGTCGGTAACTTGTCAAGAGTGCAAAAACGATGCATAATTGTGTCAGGGATTTTCAATTTGTAAAGGTTTTCTCATGTAGAAGGACATCGATGATACCCAATACCATACATTATATTACCACATGTAGGCTGAAACAAGAAAATTATAGTCTCTTAATGCAGCTATCAGGAAAAGTTAGCTTTTGTCACAAGTTTCTCATACAACTGATGCTTGAAAGTCGATGTGTGTGACATGTCCTGCAGGAAACAGCAGAGGGTGAGGTGAAGAAAATATAAATGATTTCCCTCACACAAGCAGTACTGTTGCTAGTCTTGCTGTGGAGGGCATGTATGGATGGTGCTATGCATTCAATTACCCAAAAGAGACATGCATTCTTAACAGCAATAGAATAACAGATAACCTGTTTCTTAGATGCTTTTTTGTAATAAAAAATAAATAAAATAGGAAAACAAATCTATTTTGAATGTCAGAGAAAATGCGATCACGGATAACTCACAACAGGGCTGTTTACGTTCCTCTGTGCTGTGATTTTGTACGGTCAAATGTAGAGGCTGACAATGTGTGGAGAGAAACCCGAGAAAAATCCAAATATAGGCTTTGTAATAGCGTCAGTCCCCATTAAACACACACAGGTCGGACTGGAGTTGTTTTGCAGTCAGGAACAAAGGCTGCGAAGGGTTCAGTTGAACCTATAAGGCAGTCCCAAAGGAACAGCCCATAATGCACTTAGAGAGGATCTATCTTCAGTTCACTGGACTGATCAGCTGTGTGAGACCAAGTCAGAGAAGGTGCCTAAAATGTTTTACATATTCATTTGTTTAGCTTACTGTTAGGTGTTAGGCTTCTGCAAACAAACACGAGTGAGAAGATCTTAAAAAATGACAATATTAACCGAATTAAACTATAAGAAAAAACATGAAATGTCATGACAACAAAATGCAATTTAGCAACAATAAGGTAGAGAAAGTAACCACTATATACTGCAATTACTTATGAAAAACTAGTTTATTGTGTGTCTTTACTTTACTTTTATTTTTTTGGTGGCACATTTAGGAAGAACATGCCATATACTGGAATGTCAAAGACAATATATCCCTCTGGCAAGCCATGATAATGAAACTACTGTATTATGATCAATTGCTATACACTAAATGATATGAACAAGAAGTGTACTATTTTAAAAAACAAACACATTGTTTTGGTTTGGAGAAACAAAAAACAGGATTCATTCAATCACCACGTCCACATTTTCACCACTGCTGAACCTTACTGCTATAATGTATCTCTACAAAAACCTACTAATCGCAAAAAACTGCATGGTCGATGGACGATTGCATGAGTTTTGCCTTTCAAACTGTGGATCAACTATAAAACAGTTGCATCATTTTAAAAAAAGAAACCCTTGCTTTCATCTGCACCAAGGCTTCCTGTACGGCCCTGTTCAGAAGTAGTCGTGAAACGTGTCCTCTGCTGGATTTCTTAAAAGCACCTTAGCGCTGACCTCATCACCAAGGCGATGTTGGGGGATGGAGGTCGTGCTTGCGAGGACATTAAGGGCTAGTTTCTCAAACTTTATCTCTATTCTCGGACTGAAACGCTCTCTCAAGTGACATTTTGTCTGTTCTTATCTCAGTCTAGACTGTAGTGATACTGTGCGGTGGGAAACATGCCAGTCATGTCCAAGCAGGGCCTACGCCACACACCCTCCTCTGTAACACATTGATCTTGAGGCACTCTTGTCTGCTAGAGGTCTTGATGTTGGACTGCTTTCTGCCTGATGAGGAGGCACCAAACAGGAATAAAAGGTCGGGGAAGCTGTGTGCTTCCTCGCCAAAGATGAGAAAATCTCGTTTGTGTTAGGAGTGCAATGTCTAGAAGTTTGACTTTTCTGTCAAGGATGCACGTTTAATCGCTAGTAGGGAGAATTTTGGAGCAAAGTGCAAAAGGACTGTTGAACTCTTCTGCTCTGTTTTTCATCCACAAGCAAACCAAATTCTGATTGTGTTACCCAATCCAACCGTCATTGTCATATTGTGTTCACCAAGGATTATGCTCCAATGTGTTCAGTTTGTCCGAGGATGACAAAGGCATGGTCTGTGATCTATGCAAGGGTTATTTATTTTTTCTTATATCACTTATGATTTCACCTTACATTAACTTCAATAAATTTTTAAGGATCTGCTGGTGTTTGCTCATTTCGCCTCGGGATGGGGGTGTTTAGTTTATCTGCACAAATAGTTGCACACATAGTGAGCCTGTAACACTAAGATGTCACTGCTTGTTCTGCACTGCGCTAACAGGAGAAATATGCTGCAGTATGCGTTGTTACAGAACTCCAGGTCTCAATCTAAATGTGTCCTACGTCTGTACTACAGCACCCTCTCACTAAGGCCATTAGCAGTGATTCACGGGGCTAAGGTAATGGTTCCACACTAATCCTCTTGTCCCAGGAGAGCCCCGCTTACCTCTGTCATTCTCTGCACGTTGTTACACACCTCAGGGGCCTGAAGAGCTCTCCTCCACCTTCCTGACTCTCTCTTCCTCCTGCATTCACATAGACACAAGATTCAAACACTTAGAGGCATTTGCTGAGAGCAGAGTCATAAAGTTATTGGGAAGAAACTTGGAAATACTTTAATTAATTGTTTCTAAAATGCATGTTATGCTTTTCAAGGTTGTCCTTAAACTCCTTATTTTTTCCAACATATGTTTAAACAGTTTTCTGCACTACATACTTTTACATAGACAACAAGAAGTTGATATTTTGCTTGGAAGTATTTGGCAAATGATTGTATGTTGCTAAATTAAGGGACTGTTTAAAGATAGCTCTAAATAGTGACGTTGTATTGACATACTAATCAATCAGTTTTTATTGGTGTAGTTTTATATCATGTCAAGAATGATCCCATGGCACTTAACATGTTAAACAGGCCTAGACTGTACGCGTTGTTATATTATTGTAGCATTAATCCACCATCAGCAGACACATGCAGAGACCTGTCTCTCAGATGGACACCCATCTGCCTCAACCAGATATGAAGGACAAATTTAGCTGACTGAGCCAAGTTAAGCTTTTGCCATCCATTAACCTTTTAATCAAACTCTATGAACATCTTTTTATGTGTGATCACTGACAGCCTCATAATGAACAAGTCTTCATATAAAATACAGTGCAACTGTCGAGGGCAGTAACCCGAAAAACAGCCAACAAACAGGCACGTCCAATCATATCTTGGTCAAAGGCCAACCGAGTAATGACACTGAAATACTTTGGCGCTGTTTTCCTTGGTGGGAAAATGATTCATCCCCACATCTGTTCTCTGACGGCGTAAAGCGTGAGCATTAGAGGAGAACATTGGCCAGCAGAGGCCTCACACTGAATGTTGCAGCTCTTCTTCTGTCTCCCTCTATCTGTCCATCTGTCTCCCCCTCTCTGTCTCTCTTGGTGTCTCTGTCCCTCTCAGTTTCCATGTCCTGCTGCAGGCTCTCGGTGTCTGCAGACCTGCTCTGTGTTTGCTGTACGGTGACCTTAACAGAAGTGAGCCTCCTCTTCCTTGTCCTCTGCATTGCCCTCAGGAAATGCAGCACTCCTCACTCTGCAGGCAGCAGTAAGGGTGGGGTGAGCTGGCGTTGGTCCCACTCTTCTTGCTCACACATACTCTCTCTCTGTCTGTCTTTGTCTCTCTCCCTCGCTCTCCCTCTCTTGAGTGCTCCAAAGCTCTGCTGGACTGTAATAGCATGGAGCAGGATGCAGAAGATGAGTACAGCCGTAGAACAAAATATCACACCTGCTTTTAATAGAAGTCTCTCTCTTTTGTTTTTTATCTTTCAGTATCTTTTTCCCCTCCATCAGCATTTGTAGTTAGCGTGTGTTTCTTAAAGCTGCACTCATTAGTAATTTAATATCAGCAATGAAATAAAGGCCCTGTGTGTAATGTGAAAAATGCAGCCTGCAGTAATGAAGTCAGACAGAGCTAAGGCTTTTTCCTGCAGTTTACCCAAATCCTAGGAGCATGTTAGACCTCTTTCAGCTCACTGTTTTGCCCAAACAATTCTTTTTCAGTCTCACTACTCTCATCGGCCCAAAGCCCAGCAGCCCCAGCTGTTTTTGTTTGCTACCTGCCAGCCCCAAACAACAGACACAGTAAGTAACGTGGGGAAGCTTTCAGCCTCTAAATAACCAGTTATTTCCTGAAGTTAGTGGAAACCCAATCTTGAAACCCCTCAGCTGTCTTCTGCCAACAACAAAGACCTCTGGGAGTAATGGCTGACCTTTTGACTCTTAGCAATAAAGCTCTTCCTGCTAAGACTTTCTTACCATGCATTGCCTTTCCTTACAGTCCAACTTGCAATTGGAGAAGTGAGCGTGGAGCTGGATTAGGAGACTACGTCAACAGCAGATTGTGAGCCGCACTTACATGCAGATATCTGTTTAAAGACATTAATTAAAGCTAAATCGTTGTAGATGACCACCAATAGGATCCAGTATTGCATTAATACGGATTGCATTCTGCTTCCTCTTCACTCTACATGGATTATCATTGAGACAAATAGCACTACTTGGACTTCAAACAGTGTAGAAAGTTTCTAAAATATCATGACACTGGTCCGATATTGAATTATTCAGTTGATACAAAAGAAGTAAAAACACCCTCACAAAAAGGAAAAGGAAAAAACAATGACACATGCCATTCCCCATGGAAGCAACATTATGACTGGTATCTCTGAACATTTTCAACCCTCCATCAAAATTCAATTCTTAAATAATTACAATAATAGATGAATACATTAAAAATAAAAAAATTCAAAATACAAAAAATAAAAAAAGGAGGGGGGGAACTAGTTCAGCTGGCAAGTAAGAAATTATATTATTAAATTATAATAATAATAATAATAATAATAAGAATAATAAGAATAATAATAGTAATTAGTTTGATTTGCTAAAAGTTAAAAATATTTAAATAAACAAATAGATAAAAATATTATAACTGAACAGTAAATAATCATAGTCATGATAATAATAACGGTAATAATATCCGTAGTACTAATCATGATTCTTAGTATCATTAACACCTTAACCTTAACCATCATCATCTCTGCTTTTTCCTGTAGTGTAGAAAGTTTCTAAAATATCCTGACACTGGTATAATATTGAATTATTCAGTTGATACAAAAGAAGTAAAAACGCCTTCACAAAAAAACCCGAAGGAAAAAACAATGACACATGCCATTCCCTATGGAAGCTTAAAATTATAACTAGTATCTCTGAACATTTTCAATCCTCCATCAAAATTCTAAACAATTTTTGTTTTCTTTTAATGATTACTGTTGAAGAGGCTAAGTTGTACAGACTGCTACAGTCAATGGTATTTTATATTCTCATCAACATAAAAAAAATCCTGCCTCTCTGTGCCCCCCTCTAGATGGAGGCATCTTCCTATTTAAATAAATATTGACATAAGTTCATTTCATAAGGGGTTTTTATTGTACTGAGTTAAACAATGACAAAAAAACCCCCATAAATCTTCTCGGCCCTATTGTTTTTGCAAATGTTACTTAAAAACGAATCATGGAGAATTTCTGTTTGTTTGTTTGTTTGTTTTCTCATTTAATGTCTTTTACCCCTTTGTGCAGAGACCAGACAGAAGAGCGGGGAATGACATGCAGCAAAGCGCCAAGGGTTGGAATCGAATGGCCCGCCATGAGGACAACACATGAACCTCGAACATTACACGATTTAACCACTAAGCCAAACGGGCGCCCCATCAAGGACAACGTTGATTTGTTGCTCTACAGTCTAAATTATAGCAGCATGATGCTAAATTCTATCCTACACTGCAAGTGAAATAGTCTCATTTTGAGTCAAAATGTGTTATCCCACTTGATTTAAGATAAATTTACTTAAGTTACATTTGAGCAAGATAGAGGGACTTTTATTTGAGTGAAAACATACTAATTGTTAGCATTCCTGGCTTATTCTGAGACACTAAGCTTTAAAATACTTGTAAAATATTGTAATATTATAATATTACAATTTTAAGATCACAGTTTTCTAAAATATTACGTCTTATTTTAAGAAATCTTACAAAGCAAATTTTAACTTGTTCTATTGGCAGATTTTTTTGCTTACTTCAAGGTAAAAGTACCTTGAAATACTTTTTTTTCCCCTTGTTTTTGGAGGGGCATTTTTTTCCAGTGTGGGAACCAGGCAAATCTGTAAGCTTAAATTTGTGCATATACAAACCATAAGGATGGTAATTTATTTAAATTTTATGTTGGTGACTAAATCTTGTCATACTAAATGTTTGCATATTAACTTGAATTGAAAGACATATGAACTAGCAGCAGCAAGGATAGCATCCTGCTGCTTCATCAGATATATTGTGGTCCTGATCTGGAGAGGTGTTCAAAGACAATCCAGTCTGTGTTGGTAACACTTCTTAAAAATAGCCAATCAAAGAAGTTTCTGACTAAATATATTTGGTCTGATGATGCCAGACTAGGTGGATGCAGGACTGGCTTAGAACTAACATTAGAGCCCATGTTTGGTAATAATGTTGCAAGTTATCCATCAACAGTGGTAATGATGATAATGTTTATTAGATGGATATTGTGCTCTCTGCCATAGAGGAATACAATTTATCAGACTACACCAGAATAACTAATGCATTGTTTGTTGTGGTCATTATGTAAAATGGAGATGTTTTCATGGTATAGTTGGAGGTTTTAGGTCATCACATGCATCCAGGTGTCAGCCTCCACATGCAAATTAGAAGCATGTAATTGAAACTGTGGTGTAAGCCGCTGTCTTGCTAATCCCTGATCAGCATGTTGGACTAATTGAGGTGCTGTCGGCCAGTGATGCCATAGGCTTCCATCAGGTTTAAAGCCCCCCAACACACACACACACACACACACACAATCCTACAACTGCCTACACACATCACCGTGAATGGAAAGCTGTCTGCTAGCTGTTGGAAAATGTGTTCTTATCAAGAAATAAGAGCTTACAGGCCATGCCTGCATACAAAAAAAAACTGTGGCTGGAGGTTCTCAACCCCGACTGCCTCTATCTTTCATTCTGTTTCACACACACACACACGCACACGCACATGCACGCACGCGCACACAAAGGATAGCTGATTTGCCTGAGTCAGGCCTCTGGCTCACTTGATATTCCCCGATCGATTTCTTTGAAGACAGACACTCATCCCATACCCCCAGTACAAAAATGCCATGCCATTCCTGTTGACGACATCCAAAAAGTTTCTCAAGGGCCTTTTCATTGCGGCCCATTCAGCTGTGCATGCACAGTATCACATGAGTACTCTATATCAAATCTCAAGCGTCCTCTGGTGTTGGATTTAACTCTGTGTAAAACCAAATCTGAGAAGCCTGTGCACAGAAATCATCCTGGAACAGCCTCCTCTACAGTAGGTCCTCAATGTTAACAATGTGCAAAATAGCTTGGACAGCATTATTGGATCTCCCTAGCTTGAGCCAAAGCCCTTGGGCCTAACACCACCCCACCCCCAGGTCCGAGCCCACCAGCCTCTCTTATCCCCCCGATCCCCGAGGCCCTCTCTCTGGCCCACTTCCTCTTTGCATTACCTCCATCAGGCCGGGCTGCTGACACACTTGTTTAATAATTAAGGGCACGTCCATAATTTCCTCGTCCTTGTGGAAGTCCACAAATGGTCTCTGTGAAACTCAGGCCAGTTAAATGTACCTCTTTATCTCGAGCCACTGACAGCCCTACATCACCGTAGTGATGTGAAAGAAATGAAACAATCCAGTGAAGGTGGTGATAGAGGGATGAGAGAGAATGAGTTCATCATCATGAATTATCCACTGATCTTTTTATCAGCTTATCCAATTTACATTGACATAGACTCACTCACACATTATGGAGCGTAATGTCTGCCATCACTCTGTGTTCTAGGAATAATGCATGACGGGGTACATTGACTATAAACAGACATAAGTATGTCTGTCCACCATTGTAAAGACTAACAAGCTATTGATAATACTATAAGAGTTGTTTCTTTTCTGATAACAGAATCAGAAATACAACCATCACTGCCTGAAATGCGTTATCTCCAACAAGTGAGTGTGCCGGTCAGTGTACAGATTTGATACTAAAGTATGTAATCACTCTAAAGATCTGTGTTTTTTTCCTCCTTTAAACAGTGGACAACATGGCAGTGCATATATTTTGGCTGCCACTACCAACTACTGTTGTTTGAGTTAAGAGACACACTGTGCACTGCTAGCAAAGGGTTTAAGACTGGGCAAAACTAACAAATGTCAGCAGTCAGTGTTTTCCTATCACACACTTTAAGTCTGTGTTTTTATTTTATTTTATTCTCAGTTTAGATTTAAAAAAAAAGTGTTCAACACAAATAATCTGCTTCATGATAGACATCTGGGTTTCTCCAACGCTCTCTAGTGGATACAAGATAATCAGAGACACTGTGTATTGCTGCAAACGTTAGCTCAGCTTCTTTTAAAGGGAGGATTGCTGCAGTTTACTGAGTGAGTCAAGTAAAGCTCTGATGGCAATCTTGTCACCTCCATAGCTCCAAGAATGACCTACAGCCAGTGGTGGACAGTAAATTTACTTGAGTATTGTACTTAAGTACATTTTTTGAGTATCTGTACTTTACTTGAGTATTATTTTTGGGGGGTACTTATTACTTTTACTCCACTACATTTCTATTAACGCTCAAGTTACTCACTACTTTTGCTTTGAAGTCAGCTCATGAATTTCCTTCTCTTTTCTGAAATCTGATCCCTAAGACAGTAAAATGTGTTTGTGTAGTTCTGTTTGTCTCAGTGGTTTAGTCGTACCTGTATATCGTGTGTCTCCACGGTTGAACATGGAGCAAACACAGAGCATGTTTAACTCAGATCAGGCAGTTCATGTTGAGGTGGTAATGATGGCTATAATTCTCCACCTGAGCACCCATGGTCATATCTTCAGCCCGTGTTAGAGGTTTTTGAAATGAAGGATGATACGTATTGTTTGAAATGTTCTCCCTGTTTCCCACTCTGCCCAAACAAACAAACATTCGCAGTCCAACCTGAGAAAGTGTGTTGAGCTATTTAACATTTGTTTCATTCCAGATGAACATTTCAAACTAAGTTGTCTGTGCTTGGAGTAACTTAGTTTCTGATTTTATTCCATGGTATAGTTTGTAGAGATTTCAAGTTATGGTTTCTAAATAAACATGATATAACATAATTTACTCCTATGTATTCTTGACTGCATTTATGTATTTTGAAAATACAATGTTTTGAGATTTATAAAGAAGTACTTTGAATACTTCAGTATTTTTAAAAGCAAGTGCTTCAGTTCCTTAACGCAAGTAATAACCTGACAGAGCAAATTTCACTTGTATTGGAGTAATATTTGACCTGGAGTATCTATACTTTGACTTAAGTAATGAAGCTGTGTACTTTGTCCACCACTGTCTACAGCTGTTGAATAGAAATAATAATACTCATTTCTAATTCGCATTGGGGCAGCTTCTAGTGTGCAGACTTTATCTTATGTTTTTAAATTTGTTGTCTCTGTCCAGTACAGCACCCAGTATTTTAAGATTTCAATGTGCGTGCCACTTCTATTTTACTTAATACAAAGTACCATGAATATACAGCAAGTATCTTTTCTCAAAGTGCATCGGGAAAAAATGTCATTGTCTTATATTCAGGTTTGGAAATCAACTATTAATATTTGTTACAGCAGACGGCACCACTTATATGTAAATCAGGTGTACCCCTCATGACTCAGGCCGACTGTTACTCACAGCTACGGTGCCAGGGGGAGGATCAACCTAAAAACAGACAAAGAGGTGGAGCTGAGGCAGGCTAACTGGCAAACAGTTACAGTGCACACACCTGTCAGTCAAGTCAGCCACACTGGCTCCATTTTTCAGCACTAGAGGTTAGTTAATTTTGAGGAATGACTGTTCAAGACAAAGAGTTTAATGGCAGTTGAGACTTTCATTTAAATATATGATATCAACCACATGATGGTGCTCATGGGAAGTTAAGAGGATCAGCTAAGGCAACAAGGTCCATCCTCTGGAGACAAGGATGTCTGTGAAACATTTTACAACATCTATCAAATAATTGCTCGAATCAGGCTGGACCAAAGTGGTCATCAAATATGTAGAAATAACATTTTCTGTGGTTTTTTCACTTTAGCTCAAGATATAATTCACTTAATTAGTTGTTGAAATGTGCATTTTCATTCCAACCCACAATCCAGCTGGGGTAGAGCCTGTCGTCAGTGCTCCTGTCTGGATATGTCCTTGCGGTATCAGGCGATGTGGATCTCAGTTTACATGCTCACTCGCCTGGTTTGCAGTGTCAGCGTGCTTGTCTCGGGGAGAAAATTCTAAACTTTACATCAACGGAACCGGCGCTGTGACCTTCCCGCTTCAATTTCATCACTGCATGGCGCTGAAGGAGGCCAACAAATACAAAACCACAAAAGGATATCACCATGAAGCAGGGCAGGGATGAGATCATCAAAAACTGCACATCAGTTTCAGAATGCTGCGTCACTGTGATGCTGAAAAGGCTGATTCAGGAGTTCATAGCTTCAAGATTAATAAAGCAATTCGATAAAGATTTAAGACATTTTGGTGAACTAATTGTCTTGCCAAGAGATATATGGGAAGATTGGTATCATTATCATGTGTGTTAAATATGGTTCTCGAGCCAGAAGCCTATTTGCTAGCTTACCTTAACACAAAGAAATGAGACGTCATACCAGCTAGCATGGCTATATCCAAAAAGCTTATTCACACATATCAACAATCACATGGCTATGCATAAACCATCTGCTCATCATGTATCTGTTTCAGTTCGGGAGGGCCTGATTGACAGAGTGGTGCCACATATTTCTCTTTCACATCAACAAGCTAAGCTAATGCAGGCTAAGCAGATTTGAGACTGGCATATATATCTAATCTATAATTCAGTAATCTAATATTTCTCCAAATGTGCTAATATTAGATGACTTCCTTCAAATAGAATGAGTTAGCAAGTTGTTATGAAAGTTTAATGTGTGCTTACAAAACATGTTTGGTGTTAGGTTGTGTGAGGACATAGCAACATGGTACAGACGCATTTTAGATCATCAGCATTTTTGTGGTTTTTAGATTTTTATGGTCTTTGCCTAATCTGAAATTCAGCAAACTTGGAGTTTTTTTTTTTGCAAATATCAAATAACTGGTCTTGAATCCTGCAAATCTATGTTTATATGGAATCTTCTCATGAACCCATCAGATAATAGCTACCTCATTTAACCCTCCTGTTATGTTGCGGGTCAAACTGAGCCTTTTAAAAGTCTATTTTAGGCAATATTTGCCTTCCAAACCAGCTTAATGCAGCATAAAAATCTGGGCAGCATGTGACAGAAGAAGTGTCGTGTTAATTTATCAACATCACTTCATAAAAAATAAATAAATTCAAAATGTAAAATAAAATAAACAAAAATCTTTGTCATGTAAAACTATTGTATCTACAGGGCTTTCCAATGTACATTAAAAACAGTTTTATCATGAATTTGAATGAAAAAAGAGTGAGTTATCCTGATTGAACCGTGATCTGTGAGAATTAAAAAACACCAATGGACTAAATCTTGATTTAAATGGTTAGTAATGGAGTTAAATATTAGATTTAAATAAATATGTATTGGGATTTTTTGGGGTTCTGACATTTTTGGTTAATTGAATATGCCCTGGGTCAAATTGACCCAGGAACATAATTGCTGTTCCAGAGAAACGAAAATAACAGGAGGGTTAAAGGTACAAAGATCAAGATCATCTGTAAGTCTGCAGCCAAAGTTACTGGATGCATTCTCTGCAGCCTGAAAACGTATTAATGCAACACACATCAGTTCTCTGTTGATTTGGTGAAGGTTATTTCTTTAAGAAACAAAAACTCTGCACCAAAGACTCGACCTGGAAACAGATTTGTGTCTTATATTCTATATTGCCACATTATGATGTATGTTTAGTAATGAATGACAGATTAACTTCAATCATTTCTCTAACAGAGAAACTTGAAAAGAGCTAAATAAAACACAGTCCATGTTGTTGTACACACAGTACAGACCCCATCCAGCAGAGCCATTATTGTACGATGATGGAGCTGCATGTCAGTTTTCCTGCCCAGGACACATTAACCGGCTGCTGGTGGAATTTACTGTAAAGGCTTGTGTGGGTCAGTTGAGATGTGCACACTACAAAAAATATCCAACTTAAAGAGTTATTTGTTCTTGTGCTAAGTTTCTCTAAATATTTAAATTGAGAAAAGTAAAATTTTATTTTCAGGGTAATTTAATTGACAAGTGTCTGCCTTGTTCTTTATTTACAATTTCATTATATCAACTATCAACACGTCTTCAAAGACGGCAAATGCAAAGCCTTGCAGAGAAATACGTAATGATAAGTCCTTTGGCATTTCTACATGTTAGTTTTTTTAAATTAGAGCTATGACTTTCATATTTTTCATTCCTTACTTATTAATTAATCATCAGATTGTATTTTCAAGCTTGGAATTTGAATTATTAGAGAATTGAAAGATGTCCCTGAGCACTTTCAAGGATCAAACCTCCCCCAAAATCAATTAACTAAGGTATCCTGACAAAAAAAAAGCTCAGTTAGGGCCCAAAAACAGAATAATACTTTTTTTTATTACTGTCATAATTACTGCATTTATAGCAGATATTTTCATGTAAACAAACTAATCAATTCATTGACTAATGCTAAATTTACAGGTTTCATACTGATACAAATGGTGATTTTTTTTGCAGTGCAGGCAGCTCCTCTAACAGGAGAGGCTGTCAAAGGCTGACAAATGGAGAGAGTGCTTTCTGCTGAGAGCCGTCCCTACAGGTTTCCAATGCAGGCAGCCAGAACAGGGCCTGGATATGTTTGTGCTTGAAAACCACATCACCTCCAAATATAAGTTCAGATTGTCCTTGTTAGTGACACAAGTAGGTTTGACGTTAAACCCTTTAGGATGAATACAGATGAGGCATCCTCTCAATAACTGATCAGGCCCAAGAGGTCAGGGGAGTTCAGTTGAAAGTGCTAGCATGCTTCAGGGCCCTATAATTTACCAAAGAGGAGGGCACAGCCACCATGAGGCCTCCCACTGTGTAGTGAACTGTCATTCTGAAGCCTTGCATTAGGCACTATTGATATCACCTTTTTGGATTTGGTTTCGAGGCAGAAGAAGCTGTATTTTGAGGAGAGGGTGGAGCTATTGGATGTGCAAATGTGATCGTCATATTGGAAATGCTGACTCAACCTAACTTTCAGTTGACCTAGCAAGAGGAAAAGAGGTGGTTTTGAGGCGGGCCTCTATCCTCCTGTCTTACAGCTACAATGTGCCCGCCTGCCAGTCAAGTCAGCCTCACACCTAATTATGCAAAACTTGTTGCCTTAATATCTTTAAGACAAATGAGTTGCAAAAAAATCCCTCTCCTTCTGCAGTGTGTAGAGGTGAAGAAATGAGTTGTCAGATATTTTTGTGACAGGTTGCAAACATGTTCTGCAAGAAAAATGTTACCAGATCGGGTGTTGGAGGTATGATGTTTAGAAATGGGAATACTTCACGATATTACTCACCCCTCCTGTTCGTGAAGCTACAGGAGGGGTGAGTAATAGAAGCTCCTGTGATGCATGATAAGTATGATCCTCTGTTTATCAAGGTTTTACAATTAAAAACATGAATCAATAAAATGTATTTTGTGCACAACAACCTCTCTCCTCTTCTCTTCCTTCTTCTTCCTCTTCCTGTGTATAGTTTGTCCATACTGTGCTACTGTAGAAACATGGAGCAGGATGACAGCCTCCATGTATATATATAATATAGAGGGGTCATTCTAGGTTGACAAAAACAAATATTTTTTTTATATTCAGGTACACTATACTCCACTACACTAATCTAAAAATACTAATGAATATAATATTATATTTCTACCAAGTCTGTTCTGCTAAACATCGCTAAAAACTACACACTGCACCTTTAATGGGGTCTCATGGGTTCGTTGGAGCAAGCCTCAAGAGGGTACTGGAGGAATTGCATTGGCTTCATTTCTCTAAATCCAGAGGTTGCCGCCATAGACTGTATAAAATATGGACGTAGTATCCATGACGTCACCCATCTGTTCCTGGCAGCCATATTGGAAATGCAGAACTCAACCAGGCAGAGATTGACGTAAAGGGGCGGAGTTTGAGTCTCTTAGCAAACAGCTATGTGTTCCTGACCAGGAGTCAAGTCAGTCATGCCCTTATTTTGGCAAAAACTCCTTATCTTAATATCTTCTAAACCGTCACGTTAGAAAAAAAATCCCCCCCCACCCCCCGTACAGTGTGTGCCGATAGAGAGATTAGCTACGTAGAGCCAAGCCATTTTTTGAACCAGTCTGTAAACGTGGTTATTAATTTTTTAATGCTGCAAAGATCGTCTTTTTCCTATTCATGTCTATGTAGTTTCCGGTGTTTCTGCAGCCAGCCTCAAGCGGATTCTGATGAATTGCAGTTTATAACACTTTCGCATGGGCTTCATCGTTTGAGACCGGAGGTTGCCGCTTGATTCAGTAATACAGAAACACAGATGTACTGTCTTTGCAAAGGGTTAATTACCTTGTTAATGATGATATTTCTTCAGTGAGGTTTTATTGGTCAAAAAGATTGATAGCTGGCCAGAGTATAGATAAAACTGTGTGCAAGGCTTCAGATGTGTTTCTGCTGTAATGTTGATTACTTTAATACAGGGCTCTTTAAGGATTGTCTCTCTTTTGGAACTCAAATGGCCACATGAGGAACTGCAGTTCTCAGCACTCACCTTTTGACTTTGGTTGCAGCTTGCTTAAGAGATGTCATGTTGCCCTGATGGTTTGTTTATCACTTTAGTTCACATCAAAATATGTACAGCAGCTATTGGCTGGGCCAGTTTGTCATAACATTTTGTATAGTGTGCTGCAGTATGTACAATACCTGCGTGGAGAAGCCTGAGGCAGCGTCCTAAACAAAGCACAGGCGTTCAGGTGCAACATCAGCACAAAACAACACAAAAGAAAAACAAACACACTGCTTGTATTTTGTGTCTCTCTTTCTCTCAGTCAGGTGTTCTTCCTCCTATGGTTCTGTATACGGTCTAACAATCCGTCTGTACCTCTCTGTGTAGGCAGCTTCCTCTTAACAGCAGCCACTGCAGCTGCTGTGCCCTCTCCACATGCCCTCATATCTGCAGTCCTCAAGGAAAGGGAGATTTCAGCAGTTTAACAGATTGAGCCCCCGCAGAGGACGGCTCTGTGGAAAAGAGAGAGTGAAAAATCAGGCTTTTTTTCTGCTTGTCCTGATGGAACACCTGACCACACGTAAATACTGTTCGTCAACATTTATTTGCAAACACTCAGCACATCCTGGGTAGACTTTAGAGGCAGAATAATCCCAGAATTGTTTCTTTAAAATGAAATAAGAAAAATATAGGATACTATTTATGCTGTCTTCAGTTAAACGTGGGTCATCTCTTTTAATTACCTTGTATTTCTTTTGCTTCATCATTTATCTTCACCCTCCCCGTCCCCCTTTTAATGATGAAGTTTAATATGCAGCTTCTGCAGAGCAGGCTAATCAATAAACTCCTCATTTGTTTAAGACATCTCTGCCAGTCACAGAGCACCTGGTGATTGAGTCTGTCATGCTTTTAAATAAATCCTGCACCAGTCTTTTAACACCAGTGTTACTCTCTGTAGCTGCAGAAAAAAATAAGCAGATGCTATTCTTGAGTATGCATCATCACAAAGATCTGTCCATTATGTTTCAGCGCAGCGTCTGACCGAGTGTGTGTTGGTGTGGGAACACTCAGCAAAGCTCCCTCCCTCTGTGTTGCTGCTGACTCATTGTCACTGCCCCTGAATTTGCTGCCTGCCTGCGTTATTCACACACTCACCTTCCTCTGTGAGTTGCCTCCTCAGCACCTGGAGCCTGAAGCCAGAGGAGGCAGCTGCAGCCGCCCCGGGCCGTCTGTTTCTCCTACATGTCCAGTTACACCCGGATCAGAGCTGAAACTATTAACAATCATCTGATTAGTCGATCGACAGAGCAGATGCTGAATAATCTCAGTTCTCTCTCAGTTATTGGAGTCTGTTAACAGTGAATATGTTGTATTTACAGCAACATGACTGTATGTGTCATGTTGAAACAAGCTCACATAACCTGTTTGAAGTGCTGCTGTTTTTACATTATATCTTCTGTATGTTTGTACACAATGTCATCTTTTTTTGATTTTTTTATCATGTATCTATTTTGGATTTTTTTCCCTGCAAGGTCAGGCTCCTGAATCTATCACCGACCTGCTCCACCCCTACCTCACCAGTAGGTCACTCAGGTCTTCTGACCAGGGCTTGGTGTTTGTCCCTTAAGCTCATCTAAGGACAAAAGGTGACCGTGCTTTTGAAGTGGTGACACCAACATCGTGGAACGCTCTTCTTGTAAATATTCGCTCAGCTGTCTCTGTTGTCACTTTTAAAAAACTCTTAGACACATTTATTTAAACAGGCCTTTGACTCACCTTGTACAGACTAATGTTTTAATTATGCTATTGTCGGCTTCTTTTACTGTTTTATGATTTCATTTTTTTTTTATGATTTCATTTTAAATTTAATATTTTTTCTGTGAAGCACTTTGTGATTTTATTCTATGAAAGATGCTATACTAAATAAAATGTACTTACTTACTTACTTGTTGGATAGCTGAACAGCTGAAGAGAGACAGGAAATTGGTGCATATAGAGGGAGGCTAATGATTGTAACTGCTGCTGCACACTTAAACCAAGCCCAAAAGGTGCCCTGAAATTTTAACATTTAAAAAATGTGAATAACCAAAATTTTTCAGTGATGTTAAAAAACACATTTGTTTGAATAAATGGGGTTGTGGCAGTCATTTTATGTACCATTGTACTGTATATATTTTTTTACTCCCTGTTTATATTTTCTGTAACATCTTTTATAACCTACAACTGTCTTGTAACAGTATCTTTAGTGACTATGACTAAATGTGTGTCCATTTATGTCATTTTTTCTGGTATTTTATGCTATCAAAGGCAATTGAAGAGTTAATTTGCAAAAACAGATATCTCCATTTTTATACATTTTCAAAAAACACATTTCCTTTTAATTTATATTTTTAATAGTTACATTTTTAAGAGACTGCTAATTAGTAATGTCATTTTGACTTAGTTAAAGCCACCCAACTTCAATTGATTGATAATACCTAAAGCTAGTAATAGAAGAAATATGTTTTTTGAAACATTTTTTTAATTTTTAAAAAATTAGTTATCTGTTTTTGCAAATTAATTCTTTAAATATAGATGCATGATACATTAGTAAATATATGCTAGTATGAGCAAGATCTCTAGATAACTAATGAGAAAGAAGTGTGCAAACATTCTGTGGCTGCTGTTTTGAAATGTAAGGTATTGTGTCCTCTATTTGTTCCAGTCAGTTTCTTTAATATCTGAGGTTCTGGTTTGGCGTAATGGTTGAAAAGCACACTCATCTTCCAGATGCCTTGAAGTGGGCGGTACGGGTTCGATTCCAACCTGAGGCCACGTCATCCCCTACTCTCTCTTCCCAGTCTCCTTCTCTAGTCACTATCTCTATTTCTATCTCTCCCAAATAAAGGTACAGAGAGCTCAAAAATAAATTAAAAAGAGGTTATCACTAGTCCAAAGTTTGACCTTGGATTATAAGTGTATCTCACTCTGTGATGTAGTTTAGGCAGATTACAGATTAGTGATATAAACAAGTTACTGAATATTTGTATGCTGCTCATGTATAATTTTTGAATTTGGTAATTACAAATTGGACCTTTATATTTTCATTGCATTCAAACACCCCTGATAACGGCAGAAGTTGTCTGAAAATGTATAATAATTGTGTTTTCTTTAACCCTGCTGTTATGTTCATTTCTCTGGAAAAGCAATAATGTTCCTGGGTCATTTTGACCCGGGACATATTCAATTATCCTAAAGTGTCAGAACCCCAAAAAATCCCAATACACATTTTTTCAAATCTAATTTTTAACTCCATTACTAATCATTTGAATCAATATTTAGTCCATTGGTGTTCTTTAATTCACACAGATCATGGTTCAATGAGGATAACTCACTTGTTTTCATGAAAATGAAGGTTAAAACTTTTTTTTAATGTGTATTGGAAAGACCTACATATAAATAGGTAAGAGGTATAAGAGGTGGTGTTGATAAATTAACATGACACCTCTTCTGTCACATGCTGCCCAGATTTTTATGCTGCATTTAGTTGGTTTGAAAGGCATATATTGCCTAGAATAGACTTTAAAAAGGGTCAATTTGATCCACAACATAATGGGAGGGTTAATCATCAGAGAAATCCAGTTATGTCTGTGTACACTGTGGCCTGCTACAAGCTCATTCAGAAAACTGAAATTGTGCAAATTTGTGTAAATGTGATAACAGGGCTTATCTTATAGGCCACAGATTACCTCCTGACATCATGGCAACGTTATATTACAGTGTCTGTCAACATGCCCTGAGTCCTTCGATTGACCATGGACAGTGCTCTTAAACCCTACAAACACAAAACATGAGGGCAGACAGAGGGCATCTGATTCAGACATCTAACTGTGGAAATAGCAAAGCCCTTGTACGGGTATCGACTGTGCTCCTCCCACTGTCTATCAGGGGTCCTTCAGGACAAAAATAAGTCTCTGCTGCAGGTAAATACTGCCGCATAGGCCAGGACAGAGTGCAGAGCTGCAAACTGAATGTATGCTCGGACAAACACTGAAATCTGCTGAAGTTTTTTTATTTAAATTGAATGATCTATACCGTGTCAGAGAAGCTGTAATGTCAGTGATCCTGTGTAACTTTGTGTGTGCTGGACTGAAGTTTGACTGCAGAGCTTCATCACTGTCAGAGCGATCTGCCCTCTAGTGGAAGACATCAGAATGACACGTAGGTGATTTATAGTGACCTTCCCAGGGTAGAAGTTATGTGCAGTATGGTGGAGTGTACTCTGAATAATTTGTAGTGCGCACGTTTGAATCACAACAGCAGACAAAAACCAGCTCTAAGTTTTCAGTTTTATTTAAGGTTCATTTTTCCAGACCTGCAGAGGACAGTTCACTTCCTTTTAAGCGCCTCAATTTTGTTTTGTTTCATTATTTTCTCGCAACATCACGTTAAAACCCATTGAATGACTCTGTGTTGGTTTCTCCTGGATGAGTTTGTTCATTTTTGTGAATACTGTTAAATAGGGAACAGCAGGAGGTGGGAGGGGTGGTAGGTGGGTTGGTGTCGGGAGGATGGAGGGGGTAAGAGAGGGAGAAAGAGAGAGGGAGCAAACAGATCAGAATTAAGACTTCAAAAAAGAAAAAAAAGGCGGTGGTCGGAGAGGTCGATCTCAAATCCTCAAAGGCTGAGAGCTCTTTGATTCGCACTACAGCACTTGGTTTTGTCTTGCAGCACCTTCTTCTGTGACACACACTCACATACAGTTGCTGAAGTCACATACATTATTGCGTATTAATCAGCAATCATCGAATAAACTCCTCCAATCACTCCAGCTCCTTTCTGCCGTCTGTCTGTTTTAAGGCCTCGTTTAAGCCCTCGTGGGTGGAACAAAGGGACCTGTTCACCCTGTTGCTACCCTCAGTATTTGTTTTACATTTCCTCATCCAGCTAGTCATTGTCCTGTCTCCTTGGTGGCTGTCCATGTTAGGGCTAGCTACTGTAGGTACCACACAGTGGCACTGTGAGTAAGAGTCTAACCCTAGTGTTCAGGATGTGTGCCACAATCTCCCAAAGCCTTGGCTCCCTGCGGTTAGGCAGTGCTCTATCCTCTGATACAGAGGTTCAGCAAAATCTTCCCTCCAGCAGGACGGGGCCAGCGGGAGCCCTCCGGTAAAGGGAATATGGGCCAAGTGGCCTTTCAAGCAGGCCATCTGTGTCCCTACCTAACAGGGAGCCCATGCATAGCCTGTGCCCTCAACTCCCCCAAAGTGTCATCTGCATTCTCTCTCCGCTAACCAAATCTCAGCTTCTTTTTGTCACCTTTTTTTTTTAAAACACCACTCAAAAAAGAAAAGCTAAGTGCCAACCCCTTTCCTCATTCTCTCTCCGTTGCTCCTCGCCTGATTCTGTAAGGGTTAACCGTTTCACAGTCTCCTGTTAAAGTGGGGAGGATGAGGGTCTTTGGGGCAAAGCTTCAAGAGCAGATTCACAGCTTGCTTCATTCCTCTGAAAAACTAATCGTGACTTCAACTCTCAAAAAAACACAAATGTTGTTCATGCTTAATCATTAGTTACGTTTAAAAAAGACCTCATTTCAGCCTATTTTGTTGTCCTCGCCAGTTTGTGGAGTTAACTCTTGTGTCACCACTGGGCACTCGGTGCGTCGTCGTTTGTCGTGCTCTTCTGTCGACAGCGAGCTACATGATTAATCCCCTTGTTGTGCCCAGAACTAGATGTAAGGAGTGGTGATGGCAGCAGACAAAGGGTGATAATGATGAGAACTTGTGTGCCACAAACAAAAACAAAAACAAACAGGCCTTCAGAATAGACAAAAAGGAAGGAGGAAGAGAAAAAAAGAAAGCATGTTTGTTACTTTGTTAATAATTTTCATACTCTGCAGATTGGTGTGTATTGCATTGAGGGGAGGGGGGGTACAGGATGAGTGGGTATAAAGTGGTAGTGGGGGAATGGGTGGGTGTCTGCTGTAATCTGTGTTCAGTGGCGGTCCACAGCAGCACTCTGTAGCAGCTCTGTTGCGGGCTGTCCTGGGGGTCTGAAGGCGGTCTGGAAGCCAGGGGGAGGGGAGTGGAATTGGCTGGCGGGGTTGGCTGTGGGAGGGGGCATGTAGGGAGCCCAGCCGCCGGCGGCTCTGTGATGGAGGGGGAGGTGGGCGTCGAGGAGGCCGCTGTGGAGGGGCTGGGGAGTGGGCACTGCTGAGCCGGCCGGGCCGTCCATCTCTGTGAGCGCCTGCAGGGACTTGAGCCAGTGTGGTGGGTTGTCGTCCTGGAGACAGTCTAAACTATTTCCTGCTGAGGCTGGCATACCTGAGGGAGGAGGGGAAGGGGGGGGGTCATAGAAAAGATGAGTGAAAGAAGAGAGGGGAGACGAATGAGAACAAGTTCAATACAACATTACCGTACCAAATAAGAAATAATTTTACCAATCATAACCTGACACTTTTACCAGAACTTTCTTTGAGACTATTCATCAGAAAAACTAAGTTTAAAGTTAGAGATCAAAAATATGCAACTCTATGCTTGCTTTAAATTCAACCAAGACAGCTACCCTCACATGCCCAACAGATAAAAACTTCTCTTTACACAAATGCCAAATGATTACTGATTAAAGCTTTTCAAAACTGAGGACTGTGAATTTTTTTCTTCATTGTAAAAAATCATATCTTAATTTTGCCAGTGTCAGAGTTAAATTTTGGGCCACATTTTTACAGGTATTTTTTCTCAACAGCTGGTAGATACCTCTTCAACCATCTTTGTAATATCCTCTTTAACATACACTTGTGTAAGAACATTTAACCCCCCGTTATGTTTGTTTCTCTGGAAAAGCAATAATGTTCCTGGGTCAATTTGACCCGGGGCATATTCAATTATCTAAAAAAAAATCCCAATACACATTTTTTAAATCTTATTTTAACTCCATTACTAACCATTTGAATCAATATTTAGTCCATTGGTGTTCTTTAATTCTCTCAGATCATGGTTCAATGAGGATAACTCACTCGTTTTTTATTAAAGTTAATGTTAAAACTTTTTTTAATGTACATTGGAAAGCCCTAAATATAGAAACAATAGTTTTACATGACATAGATTTTTGTTTATTTTAAAATTATATATATTTTTTATTTTTATGAAGTGATGTTGATAAATGAACACGAGACACCTCTTCTGGCACATGCTGCCCAGATTTTTATGCTGCATTTGGCTGGTTTGGAAGGCATATATTGCCTAAAAAAGACTTTAAAAAGGGTCAATTTGACCGACAATATCATAGGAGAGTTAATCTTCAGTTGTTAAGTTTAAAAAAAAATCAGGATTTTGATCATTTTTGATGCGAAAATTAAGAAAAATGTGCATCAGAAAAAAAGTTTTTAAGTCACAAATTAAATGTAGAGCTGTCTCAGTTCTTAAGAAAAATAATACTTCAAGCTTCCACTTGTGCAAATTTGCCACTTTTCTATATTACGTCATGCAAAGACTCAAAATAATACAATTTGGACGGGGGCTGATTATTTCTACCCTCCTATGAACAAAGCAATCCCTAAAAACAATCAGACATAAAGAAAAGACTATTTTAGTTGAAGCTCTAATTTATTGCTTGATGGTGTTAAACAGTCGAGGTATTTTCTTTCCTGACATAACTTCAGCTGTACATAAAAACAGCTGCTGATACATTTTCATCTATCGCTGCACTGGATACAGGATTTGAGCCGCTTCCTACCTGTGATGATGGCAGGATCCATCCAACTGGCTGTACCGTCCCAGCTCAGGCTGTGTGAGATACCTGCTGGCCCCGCCGGCCCACCGATGTGGTTAACACTGTTGGAGGATGAGGAGGATGAAGAGGAAGAGGAATTTGGGAGGCCCCCAAAGTTGATATTGATGTTTGGCAGGAGAGCTCTGAGTCCGTCCTGCCACTCTTTCACATTTAAGCCGTCTATAGAGCTGCTGTTTTCTGAGGGAGAGGAGAGACCAACAAACAACTGTTACTCACTATCACACACTGGTGGTCGGCTGAAGAACTGCATCTGCCAGCACCTCGTATATAGGGTCAATAAACACCTGTCCAAACAGGAATCACAATGCTACTTAACACTGTATACGTGTTGTGGTATTCAATGACATGATAATGGAACACATCTGATCTGTTTTTAACATGCAGTGCTCCATCATCATGGTGCCGCCACAGAGACCCTGTGTCTGGTACCTGAGATGGGGATCCCTCCTAGCCCTGTGTTGTGCTGAGGAGGCAGATTCAGGTCCAGGAAATTACTGTGTGAGGCAGCACTGGCTGAGTGGTTCAAGTGTGTGAGGTTATTTCGTGTCGGGACGCCCATCCAGGGGTGTCTGGCGGCTGGCTGCTGCTGACTGGCCTGGCTGTTCTGACTGCCGGGGAAACTGAAGGAGCTGTAGATGGCTCTGTGGTGGAGCTGGGGGAGGCGCGGCAGGCCGCTGGGGAAGTGGTGGGAGGAGCCAGGGTTTTGGTTGGGGAGCGGCAGGCCTGGACCGTGGTTACTCCCGTGAGGCATGAGCCCAGGGGACAAGGGGCACTGATCCTGCACCGACAGCTCCTTCTCTATCAGGTCTGCCAAGGCTTTGCGGGTGACGTCGAAGGGGTCGAAGCCCAGATCGTCGTCCTGCTGTTTGCTGGACGAACCAAAGCCAAACGCCGCCTGCCAGTCTGTGGAAGAAGACACTGGTATTGTGTCTGTGAGGGGAAAAACAGAGACCAGTTAGTGGAGTAGTCCCACATTAAAATGTCTGAGTGGACAAAACACAAGATTTCTTTTACAGAGTTTAAATAAAATCAACTTAAAAACAGGTTTTTACTTGTTCGATGTAAAGTTTAATTTGCTACAAGATTAGGTCCCAAATTAGAAGTCAAGAGTCATGGTTGAGCATTTTCATAGGCCACGGTTACATGATGTTTTTTAATGTGGAATTAATTATTCAGAATTAAATAATTCAGAATTATAGATGTCTCTTTCGCATTTACATGGATATAGTTATTCTGAATTGAGGTTTAGTTGGAAAACACTTTTAAATCGTCTTTATTCAATTCCGCTGAAGGTCTGGGGGTTGGGAAGGGTTCTGATGATATACATTTTTTTACTAAGGCTCCGATTAAATAAATAGTCTCGGCTCAAGTCCGACGCTTACTTTGGGCGGCCATCCTAGAATATGTGCCCGCCAGCGCAGAATATGTGCGTCATCGCGACAGGACAAGGGAACGAGCGGAATTAATTTGAAGTGGAATGAACGTATACATGATCGAGGAATTTAAGGTTTACAGGACGTCTTACATTGTTTAAAATTGGAGAAGCTAAGGTTCTCACAGAAAGGGTCTCTAACATCCTTCAACAAGACTTGGGTCCCCCTGATAAGCCTTACTAGAGGCAAGCTCTCTATCACTCCTGATGATGCTGGAGACACAGCGTAAGCAGAATTAAGTGCTGGAGAGAGAGCTATACAGAGCTAACTGTTGAACTGTGTGTACTTATACTTATGTTTGTTCTGTGTCTACTTGTATTGTTAACTAGTATCTGTAATAGAACGGTCGCTAATGGACAACTACCTTAGGAAGCTGGGAGGGTGAGGGTTGGCAGGGTAACAGATTTATTTTCTATTGTCTTGTCTGTTCTTCTTTCTGTTAAAGTGGGGATTTTTGTTCTATTCTATGCAGATAATCTGTCTTATCTGACTCTTGTATGACATATTTTTGTACTGTCTGCAGCAATATAATAAAAAGATCTGGAAAAAAAAATTCGGATTTAAAATCAGAATAAACCGGCCCCTTACTTCAGATTTAAGTTTAATTCAGAATGGTCATTTTCATTCAGAATTAGGTGTTTACAAGGTTATTTTTAATCTTTTTAAAGAGGATTTAATTCTGAATTATAGGGGAATTAAAAGTCTCATGTAAACGTAGCCGGTGTGGAACAATCTCAAAAACAGACTCACACCATTCTGACTTTATGTGCGACATGTATCAAACAAATGTCATCATCCTGCTACAACAGAACAAGGATCATCAGAGGAGCCAACAAACAGTAACTATATACTACTGTCACACTGAAGATTCTCTTCTTCACCTAAAACTTGCCAAATCAGCTGATCAGTTTATACAGCACTAACAACACATTATAATCCGTTTAATAATGAGGTCCAGCTGACACTCGCGGATTTTCAGTGGAGGGACCGAAGCAGAGTGGAGAGATCTGCATATTAAAGGTTCTGCGTACTAAACAAAGACAGAGCAGCAGAGTCACACTAAAGCCATTTTGAGATATGAGGGCATCTTTAAAAGGAGAAATGTCTAATTATGTATTTATGAAGAACAGAGTTGTATTTCTAGCAGACTTAGTCACCTCCAGGAGAGAACGCTTCTGTATGTAAAAGCACTCATAAAACACTCGACATGCTTCTGATGGATTTATGGTTCGATACAAACAATAAAATCTTCTCGCTTTGAATAAACTGCTTGATGCTGGTTTGCCCTGATGTTGGTTTTAATCTTTATTTTCTTTAATCATTTGTTTTTCTTCCCAGTGAAGCACTTTGTCACTTAGCAGAACAAACACAGCAGTCCTGATCAGCTGTTTTGGCCCCTGATCCTGATCCAGTTTCTTAATTTAGAGTATCTGATCCAGTACTTGTATTTGCCTTGATAATAGAGCTGATATTAGAGCTTCATAATATAAGTAAAGTAATCAAACTAACTAAAAGAGGGCTTCAGCTTAACTCTCTCGACTCAGAGTGACGTGATGACGTGACAGCTTCGTTTAACGTTGATATTCAGTCACAAATATAACTCACAAATCCACTTAGTGCTGTATTATAACACATACTGTGGATTTAAAAGCTCCAAACATCAGTTAAAACCTGCATTCTCTACCACAGAGATGGGCTGGTTGTCCAAAGCGGTTAATTTGAACCACCTCCTCTTGAATCTATTTGGCCTTTCGCTCTCTTGAAGTCCAGAGTTTGTTGCTTTGATACAGCGGCTTCTCTTCATTTACTTAAGACCAGGGGTTCCCAAACTTTTCTTCCCACGACCCCCAAAATATAGGTGCTAAAGACCCGCGACCCCCACTGTCCCTCAAAGTGATTAAATGTGGCTTCATTTAGCTGGTCTGCAGAAAATGACCCTAACTACAGTATATGAGGATGTGGCTGTGTTTCCTGGGCTGTTATGAGTTAACCTACTGCTACTTATGCTTTAATAATTAACTATTCACTAACCCTAAACTTAGTCATCTGCCAAAAAGAAAGGAGGAAAACTCATTACATTTGCTATTTTCAAGGTGTTATTTCAAGGTTAGTGACTATTTTTGTCGATATTTTTTTTTTCTATAATGGGTAAAATTGACTATTTTAGATAACTTAAAAAAAAAATCATTCTGGAAGACATCTCACGACCCCCCATTTGTATCTCACAACCCTCCAGGGGGTCCCGACCCAGACTTTGGGAACCCCTGTTTTAGTGAACACAACGTATTCTGCTGCAGGTTTAGTTTTAGATGTCGCATCAAACTGGTAGTGTAACTGAGCATTCTGGGTTTGCCTTTCTGCATGAACTCAATAAGAAGATAATAGAAGGGATGTGTTGTTGATGTGGAACTCCAGCCTTGGCTTACATTTGCACAAACACACAAGCACAACTAGAAAGACTACAACAACAGCAACCATACAACGACCTCCGTTAACTCTTCAGGTAGGGGAGAACAGGGTTGGTTGTTACACAGGTTGGTTGGCACACTCGTTATATCTCGCCACCAGAGGGCACTGTCTCTCAAATTGGGGTATAGAAATTTCCAGAATTAGGATCAGAGCTCACCTACATAGTCTTCTCTGGAGTAAGAAAGCTGAACTTGAAGTGAGAGGACTTTTTGTGTTTTTCATGTCAAATTGTAAATATTTAGCTCCTCAGTATTTTTCTTCTAGGCTTTTAAACGATGGGTTTATAACAAAACATGTGTTACCCTTACAAAGTGTGAGGGGAAAGCTATAGTCTGTTGTTAGCCTTGATGCTAGCAAAAAATTCCAGTTGGGGTTGGTTGTCACATGTAACGCCTAGTTGAGTAGGCCATTATTGTTCGGCCTGTTTGTTTGGTTCTTTATGTTGTTATATAGGCTGGCCTAAAGATGTGTTTCCTGTTCATGGTCCTTGCTCATTTTATGTTAAAATACATTAAGTTATGTAGGCCTATCACTTGTCAGTGCAATTAAACTTTCAAATTTAGTTCTGCCTTCTTGCCTTTTTAAAAAGATTTTTCCCATTAAAATACCATTGTGACAACCAACCCCACAGTGTGACAACCAACCCCACAGTGTGACAACCATCCCCGTGACGGGGTTGGTTGTCAGAGGGTCAGAGGGTCAGAGGGTCTTTAGTTAATTGCCTCTTTTTAGCAATGAGTTGGAAAATGAGAGGGATACACATTTTAAGCCAACACCTTAAGCTTCAATATTGCGTTTATTGCAAGTGGCTGCTAATTTACTCTTAAATTTGCATTCTCTCAGAACTTGTGCTCAGTTTATGACAGCTGATGTGAATGACAGATGCGAGATAATGGGCTCAAATTGTCGATCCCTGATAGGCTAAAAAATGCTCCAATCAGCTGATTCAGTAGTTGAGATCGAGGTCAGTACGTCCCTAAAACATGGATTATAATATCGTTGTGGCAAGAAGTCACTGCCCCTTTCAAATGTTTATTCTTCCAAAGATAAATCTTTTAAAATCTAAAAACTAGCCTCAGATGTCTCTACACTTTTGGGATGGCAGCAATGTTTCAATTAGTAAGGACTGGTGACTCATTCAACACAACAAAAAAAAAAAGCTACAGAACTTATTGGCCGTCCCTGACAAACACGTGGGAGCTGATCTAGATTAATCAAAATGTTACAAAAACTTCAAATTCATTTTCAGACCAAGGAAAATGAAAGATAACCATCCCCACGTACCTGATGTGAAGAGGCTCTGTGGTTCAGGGGTCATGGGCCAGTCAGAACTGCCGCGGGGGGAGCTGGGGAAGGGGGGCAGGCCTGCAGGGAGAGGGTTAGGATGTCTGAAGTTACTGTTGTCTGAAAAGAGTGACTGGGACTCTGCTGCGGCGCCTTCAAAGGGTGAACGGGCCGTGAGGTCTGACACGCTGATGGGCACCACGAGGCTGGGCTTGGTCAAACCCGGTGGAGGAGAGGGGGAGTCACTGGTGGGTACCTGGGGGGAAAAAGAGGGATATTAGTAGGTTCAAAGATTGTCCTTCTCAGACCGAACACGCCTTCACTCGTGTATCATGAAAACGACAGAGTTTAGGTCTTTGTACCTGTTGTAAAGTCTCGCCATTCACCATTCCGATAGACTCTGGAGGTTTGTCGCTGGGACTGCAGAGGGACAACGTTAGATCAACAGAAAATGCTTGATATGTAAAGACAGAGATGCTTGGTGAGAGGAGTGCTCTTTATTACCTGTTACTGTCACAGTTAGAGGAGAACGGGGACAGTGCAGTACACTGACCCGGACCTAGCTCTGTTTCTAGCCCTTCTGAAGCGAGTACTTCTTGGTCTAGGTAGTCTAACAACGGGGGAGACTTGCGGTCCTCTGAAAGCCCGTTGGCCAGTTTGTTGTGTCCTGACAGCGTTGGCCACCCATCTTTACCGTTGCTACTGTTGGATCTGATACAAAGCAGGGGAAAAAATCAGATTTGTAATAAAATATCAAGTCACACTGCTGGATCGGGAATCAGAACATGAACCCACCTCTGTGTGGAGTTGGGTTTACTCTTTGACTTGTCTGTTCCACATGCTGGAGGTTGTAGAAAGCTAGGGTTTATTTTATAGAGGTCTTGGAGGAGTTTCTGCTCATACTCTTGATGTTTTCCCGCCTGAAGGAAACCAACATGTGTCATCTTTAACCTTTTTATTAATACACAAATCATAAACCGTACATAGAGCAATTATAAAAACGAATAACGCTGAAAAGGCAGAAAAATCAGCTTTACCTGCATCTCCTCTTTAGTAAAGCTAGCTGCTTCATCCCCCAGCTCATGTAGATACATACAATCAGGTTTGGGACACTGCATACTTTTAAGGAAGTAACTGCAGTACTTTGTTGTGCCTAATGAAGCCTGTAAAAAACAGACAGAAACACAGCTCTGAGTTAAGGACCTCTCTTCCCAGGGCTTCTACTTTAATCAGTTTTATGCTGCAGGTGTTGTTTCACACACAGAAAGAGAATACAGATATCACACTGATGTTATCCAATTGAAACAAATAAACACAGATCAGCACTAACATACAAAAAAAGGGAATACAAACATGAGCTGAATTATTTTGTTAGTTAGTTACCTTGAGTGTTCTGCCATCAACAACCACATTGTTCACACACTGTATTGCTCTTAGGGCATCTTCAGAGCGGATGTAAGTGACATAAGCGCTGGCACTGGGCCCCTGAGAAAATAAAGAGAGAAAGTAAACATACAAGTCAAACAGATCTACTGTGGCAACTTAATCATGTTTACAATGGCTTTCTGAGACTACGATGAACAATTATTCCATTACTCAAAAGCTCATTGTTTGAACAAAAGACTATTTTTAGGTATGCAACTGAAATAATACAGAAAACAGATCTACAATTTGTAAAAGACTGATGGTTTTTCAATTCTATCTTAAGTTCTGTTAACGATCGTACGATAAATGCAGGAAATCCTCTTCCATTCACCCTCTCACCTGTGAACCGGCGTAAGATGTGCTGTTGTTGATGACCACTTTATGGATTTTTCCAAACCTCCCAAAATACTCGGGTCGTTTTAGAACCTGTAGGCACACACACAGGCACATAGAAAAAAATCTTTAAATATACATCCCTTATGATAGAGTTGTGGGTGTCTTTTGAACTCTTTCACACTCAGGCCTTACACTTTAAGCATCAGTGGGAGTTTTGACTAGGAACTTTCAAATGTGCATTCAAATCCTTCGCTATTCTGGGATATTCACTGTCTCTACCTATTAGAATCTTAAGACATTAACTCATCTGAGTACCTAAGTGAATGCCTTAAAATGTATGTCCCCAACTGCTGCCTGAGATCCTCCGGCAGGTCCCTCTTGGAACTCCCAAGAGGCGAAGTTAAAAACCAGAGGCGACCGGGCCTTTGCAGTCAGGGCCCAGTCACTCTGGAATGACCTGCCGAAGGAGATCAGGCAAGCCACATCCTTGTCCTCTTTTAAATCTCTTTTAAAAACACACTTTTTTAAAATGTGCTTTTATTTCTTAACTCATCACTGACTTTTTAATTTCTGCATTACCTTTGTCATGTGCTTTAGTATTTTTTCTCGCTATCTCTTGCGCTCTGTAAAGCACTTTGTAAACATGTTTTTAAAAGGCGCTATATAAATCAAATGTATTATTATTATTATTATTATTATCTACTAGTACCATCAGTGTTAAAAGCCTTATAACCATCAACCTAAAACAGAAGCACACAGGAAGCAAAAGTCAGATGTTTAAAGACCATACTCACCTCTGGGTCAGCGAGCCGCTGTGAGAGCCCCACCACAAACACCAAGTTTCTCTGGACCACTCTGACACTGGCCAGATGCTTTCGGTTTTCTGTCACCTTCTGCTTCTTCTCATTCTGTTTCTGCTTCTTCTCGTTCTTTATCCTCTGGATTTCCTCCTGTGACAGCGGCTTGTACACAGCGGGGTCCTCTGGGTACGGCTACACAGAAACATATCATGTTTGACTCAATCTGAGATATCCACCATGTGAACAGAATTCTCTCTTAGTTTGAATTAAAGGGATCAATGAAGGATATTAGTGGACTGGGGTCATTTTTAACTGATAAGCGTCTTCAAAAGTTTATATCTGCCCTGTCACCATCATCATTGTGTTTTCCCTGACCCCCCACCCAAATTCAGACTTTGCAGAGCATCTCTGTTATCCCTGGCTCCTCACCTTTCTACAGGCGGGGCAGAGGCCGTTCTCGTCTGTACGGATGCGATGCCAACAGAAGCGGCAGATCTGATAGCCGCAGGTGCAGGGGAAGAAGTTGACGTCATCAATCTCCAGCGGTTCCATGCACAGAGGGCACTCCATGGGGTCGTCCTTCATCTCAGGGCTATGGGACATCCTATGGCACGGCAAGGGTGAGTGTTGAAGCTGGTCACAGAGCAGAGGGCTAAGAAAACATACAAAGTCTAAGTATGACAGCTCTATCATGACACAATTGAAAGTAACATCAACTAGGGCGCTAGTTTGGCCCTGTGGGTATAGCAGGGACATCACACACAGAGACTGTAGAGGTTGACACTTTGGCCACAGGTTCCCTCGGCCCTTTTCTGCATGTAACGCCCCACTCTCATCTCCCCCATAGTTCCTGTATCACTTCAGCTGACCTATCAGTAAAGGCAAGAATTGCTCCCCCAGAATACATCTTAAAAAAAGGAAATAAAACCACATCATCTGAACTCACTGTCCACAAACTGAATCTGTTGTCCATGTCTTTCGTAACACCTGAATGTGACTTTATGACCACAAGAGACACAATTTCTTTCATGCAGAATTACCTCCTCAGCAGCAAAGAAACATTAACCTCAATAAAAAAACTTTATTAGGTTCACATTGCTTAACTATTGCATACTAATGCACTCCATCTGTCTTTATTGATGGGTGCATTTTTCTTATGATTTTATAGGCTTTTTAGTGAACTGTAGATTCAACTTAATGGTGCTTTTGGAGGCTGAGGTCTGTGGTGCTGCTGATTTGTAATGTGTTGTATAAAGAGTATTACTAATGTTTTACACTGGAATTAAAATAATTAGAATATAAAGATATAGAAAAGATGAATCTGAAAGTATAAGTCACTACACAGGTATTAACCAGCAGGCAAAGGTGATCTGCATAACACCACTTTGCTCATTTGGAAATAAGAGTGTCATGTTTTCACAGGCTTAAATGTGAATTCTGGTTTTGTCAGAGTCCCAGTGATGGAAATCTGATACCATTCAATTTTGACTGATGGTCACCAAAATGACAATTTCATGTCTCCACTTTGGGCTCTAGAAAATAGAAATGAGGCAGCATCAAAACATGAAAGTCCAACAGAATACTCTTTACATTAAGAAAGAGGGCAGTATGACCACATTAAGGTTTGAGGACTTAGAGCAGGGGTGTCAAACATGAGCCCGCCAGAGGTTCCCATCCGGCCCGTGGAACGACTTTGCTAAGTGAAAAAACTAAAGAGAGGACATTAACTGGAATTTTCCAATAAAAGTAACTACTGTTTCAAATTGTCCTCTGGGGGGTCACATAAAATCATAGTGCTGATGAACAGCGCTTTTTTTCTGGGACTATTTTTCTCAAAGTGAGAAATTAGATGACTTGCTGTTTGCATAATCCGGTTGAGATTCATAAAGACTTTTTAGAGCACTATAAGATGATCCACTAACTACTAACACTAGCACTACACCCCTGCATACAACACTGTCCAGCAAGCATACTGTTCCTGCTGGAGCTGAGGGGTCCAAAATAATCAACTTTACCTTCTTCATTATTATAATCTATCTGTTCTTTTACAATAAACATTACACTATGTGTCAGGTGAATGGGTAACCTGTGTGTTAGAGTAAAATATTCTGCCCACTATGAGACTCATCATGGCGAAAAATACAACAGCTGTTTTTGTAGAAAGAGGGTTCATTAAATGTGAACATTTTCAGAATGCACTTGTAGTTTTTCGTACTAAAACAAAGGGACAAATGTAGAGTTGTCCTTATTTATAATAGGGATGCACCGATCCGATGCTGGTATTGGATATCCGCTAGATCGGGCTCAAAAAGCTAGATCGGATATCAGTGACAAGGGGCCAATATACAGTGCCGATCCATATGGCAGATCTGTTCATCTCAGCTTTATGCTTTTCTATGTTTATGCCGGCCGGTCTGTGCATTTTTGCCCGGTCGAGCATGCTGGAGGATAACTATGAGGCTCTGCAGTTAAGATGCATGTCTTGCTTATTTTGCTAACAACTCCTCCGGAAACTTGCAACATGTGCAGCGGTAATGTTTCTACGGATGGAGGTTGTGCTGAAAAATATAATGGGAGCCCAAAGGAAGAAGTTTACGTCAGCTGTAGCCGACTGCAAAGAAGCAAGAAACCTTCTATTAATGGATTCAAAGTGGGAAAAAACAGACAGGTTATTGGATTTAATGGTTCCGGATCCTTGAAATAAAGGGATTCCAGCCTCTGGTTTAGCACTTGGAACCCAGGTACAGTTCACCATCAAGTCAGAAAAGCCTGAAGTTGCCAAAACATGATTCTATCCTCACATTAAGGAATAGAGATTGTTAAATCAATACCAGGATCGGATCTGCTAGTATCGATATCGGCAGATACCAAAGCCCAGGTATTGATATCGGTATCGGGACCTAGAAAGTGGGATCGATGCATCCCTAATTTATAGGTTATTATGTTATGATTTCACAGATCAACTCGGGCTGTATGTGTCCCCCTGAACTGAGATGACTTTGACGCCCCTGACTTGGAGTGTGATGATGAGAGGAAAATAACTGTATTGACCAGAAAAGCAGCCAAACACAGCAGTCCTCGTGTTAACGTGGTTATGCGGATGTTGTTACATCTTCAGGTGTTGACAGGAAAACACACGTCACGATAGATGTTCCAAGTAAACGCAATAAACTACGATCATTGATCCACTGAGACGCCTCCTGTGTGCTGTTTGGACGTGACAACACTGCTGCCAGCTGACGAACCCAATGACAAACCCAGATTACTAAAAAACCCGACAGTGTGGGGCTGAAATACACGGACACAGAAAAACGCCAGCATTACACATACTTGGCTAATAAAGGAACACGAATATCACGTCTTTCAGCATTAACTCGCAGACATCAGTGGAGTGTTACACCTGTATATAAAGGCAGATTATTTACAGATTATCTGGTAACTTTAGCTGCTCATTTTGACTCTACAATATGACAGATGTTATTTTACTAACGAAAGGCAAAGCTAACATTAGCCGCGGATTGGGTAAAAGAAGCCGGTCTAACTATTAACAAGTCCACAGGAGCAAATGCAAGTTACATCCCAGGACCAGAACACATGGGGATGGATATTTACTTGATAGTGACATGAAATATGTGAATGAAATAACACAAAAAGGACACAAGTCTCTGCTGCATTTTATCTGACAGCTTGTATGTTGCTAACCGCTAGCATCGGTATAGCTAGCATGCTACATTATCATCATAAGGTACGAGCCGAGCTGACGACGAGGCCTAAACGAGCTAACAGTGAACTGAGGGAAGTTTTTCACACTATAAACAACTGACATTCATCCTACGACATTTACATTACCTGGACGAGGATGTAATGAGCTCGAAGATACACAAAGATTGTGAATGGTAGCAGACAGATCTGTCTTTGATTTATTCAGGGACATTAGAGGCTGGCTAGCCCCTCTAGCAGCTTGGCTAACGTTACTTACCCTGTCCGTATTTAGCTTAGGATTCCACTCCAAGGGAGTCACACCAAATTGGGCGGGGACTGCGAGCCAATATATCTGAAATGTCAAAATTTCTATATACGGTCATATAAGATAACCGTATTCGTGATTTGCTGCTGTGATTAAAAGGCTATAAAGATGTTTTGCCCCTTTCTTTTCTTGGTATTGTAGAGACAATTTACGCTCTAACCACCATCTTAGCTAGCATTAAAGTAGGGAGGAGGGAATGGGGCAAGTGTTGAATTCCACTGAGTCTGCGCAGACTGAATGATGCATTGTGGGAAGTGGAGTTCTCTTTCCGACTACAATATCATGCATATGGACAGTTTTAAAGTACTTGAACTTTACTCGGGTATTCTCATATATTTAAAATGGTGATGATCTAAAGCACTCTTACGGAAGAGGATTAGGGCCACCAGAGAAATAAAAAAAATTAAGGTCAATTTTTTGTTTGTTATTATTATTCTGTGATTAAAGTCAGAATCCAGAGAAAAAAGTCTGAATCCTGAGATTAAAGTCAGAATTCTGAGATTAAAGTCAGAATTTCGGATTAAAGTCAGAATTCTGAGAAAAAAAACAGAATCCTCAGATTAAATTCAGAATTCTGAGATTAAAGTCAGAATCCAGAGAAAAAAGTCAGAATCCTGAGATTAAAGTCAGAATTCTGAGATTAAAGTCAGAATCCTGAGATTAAAGTCAGAATTCTGAGATTAAAGTCAGAATTTTGAGATTAAAGTCAGAATCAAGAGATTAAAGTCAGAATCAAGAGATTAAAGTCAGAACTTTAATCTCAGAATTCTGATTTTTTTTCTGAGAGTAATAATAATAAATAAAAAAATTGACCTTCATTTTTTATTTTTTTTCCAGTGGCCCTAATCCTCTTCCGTACACACTGTATCAATTGACTTGTGTTATTTACTTTATTTTGCCATTACATCTATGTTGCTTCCATGGACATCTGTATGCTTTGGTGTTATTTTGAATGCCTTGGCCTGGGTTTAAATTAATGGAGATATTATTCTGAATGGAAACAGGGATAGGACTAGATAAGTTGTTTACTTCATCCTATTTCCTTTAGGAACATAATTGTTGGTTTGCCATAGTCTTTACAGAATGATCTAATAACTAAAAGCTTTGCTTGACTATATGTTTTTATCTATTTTTAATAATGCCCTTTTTATTTTTGTATAAATTAATAAACATGTAAAAATAAAACAAAACATTGCAATACACGGATCTCTCATCTATCCACACAAATCAGATTTAACCCTAACTCTATAAAGTTGTAGTTGGCTTCTATTTTGTGGATGAATGTTCAAACATACGTAGGGTTAGCAATTGAAGCATGAGAATCTACTAGTATATAAAGTAGTTAATCAACCTGCAGCAGAATTAGAATCATGCCAATTATTCTATTAAAATAAAAATCACAAGCACTCTGAAAGGGTACATGTACTTTACTCTGCTGAATGTTTAACTGAGAAAGTACACATGCTTTTAGACTTTTTATCATGAAGTAAAAATTTCCAGGACTCACATTCAGTAGGTTATTGGTCTTCAGAACATGGTCAGAGTGCTTCATTCACAAACCTTGTGAAATATGCACCATGAAAACAACAAAGAAACTTGTTCTGCTGTTTCAAAATTTATTTACAAGGATTTATCATGAACTCAAGAGCAGCTCAGAGAACTTATTTTCATTTTCTTTTACATCATTGCCAAAATAAAAAAAAAATGATGCCCAGCAGATTCAGTCCCCACACATTTCCTTAGCAATGTGTCACAACTGAAAACATGTTTAATCAATCCACATGAAGCTGGGTTTGGGCCAGGAGTGAGTCTGGACTTTGTTGGGATCCACAGAATCTGAAGTGAGCGTAGGGGCGATGGGGTGCGGTGACACTAGGGACAGCCGTGCAGCCAGCAGTCCCATCCGAACACAGCTGTCTGTGTCTCGCTGCTGGAGAATCCCAGCCATCAATGCACCTGCAAGACTGGAAACAGAGAGCAGGCAGCTTTCCATGAGTGTCTTGTTTTCTTTTATGAATGTTAAAATTTTTGACTAATTGAGAAATGGAATACATGACAGTGATAGTGATAGAGATCATGGAAAAACGTAGGTGAAACTGAATGAGAGGAATCAAGGAAAGGAAAAATTTGAAGAAGAAAAAGGAAGAGGAAGCTGATTAGGTAAATATTCAGCACCTATCTCCTGCTCCTGACACATTCACTGTCTCCTCTGCCGTCACAGTCAGTGCTGGATAGTGTAGAGCACAGAGCTTCCTCTTCTGCTAACACATGATCAGCAATCACTTACACTTCCATTGTAATCATCATCATCATCATCATCATTGTCAGTGTAAAATGATCTTACCCTCCGCTGTTTTCTCGGCCGCAGGTTGACAGAGCCTGCCTCATGCTCTCCGCACAGCAACACTCCATTAGCCCCCAGAGTCACCACCAGACAGTGCAGATGCTCCAGTAGGGGGCGTGAGAGAGCTACAGCAACACTCAGCACTTCCTCAGGAGAGCTAGGCAGCACTGCCCCCCCCCACAAGACAAACCACATCCTCAGGTGTAATCATACTATTTGTGTTTTTCATAAGAACTTCACTACGTTCACTAGGCATGAGAGGGAACCTTTTAAGAATAGTGAATGATTCCAGTTTACCTTCAGGTGTTGGGAGGCCCAGTGTTTTGTTCATAGTGAACAGCTCTGCCAGGTTTGGGGATGTATAGGACAGGGACTTCCAGGCGTCTGAGAGGAAAGGCTTACGGGCTTTTTCTGAATCAGTGGGCTCATACCAAACTGTGACACACATTCATTGTAATGTGTTAAATTCATTAAAATCCTTTGTTTATGATCATTTAGTAACTCTCTCTCTCTGTTCTTACTGTTGATGTTGTGTTTAGCAGCCATGGAACAAACATAGTTGATGGTGGAGTCGGGAATGTTTCCATCTAGACACACAATAGCGGCTGAAGCAAGCTGCTTTTCAAACTGTGACACCTGTGGAAAGATATATTAAGAGAGGAATAAAGAAGAGAAGTAAGTTAACTTACAAAAAGAGGAAGAATACAAGGTCATGTGTCACAGCAAAACTTTAAGGAGATGACAAATAGAAAGCAAAAATGGGCATCAAATAGTCATTATCATTTCTAATACATCTGTTCATCTGCATTGCTTTGTATCTATTATAAGGAGACCCCCTCTTTACCTTCTTTATATATTCTTTCTTTAACAGATCCATGATGTACAAAATAAGTCTCTAGCTTCATCAAAGAAGACTTTAAAATAGAGACTGAAACTATGAATCAGTAATAAATGAATGAATTTGTTCTTTTTCACATAGACTTCAATACATTTGCCCTCTTGTGGAAGCAACCAAACCAGAGGTCTGTGTCCACTTTCTATAAAGTAATTCAGTATATAAGAAAGTACAGTGTATAAAAGCTTTGTAAATTGAGCCATGAGATAATGACTCTGACATTTGAGTACAAAAATTGAGCTGGCCTTCAACCTTGCGTAATTTTGAATACATTCGTCAGTATAACTCACAAACTGCTCTGTGATTTGCTCATGAACGTCCATGTCTCCCAATCCAAGACCCATTTCTCCATTCTCAGTGATAACAACACAGTATGTAGCGGTGCTCTGGTCCTCCAGCCTGGCCACACCACTTGTGTTCTTACAGACAAGAAGGAAAGAGTTTATGTAAGTTCATGTAAAAGGGATTATAATCATGCAAAGTGATTCATAAAACTAAAGTTCCATACCATATGTTTGCAATAGTTGAACACTGCTTCACTGTGGGAATCAGCTCCAGTGGCTGAGATGAGTAGCGGTCTTTGGCCTAACCGACTCAGAGAGTCTTGAAGGGAAGTAGCAAAGAAGTGAGCATGAGACAATCAGATCTGATGTGCATGAGCAAAATCTGATAAACACCCACCAGCTATGTTCCTTCCTACACCACCAAATGACTGACACACACTTCCTATGTTTGTCTGTCCGAACTGAAAGAGACAAACATGTCATTACTGCGTATGATGGTCTCTGATGAGGATGGAGCATTGAGGTTACTTATGTGTTCTGAACTAAACTTACAATAAGTGTTTTGTGTTTTCCTTTGGCAATAAAATCCACATTTATTCCTCCTATGACAACCTGTGAAAGACACAACAGTGTGGGTTCAATGATGACTAAATACTGAAACAAACATTTAGAAACAAGTCCATTACATCTGTTTGTACTCACTATATCTGATCCTGAGTCAGAGGAGTGTTTTCCATGATGCTGAGTCTCGTCTCTCGCCTGTGTTTTCTTCATGTGTTCTGACAGAGCACATGCTATCTGACTTCCCACTTTAGCATTGTTCTGAATGAGAGCGATGTCTACAAACACCACAGGTTAAGCATAATGACACACATCTGCTGGCCACTATAACAAAATTCTTTATGTTATTTTTTGTTTTCAAAGTACTTGATATCATCCTGTTCTCTCTGATTCAGATTCTCAGAAGGATACTGGCCTGGAGGGACTTTCCTTTAGTCATCTCATTGACCTTCTGAAGTATGAATGGCGTCACATCTCTTCCTGTTACACCTTTAGCACTGAGTAAATACAAAAAGAAAACAGGAAGAGATAAATCTTTTAGTTGAGATCAGCAGTTTATTTGATTCTCAGTAGTTTCTGTACCTGGCCTCTGTCACCGCAGCACGTATGGCTTCCTCTATCTGCTGACCCACTGCTGCATGCTCCTCTGGGATCGGCACCGCTATCAGGACCCCACTCTGCAGACCCAGACACAGGGTGCTCGCTGCAAAAAGCATGTGAACATTCAGTCACAGGTCCTGTGGTGTTGATTGTGGTGTTGATTCACTGTCATCTGTTAAGTCACTTCTTTATGCCCTCCTTTTAAAAAAGGTATACACATGACATCTCTAGATTTCTTTAATTACTTTATTCTGCTTTATTTATCTCTTTCTAACTTCCTAAAAGTAACTTTAATAAAAACACTGACATACCGATGAGTTTTGCAGCCTCCTCAGGGTTGCAGACCTGATATGGAGAAGTGAATCCGCTTTGTGGAGAGAAGAAGGCAGGGAAACTTTTTGATGCCCCATAAGTGGCCACGCAGACACCCTGCGTCTCCTAAAAACAGATTTGACACATGAATAAATAGCAATACATAACAAAACCCACCTATAATCACTATTAGACACATATCTGCCCAACACCGGTGTGATTCTTAAATGAATGAACTGATTTTAAAAGTACTGACCAAACTTAGTTATCTACTGTCTCTCCTTATTTTCCCTTAATTCCCTGGCTTGTATCAGATCTATTTTTCTGTGATGGCATTACACATTTAAAGTAACATTCTTACAAGGAACTCCAGCGTGCGACCGATGTCAAGAATAGATTTAACACCAGCGGACACCACTGCAACAGGAGTCCTGCCGAGCTCTGTTAGATCTGCGCTGATGTCCAGACCTGCAGGAACAATCAACAGATATATAGTAAATAACTGTAAGCTTTCATGTATTATACAGTCTATTACAGTCTCTAATAAATAGACATGTGTTTGGTTATGCTTTCCAAGATACCACTGAAAAAACAAACTAAATGCCCTGACAGTGTGGGTGCCCTTCCTTCCTGAGAGTGAACTACAGGCCTTGTTATGGTCTCCTCTGGATCACATTTGCACCCTCGTCTCTGTTAAGTCTTTGTTTCAAAAATAGTTAATACACCTGATGACAGTAATGTTCACTGTTGATTTGCCAGGATGAGCCAAACATCCATCCATCGACTGTTTTCATAGTTTGTAAAGCAAAACTAGGCAGTAGTAGTATAAATAGATGTAAGCAGTATGTATAGTTTGTAGCGAGTGTGCACATTGATCAGAAAATAGCTCCGGATCAAGGTGCTGGTCTGCTTACTGTTCTCTCCGTCTCTGTGAACTCCTCCGATGCCTCCTGTGACAAACACAGGGATACCAGCTCTATGTGCTGCGATCATCGTGGCTGACACCGTAGTTCCCCCAGAGAGTCCCTGACAAAATCACACACAGGGAAACTTTCAAAACATCAGCCTAAACATCAAAATGCAGTTATCATAAACCAGACTCCATCACACAGAGTCTTCTGGGATCTACAGTACATTCAAGACGAGCATGGTTAAAATGAAAATACATTGATTTAAGTATTGTAATTACACAAATAGTTTTGAGTATAGCCTGGATTTTTCTTCTTGAATTGAACTTTTTTTCTACCTCTAATCAGCTATTAGTTGGAGAGAATTTTTTTTTTTTAAAGTTCATTACAACAATGTTGTAGCTTTTGTTACTCCACAATAATTGTATTTCATATAAATTAGGGAAAATATATTCTTTGTGTTAACTTCAAGTACCCATCAATTTATTCACTACCTCTGATATAAGCATATTTAGAAGTGAGATGATTGTCAGGAAAGGAGTTGGCGGCTATTTTGATAATAATTTCATATGTGGAAATGCAAAAAAACAACTTTTCAGCCACACTAATTTATTTTGGTCTGCATACACACACAAGTACATTCATGCATACATATAAACATGCATACACATCCACATATATTTTAGTCAATCACATGCTGACCTAAAAAGGTGTAGGCAGAAGCCAAGGCTTATTCTGCAGTAATGAGAAGATTTGTTGCTTAACTACTAAATTCCCATAACTAATTGTTTGTTTCAAGGTTTGGAATTATATTTACTTGCAGCCTCATATAAGTAAACAGAGGCATGTTGCCTACACCTGAATCCATGAGTATTAGATACATTACATGATGGTAATGTGGTATAATGTGGTCTCACCCTGCTGATGACATAGGGCAGATCACGTCGGGACACCTTCAGTGAACTCTCACAGCGGGCGAGGTGGTCGAGCTCCTCTGGCGACAGACCAACGTGAACCTCACCATCGATCACTCCGACTGTGGCTGGTATGGCTCCTTCAGCCTTCACAATGGCCTCCACCTCCTTTGCCGTGCTGCATTAAAACACCATCAGTGATAAAACGCCTCTGAGCTGCAGGTTTCAAAGTTTAAAGGGACATTAAAAGGAGTACCTCAGGTTGTGTGGATAAGGCATCCCATGTGTGATGATTGTGCTCTCGAGTGCAACCACAGGTTTGTTTTCTGCCAGAGCCTGGGACACAGATGGATGAACTCTGAAGAGGCTGTCTGAGAGAGGACATGGTTCAAAATTAACTTTGTCATGAACAATGTGTGTTTAATGTGTTTTAATGTTAGAGATTTAAAGTGATTTACCATTTTTGTACAATCTGCTTTGAGAAAATGTAACTCCTCTCCTCAGGATGAGCGCAGAAGCTCTCTTCAGCATTCTCATTCTTGAAGATGATTCTGAGAAGGAAAAAGACAACTAAATTCAGTGTAAAATCTGTGCCAGCTGATGCCTCAAATCTTGTTTCCCTGCACGATGCTGCAGACTATTTCCTCCCCTCCAGCGTGCCTACTCCTTCTCTTCAGGCTACCCATCTGGGATGTGAATTTTTAAATCACATTTAATATTCAAACTTTTTGGTGAAGATTTGGATCGTTTGGAGTAGGTTTAGATACTCGGGGAAGCAAAACAGGCCTCACACACCCGTCCCTTGCAAGTTATATTCAGGAACTGAAAAATGTAAATTACAACTCTCCCCCTGAGTTCTCTCCCTGCAGAGCCCTTTATTTGATAGAAACTTTTCAGAATGCACGGCACATCTTATGTCAAACTTAGACCGACCTTCATGAAAGAACTATGTTGAACACACATGATGCCCTTGTCAAAATCAAAACATTGAACAACATTAACTCAGCTTCTTGAAGTTCAAACCGAAACGCCTTCACAATTTCATCACACCCTGCAGTGTGTTCACAGCCATTACAAGGCACAAATCCAACTCCACCATTGTGAGGATTTTCTTTGCCCTAGTTCTCCAGTTTGTTCCCACTCCCCCTCCCTCCCGATTTTGGGGCCACTCTCAGAAACTGACAGCCACATTCCTGAGCAGTTTGAAGTCTTTTCCCTACAACACTGAATGTATGCACTAAACTCAGGTGATATAAAAGGATTACACTGCGAGTGATTTATCTGAGACAAAAGTTAATGTATTACTCAGGTCTAAATGGCAGATAATGCGCCAACAATAAACATTCTGTCTTCAGTCTCTGACTCTGAGTGGATCAGAGACACAAGAGCCCAAATACTGCATGTTTATAAAGGAGTTAACCACATTAAGAGATTTCTAGAAAAGCTCTTAGCTGTTTAAGAAATGCTGAACATTTAACCAAAACATACATTCAAAAACATCACAGTTCACCTTAAAGAGGGTTTAGTGCTTACCTTCTCCACTGCAACAGAAATGTTACAAACTTTGCCCTGGGGGCTGAACTTTGACCCTGCCGCTGTTTACACAGCCAGAAAGCATCAAGCACAGATCTCTGGGGTTGAAGCTACCCTGGAATCCCCTCCTGAGAGAGAGCAATGTGATACTCAACATTATTGCACAGAAGAGAATAGCAAATACTTTAGTCTAGTTAATCATTTGGAAACTGTAAATTAGTGTCTACATTTCTCCTGAGTGAAAAATATACATGTTGGTTCAACCACATGTCAGCTTATGTTGTGTTTTTTGAATCAGACCAAAGGGGATATTTGTAGATGCCTATTCAAGTTAATGCAATATAGAATGACATACAGTGTAATAATGAATGTATTTGCCAATATCAGCAAAAATAACAATCAGATTTAAAGGAAAATAAGAATAAATAAACAAACAAGCCACATTTGGTTTTTTTTTATGGCACTGTTAAATTTCTCAACAGATTTCACTTTAATCAAACTGCCTGCAGGTTTCTGAAATGTTCTCTTGTGACTTTATGTGACTGATGACGTGGGGTGAGTAAGGTTCACAAATTGTATGTCATGGTTGTGTTTGCACTTGAGCTTTCTTCCTCCTCCAGTAACTCATCATCAAACCAGTGTGGATGCTCCACCTGGTACGCCTGAAAAGCCTCTATGGCACCCTGCAGGTCTCTACCTGAGGGGCAGAGCTGGTACTCGCCCTCTGATAGTCCTTTAATGAGATTCACTTGGCCTGGTTTGTGCTTTTCAGCATCCAGGATCCTGAAGAAGAGCTCCTCAAACTGTTTCATCAGCTTGTATCGTACTGTAATGAGGAAAGGAGAGGGAACGTCTTCCTCAGAACAGATGTCATCAAAGTACGCCACTATATACTTTGTAAATGACCTAGATCGGATGAAATGGGGGACCATGAGGCTGAGAGCCGGACTGAGCGTGTCACCTACAGGTGAGCAGACATCCTCTCTCAGAAAAATCTGTTTGTCCCCACACATGGCTCTCCACTTGGCCTGTACTCCTTTTGAGCACAGGATGAGGATTTTATCTGACGACTTTCCTATTTGTTCTCTGTGCCAGTCGACCCACTGGATCCTCCCCAGCACTCCCAGTCTAGCAGAGTCCAGCAGATCCAGGACCACTTCAGTGCCGCATTTGTTCACTAGGAAGGCACAAAGCTTGAGAACGATGTTTTCGTATAAAGGGTGGTCACGGGAGTAGAGGATGAAGACTCTTTTCCTCTCCTGGACTTTAAAGCTTTCTGGTTGTTTTCCGGCAGCAGACCAGGATGTGGAGACACGCTCTGAGAGAAGAAGAGTTACGCTGATCAACCACAGATTCAAGTTCAAATTTACTGTTCATCAAAGGGCAATTATAAGTAAGGAAGGCAGACCTTTATGAGATGCTCTCCAAATTACAAAAGCGAGAAAAACACAAAAAACAAGGAGCCCAACAGCAACCTTTACAAATACAGTCCGCGTTGGATAATCTAGAAAGAAACCAGAAGAAAGAGAATGGATTAGCAAGATTACACCACAAATACATAAAGGGATTATTAATAGTATTGTGAAAGTGGTTCCTAACTGGTGGTTGAGACTTGTCATGAAAGTCTGAGGCCCTTGTAATGGTCATTTTCGGTATTAATGGTGAAATGTGGGATTATTTGCCCTCAAATGGCCACCAACTTTTATCCAAACCTGACTGTCTGACAAGTTTAGAGCTCAACACTCAAAGACTTAAGATATCAGCAACAAGTTCAAAGGTTACGGGCCTAGAGAGTTGAGAACAACTGATTTAAAGGTGACATATTACGCTCTTTTTCATCCAAATATATTGGTCTAAGAGGTCCCCAAAACATGTCTTTAAAGTTTATGCTAAAAAAAACCACTTTGAAATCAGATTTTGGCATGCCTGAAAAGCCCTTTTCTTCAGCCCTGCTCAGAACAGTCTGTTTTCCCTCTGACCACGCCCCCTCAGGAAGTGGATGTGCCCTCGGCTCTCCAGCACGTTGATCTAATGTTTACATTTTGGCTGAATATACACGGCTGCTCACAGATAGCGTTACTTCAACCCTCTGAATTTGATCCAGAATCTGATCCTGACGGAGAGGCGCCTGCAGCAGGACCTTTCTGAACAATTAGTCACAGATTTAGTGTTTCTTGTTGTTTTATTTGTCAGTATGTCAATGTATGTCGATGTATGTCTTGGTACAGCTACGAACATGTAGCTATGTGGCTATGCTAACTAGCGCTAGCACTTTTCCATGAAAAATAAAAATCATCCACTAGATCTTCAAATCTGCAGACATGGGGAGTAAAACCAACCTTTGTGTTTATTAAGACAGCATACAACTACCATGCCTCCCTCCTTAGCTCCTTGTTAGCACACATTTGTGCAGGTAATGAAAAACAGAGGAGGGGTTGAGTTGTATTTTATACAGTCTATGGGCTGAGCAAGCTCTTAGCTCTGACTTTCGTGACAGACTGGATATTGTTGTGACGTAACAAAAACACGGAAAACTGAAACGGCTCGTTTCACACACATTTACAGAAAAGTGGAGAAATCAAAACAGGAGCAGAATGGATTTCTTTCATTTTCGGGGGGTTTGTAGACATGCCAGGGACACATATTTCAGGTAGAGAACCATTAAAAAGTTGATTTTGCATGATATGTCACCTTTAATGTCTGTCTGTACTGTAACCTAGAGACAAGACTAATCTGCAAGCTCACGTTCTTCTGACGTATACAGATGGGTGTGGTCTCATTCAGCTGGGTTCAGGTCGGGACAGTCACAGGTTTCATTTGATGAGTGGCAGGTTAAAGCACTGATGAGGCATTTTAAAGACAACCATGATGGCTACAGAATGTCCTGAATCTGCCATCACTTAATTGTTGTTGGTTTTTAAAAGCTTACATGGGCGGGCACCATCATTCCTGTGTGAGTGTTTGCACCTGCATGCTCCAGCCAGAGCACTCAGGTCAACGCACCAGGTGGTTTTAGATGTCCCGCGAACGAGGCTCAAAACTCGAGGCGACCAAGCCTTTGCGGTGGCTGCTCCCACACTATGGAACAGTCTGCCTCCTGATATAAGACATGCTCAGAACATTGAGAATTTCAAATCATTACTTAAAACACACCTCTTTGCATTGGCTTTTAACACCTGTTGAGCGAGACATCCAACATTTTATTTTGCTTTTATTTATTGTGGCTTTTTCTCGTGTAATCTATTGTGTTTTTAATATCTGTTATTTTTTAATTACTATTTGTTTTTATTGTTTGTGTTTTTAAGCTTGTACAGAACTTTAGCCAACTGCGGTTGTTTTTTAATTGTGCTATATAAATAAAGTTTGACTTGACTTGACTTGACTTAATTATCAAACTAATTGGTTGGTTACCAAAAGATAAGTGTTGGTTATCAAATCCTGTTCTGCCACATGTCTGTACTATCCTCACCCATGCAGAAACTATGCAAATTGGATGCCGGAAGTAGTTACCTAGCCTAGCAACTACCCCAACATCAAACTTTAATAATATGGTTTAATATGATCTGTGCCTGCTGATAATGCTCTTTTGAAAAAACAGTAGATCTGAGAGGTGCAAGAACACTCTGCATAATATACCAGAGGATAAGTCTGTAAATATACTGTATATGCAAACTTTATATAACTGTTAAGTATGTATATATTGTACTTACAGAGGCAGTAATCTAGAGTATTCTCCAGGCGCAAACAATCATTCTTGCATTGAATGAAAAATGGCTGAATCTGAACAAGCAGAGAAAGGTGAGAATATGGTTTTATATCTCAACAAGAAAGACCCTTCTATAGACTTTTAGGAATGGGATGTTAAACTTACTATCAACAATATGTCACAGTGTGAGAGCTGCCACAAACCAAGCTCAAATGTAACACTCAGAGATGTTGTGTTTCCCTTTTTAACAGAGGAAATGACAAAGTGAGAAAACAACAACATGCCACAAAGGCAGTCGTCAATGTGTAGGGGACACAATCATTATAATTCACCTTAAAAAGATTCACTGAGTTAAGTGTTAAACCATGACACTGGATGGAGACCTGGTACTTCTCTGAATACTGTGCCGCCTTAAAAACCACGATGATTGATATCTTTTTGTGTTCCTTATCAACGGACACGTCAGTGCTCATGAGAGGGTCCCAGAGACTACCTGTGATTAGAAAAACACACAATATTTTTTGATGAAGGTGGGTCTCTTACAGTCGTAGAAGGAAACTTGTAAGATTTAAAGAATGTAAATTTACCATTTTGCAGACACAGTAGGGATGACTGGAATCTTCTGTCACTACATCCTGCTTATGACATTTGCATTGGTTAAAAAAGCAGTTCAATTTTAAATTTTCAGGATTAACAAGAAGTCAGTGAAGAGTGAAACAAGCTTGAGCAGTGACAGGATACTCAAAGAGGTCTTTGATGACACATCCTTGAGTTTAAAAAACACTATACAAATCTCTTCATAGTGCTTCTTTTAGTATCAAAACAACTTCTAACCTTGTTGATGACTCACCTGGGATGGTCATTTGCTTTGAAACATTTTGGTCTCCAACTGTAGGCTCTGGCAAATTAAGAACTGACACTGTATATGTATGTCCCGGTTCAACCACAACTCCATCCAAGGAAAATTTCCACTAATAAAGAAAACAACACTTTTGGTATTTTATCAATAAAATATAATTAAAACATATTTCAGCACACAAATGTAACACAGTCTCACCCTGTTTCCATTTGGATTCAGCACATGGGTATAAATATTAAACGCGAACTGCACACACATGCTTCGATTTGTGGTTTCATCCAGGATCCTTATCTCTGATCCTTTAAGTTTGAATACACCTGCTGTAAACAGAAGAGAATGTATTCACCTTTAGTAAAATACTTTCAGTTTACAGCTTGTTTTTTAATGCATTGAAAAATGTAAGGTAGAGTAAAGGTAGCTTTGGTTCAAAATGAAGTACTGTACTCTCTTGTTACTATTACTGACCATCCGCCTTCAATTTCCACGTCACATTGACAATAGAAACAGGCTCCTGTTCATCCATCCAGACCCCCAAATGATCAGAATCCCACTCTGGGCCACTAGGAGCTTCAGTTCTGGGGACAATCATGCGCTCTTCTGAACAGTTATCTGACATTTAAGAAACAGTGTGTTTATATTTTAATACATTAAATTTTCCAGTATTAAAGTATGTGTGCAGATTAAAAACAATATAAATTATAAATTATAAATATAAAACAATAATAATAATGATAATAATGATAATAATAATAATAATAATAATAATAATAATAATAATAATAATAATAATAATAATGATAATGAATAAATAAATGATAGAAAATTAGATTTTACAGCAAAAATCGCTCCAGCACGCTAACAATGACACAAATGTCTGTACAGGAAAAGAAAAGTCAATTGGCAGGTTAGATACTGACTTATTTTACAGTTGTTAAGACCCTGAAAAAGAAGAAGAGAGAGTGGCTTTAACTTTCCGTAATTTAATCATTTTAACAAGTCGCTTGTATATTCATTGTCAAACACAAAGTGATTCCTCACTGGTTGATTACAGTCCAGCCGCTTGTCCAGAGTCCTGAGAGAAGACGATTCAAAGAGTCCTGCAGCCGCACAGAGACAGAAAAGCAGTACATGGATCATTCTGATGTAGCCTCTGTATCTCCACAACTAAGGTGAGAACGCTTTAAAAACAGCCGGGTAAAAAAGGAAAAATAATCAACTCTTTACAGAAAGACTGATGACCCATTTTTGAGACACAGAGGAGGCTCACTGTGATCTGCTTTCTACCTCTGTGATGTGTTTCACGTTTATCAGGTGCTGCCATCTGAATACAGAGGAAGTACGCTTTCTGTTTTATCTACTGTGGTTGGTAGTTTTCACTCTGTTTGCACAAGGTGCTGCAAAGTTGCTGCTTGCTCAACTTACAGTTAGTTGAGAATCATGTGAGAAATTCAAGTTATTTTTTTAACCTTTGAGGCATAAATGTGCAATGTAAACAAGTCACAAATCACCCAACAGTCACCAGAGGGCAGCAGTGTCCAAGCTTCCAAGGAGAGGATTTCCAGTAGATACAGCTTTGATTACACTGTTGTTGCTTGAAAAAGTTATAAATAAAGGCCTTCCAAGAAATTTGTCACATTATTTTTTTTGTTTTTTTTCATTTTATTTTCATTTTAATTTGATGCTCAGTCCATGATAACATGGTATGGAGCCGCAGAACATAAATTAAAAATAACAAAACAATATAATGAGGGCACACAGCATGGTTGAAGTACAGCAGATCTTACTCAAACAGATAACTTTCAGCTTATCTGATTGCAAAAGTAGAATTAATTTAAACACAGAGTGACGTTGGGAATAATACCTGGGTATGAACCTCTCTCTATTATTCAGAATGCTTGTGCCTGCATTCAAACAAAATATGGTACTCATCGACCACACGATTATCATTAAGAGATTACAAATCCTCTGTTTTCTATCCAGGCCTTTATACCTTCCAGTGACCTTAGGGATCCTGAGGTTATTCTTTCTAAAATTACAGATAGCCTGTCTATACTTCTGGTTTTCAAATAACAAATATTTTTCTAGTTTTATATCTCGTTTAAATTGTACATATAAATCACATAATGTCATTTTATCCAGTTCACCTTGCCACCTTTGCAGAAACTGATCTTTAAGCCTCTGCTCAACTGTTCGTCTAAGCCAGTTAATGTTGTTACACTGCTTTGTGATCCAGAGGTAAGACAGGCCACAGTCATCCAGTATAAAAACAGCTGTTGAATAAAAACACAGCTCTGCTAATGTGGGAATTTTGTCCTGATTTGACTGTAAAATGCTGACAGAATAAAATTAAGTTAGAGAGTAAAATCACCTGCTGGATGTTTATGTTGGATTGAAGTGTCTCACACCTCCAAGAGGTCACTAAGACTCCACTCAAACCAACACCCAGCCTGACCTCACAAAGTACCCAGGCAACTAAATACACAGAGAACAGAAGATCTCAGCGGAGGATCAACACATGATTCCCACACACAGCAGGATTATCAGCATCAAAACTACTCCATCAAAAACTATAGGACAAAATTGTTGCCATTGCTATGTGATAATTCCCACCGCTTTGTCTCAGCTTTACTGTGTCTCTTATTGGACATAGAGCTCAGCTGTATCACTTTACATAACACAACGAGAGAGACACAAACAGTCAGACAGTCATGTGGCACAGAAATCTGACCAGAATAGACTGTAGAGGTTGTGTTTGATCTCTGCTCTCTATGAGAGTGGTGCCTCAACATACCGGTATTAAGGAGCCATGGTGGCGCCTTGATCTGACTTATTTTGGAATACTTTGATTTCGTTTGGCTACTGTTAGGAGTAATATTTCATGCAGTGTTCAGGAACTGGTCAACAGGATTTAACATTTATCAGACACAAATAAAAACAGACTTGCAATAATTGAAATAATACAACCATGTATGGATCTTACAGTATGGATACGTTCTTTAGTGATTATTCTTTTGCATCTATCACCATCTACTAGTGTATGTTTGAAAAGACTGATAACAGCGTCATTAGCGCCATCTGTACTTTGTTTTAATACTAGTGATCTAACTTTTTAAATTGAGGACTGTTTTATCAAAAGGCTTAAATGTTATTCTGTCAACTTTTAAAACCTTATTTAAAATACAACTTTAAAACCACTGATGTTTGTTGTTGGCCTTTGTCCACGCGGGTCAGTTGATATCTGCAGAAAGGAACAATCAGCTGTCACTTAAGTGAGGTATGAGTGAAGTGTGCTCTTGTGCAATGCTATCACATGAAACAAATGGGTCATGGGTTGAGGGCAAATCAAAACGGGTTGCATTGTGGTGCAGGAATTGTCAGGTGGACAAGGGGTCTATTTTAGTTAGCCATTCACATGAGACTTTGAATACATAAATCTTTCACTTATAACCATATAGTGCTTTTTCTTTTCCTGACTCCCCACTGTTTCTGCCCTCGCTGATTTCTTCTCACCTTCAAGGTAAGATTCACATCAAATAATCAACCTGCTCTATTCACCACAGCCAAATGGAAGTCTATCAGGCTTATTATAGACATTAGAATGGGCTCTTTAACTTGACAAGGCAGAAGCTTGGGAAATCAGCCCAGCTATCTAAGTGCCCGTCTCTACCGTTATATGTTTGTCTGGATAAAGTTGAGTCTGGTTTTATTGTAGGAAGTATTGAAGACTGCATATCAGCATGCCCATGACACGGCTGGTATTTATGTGAGGGAATCCCTGCTATGCCGCTACTTTTGTCAAGGTCTTCAAGTAGCTTCTCAAACGTGGCCCTCCGGCGTTGACTCCTTGATGATCTCTTGATCCTCTAAGTGAGGAAATGTAACCTGAGGATTAGATGGCTTGCCAAAGTATTGGTGAGGAGTAACAGCACGCTTGACCCATCGGTGTGGCCGAAAGCTGGTGTGATAAGTGATGATGGCTTGCTCGTATGAACTCTCCCCCCTTGATAAAGCGGCAAGGCTGCAGGCTTCCTAAAATTGTCTGCTACTTTACTTGTTTGCCTTGACTTTAGCACCCTGTCAGGCTGGCTTAATTTCAATGGGATATATTGCAGTGTTGATGCATCGACATGTTTTAATCTGCCTTTAATGCCTACAACTATTCATTCATTATTTACACTATGTTAAAATCCTAAAGCATGAGCAATGAGGCAGTTACAAAGCAAAACCTGTTAAGAAAACGTCAAAGAAAATGGGAGAAAGACTCAAGAGAGGATACATGATAAAAGAGATAGTGTTGATTTTCATTTTAGCCATAATGTGGACTTTTTGGCTTGGAGCTTCCGAAGATACAATTAACAACTTAAAAAAATAGAAAACAAGCAGCATCGTGGATCATAGTGAGCTGGGGTTAAGAGCAGTTTTTGAAATCGCTATAACAGTCTCTACAGGTTTGGTGTTGTTCCTCTCTTGGCTGCCAAATTTGCAGCTTGGCGTTCTCTGGCATCAACCAGCCCTCTGCAGCTGCTGGGACACAGCGGAGCATGATGGCAATGTGGCTAAATATAGATGTGAAACAGGCCCCTGATCAGCCCTTTGTAACAAACTGGTCCTGGAAGGATTCTACAATTTATCAGAGAGCCCCTGAGGACAATTACATTTCATAAATCTATTAAACTGTTAACTTGTTGGATTCCCTGAACATGCTAACTATGGAAAAACCTAATGAAACTGAGAAATGATACAAAGCCTAATCAGCTGCTCTAGTGGGATACAGTATGTGAAAAAAATGACATGCAATGCAGTAGAAATGAGTAAAAAAGCTTTGTTTCTGCTCTTAAGGTACTAAAAGCTGCAAGCATGTCTGAGGGGTGAGTACCTTATCCAAAGAGAAACACGTCATACACTTTTTACACGATAAATAACAAAATGTGTATCTTTGTCTTCTCTTCTTTTCACGTTATGATGAAGACCGGTAAGTCAAAAAGATTACTTTTTACAGCATCATCAATTGAGTCATAATAATACTTTTTAATCCTAAAAATATATTTGCATACATTTAATAAAGACTAGATTTGCTGTATGAAGAATTTCATCTTTGTTATAGAGAAAGCAAAAATACTCCGCTACGCGCCGGCTGCAATTGAAGGTAGGTCTTGCCAGCCTTTAGTCCATGTATGAATATCATTTATCAGTATGTGTCTTGATCCAAGGCAGCTTTAATTTTATCCATACTTATTAGCACCTTACTATCTTACAGGTCAAGCTGCTGAAGAAGGCAGAGTCTATGCTGGTGGCTGAAAGTGAGGAAAAGAAACAGGAGAAAGAAAGAGTCATAAACGAGTCTTACCCTCCGCTGAAGCTGTCAGGTCTCTCAGTCCAGGAGCTCCAGGTACTTAAACACCAAGCTGATTCAGTCCCTCAGTGTTGTTCTTGTTCATCTTGACAGATCTGGTTTTCTTGACAGGATCTTTGCAAAGAACTACATCAAAAGATTGATGTTGTGGATGAGGTTCGTTATGACATGGAGATCAAAGTGGGCAGAAATGAAAAAGAGGTAAAGTGAAACTTGGGCACATATTAGGAAAAATAACAATTTGAATATTTACCTGCCAATCAGGCTATTGCAGTATTGTTGTGATGTTTGTGGCACAGATCGACGGTCTGAATCTTAAGATCATTGAGCTGAAGGGGGCAAAGAGGCCGAGCTTGAAGAGGGTGAAGAAAACCACAGATGACATGCTGGGGGCGTGTACTGACACTTCCAAACTTATGAAGGCTGACTTTAAAGCCAAACTAAAGACAGTGAAGAAGGATGAAGAAAAGGTAAAGTCACTGGTAGAGATGAACATCCACAAATTAAGAACCTGTTTTTGAGGAAAATATCAAACCTTATCTCTTTGTGCAGAGGGAAGAAGTGACTGATTGGCGTAAGAACGTGGAGGCCATGTCTGGTATGGAGGGAAGAAAGAAGCTGTTTAACGCTGGACAATAAAAAGGTGCTTGTGTGAAAAGAGGATGTTAAAGCAACACATCTTTCTCACAATGCTTTGACATCTTAAGTTCTGTGCATCACAGATCACACCCATATGATCAGGGAAGAAATGTGTCAATACATCACTTAATCTCACACAGTCTGTTTACAAAAGCACCAACTCCAGAAACAGAAAAACTCATTATTATAAAGACTGAAAGGCAACTTTTTGATTGGTTCAATGTCATCCTGCATCATCAGTGCGTCATACGGACAAACACATGGACACACAATTCTGATAAGTTCATGCAAATAAACATATCAAGCGGATGACTCAATATTATTGATTCAAAATAGAATTATTCATCCATAAACAGAATGACACACTGACAGACATTTATTTTTAGATATTAAAAGATGATATAGATTTTCATGCACTTGTCTCAGATAGTTTTCAAATTCTCTGGACAAATGTTCTTATTACCTTTTGAGTCCACGTATTTGAAATGGAGTAAATCCTGAGCCACTGAAATCAATGTAATCAAACTATGACTGTAGCAGATTATTTCATATCATCCTTTATCACTTAGGTGTACAGGAAGTAATCAGAAGTATTGGATAGCATATGTACTGCAAGTTATGAAAAAGGCCAATTATACAATCAGAATAAAAATAAAAAAACAAGCCACTCCAGGGTCCCACCTTACAAACCCTCTCAGTTTTTTTAGCAGCACCTGAGTTTGACAAACAGCTTTCATACATACAGGTACACTGGTGGCCTAGTGGTCTAAGCGCCCCACATACAGAGGCTACAGTCCTCGTCGCAGGGGTCGCCGATTCGATTCCCGGCTGGTCGACCATTTCCTGCATGTCTTACCCCACTCTCTAATCCCCATATTCCCTGTCTCTCTTCAGCTGTCTTATCAAATAAAGGCAAAAAGGCCAAAAATATGACTTAAAAAAAAGCTTTCATACCAACCTGAGTACTAACTGAGTTATAGAATAGAATAGAATAGCCTTTATTTGTCATTGTAAGGTGTACAATGAAATTAGAAGCGCTGCATGAGATAAATACATAATAATTTATGTATTTATTTACTGCTGAGTGTTGATTTTATTATTGCTATGTTGTAAGGTGACCTTGGGTGTCCAGAAAGGTGCCTATAAATAAAATAAAAATAAAATGAATTCTAAATAAAAATAAAATAAAAACAGGTAGAAAATATCTATAAAAGACAATAAAAATATAGAACGATATAAAAACAAATATCAAATATATAGTCAGGTCAAGAGAAGAGGTATTTGGTTTTAGGATATTACACATTATATGAACAGTTTTCACAGTTTCCGGTGTTGCACTTGACACGAATATTACTACACTAATCATTATCAGTTTCAGTTTGAAAGCCTTCTTCCATTTTCTATGTATCAAGTATAATTTGTCCTTTACAGTTAATTCCTTTTTTCATCTCACTTTCAGAATTCAAGATTTTCATGACCAGATGGAATAAAATCTGGTTTTGTAAAGACTGATGTCAAGATCCAGTATAACACCTTCTTAGACAAAACTGTAGGAACATACTTTTTATCATTTTGACTTCACGTTAACTCATATGTTAAAAGTATCAGTGTCGGTTTTAATGTATTGACATAAAGTGTATAGTATTCCTTGCATATTGATATTGTTCTCATGGGCTTTGGGAGTATGTGTTTTAAAGTGCAGTATTTGTATTAAACAGATGATGGCGCTGTCACACTAACTGTAATACACATGATGCTGATTAAACAACCAAGCCAACTCTTCTGTTTGAGTTCTCCAGTTTGTTCAGATCTTCAGATTTCAGATTTAAATCAGTCCAATTAAGAAGTCGTGAGATTACAGACTCAACAAATAGATGTTAATCCCCTGGAGGTGAAGCTGTCTTAACATCCTGTTCTCCCAGTGTTCAGCAACAGAGACATACTGGGGAATCTGGTGTTGTAGTTGTAGAAGTGTAGTAGTAAACAGTATGCTGGCTCAGGACAGAGGAGGCTATTTTAGTTGGCCACTCACAGAAGGCAAGAGGGTCCATTAAAATTGACTTGAGTTTTCTACCTGTCATTTCAAGACAGCTGCTACTCACCTCAGCAGGTTTTCTTCCCAGACGTAAAATAAAGGTATGTTGATTTTCCTCTTGATGATACAGATCTTAAATTATGATGGTGGCATCCACCTAGAAATGTTTAAAGAAAGTAGGAGCTTTATGAGGCAGGCTTCAACAAGAAAAAATACTGAAGATGCAAGATTTATTAAAGTTAGACCAAATATAGGAAATGAAAAAACAGGCTACATTAACACAATTATATCTCCACATTTAGTAAAGAAAAGCTTGTACTGATTGTTAAGGTGTCTTTGTGCAGCTTATACATTGACTAACTCTTACCCACATACAAGGTAATTTAGTTCATTATTGTGCAACTGAGTCATTTTGTGTAGCAAAGACCAGAATTACTTTCTTTATTTTTATAGCATGGTTTTCTTGTTTTTATCCTACATATGTGTGTCAGAAATTATTTGAGTGAGTGCTGATTTTACTTAGCCTAAAAAATGGATGGACTCTAGGATTAAAAAAGAGAAGTATCTGCAGTGCTCAAGCATGTGCAGCTACTGATCCAAAGGCTTAACGCTGGTCTGTTATTGTACCGCAGTGTGAATGACTTTGATCTGTCACCAGGAGGTGAAAGAACGGTGTTAATGTTTGTAAAAGATACTGGTGCATACATCACAGAATATTCAAACATATATTGTTACATATAAGTTGAGTTTAGTACTGTATAACAATGTTAAAAAGGAACTACTGTAGTCTACTGCATGTATCTACTACTGCAACTAAACAGCTAAAAAATGTATTCTGACTCAAGTATAAATAACTTCATTTTTACAGACAAAGCAAACCATGTCTGAGGGGTAAGTTCTGTTTTTGTTTATAATACTATTACATTTAGTAAAATCTGAGTTTTTATTAAAATCTTTATCATGCTGATGTTAACTTTTTACAATTTATTGTCTTTATATCATCATAAATTCCACAACAGAGGGGTAAGTCATTTCAATAAAAGTATTTCTTATTTAGAAAACATTCATTTAAATAATGTTTTTATGATTGTTGCTGTATTCATGATGTGTCTTCTGCCTTTCATGCAGAAAAAATCAAAGATCACTGCATCTCGCAGACTGGCTCTCAAGGTTTTTGTCTTCAGTATTTCTACAATAATTAAACACAGAGTCAATCTTTGAGAAAGCAATGCACCACAGTTCATCATTCTTTACTTTCATTTATGTCAGACCAAGCTGCTGAAACAGGCAACAGTGATGTGGGAGAAGGATAAAGAGGACAAGAAGAGAGAAAGAGAGGCGACTTTGAATGAGAGACTTCCTCCCCTCCAGCTGTCTGGTTTGTCTCTGCAGGACCTGCAGGTATGTGCAGGTCACCACATCAGCCACCACACCTCAATGAAACTACATCCCTGAAATGCTCCATATGAAAGCCTTCCTCTGTTATACATACAACAGATGCCATTCTTACAGCATGTTCATATGCAGGAGGTGTGTTAGCGGAGAGGTGCTACATTTTATACTCTGGGCTTGCAGCTGACACAATTGTTTGGAGCAATATTCAAGTATTGCCCATATCTAAACATCAACGCCGTGGTGATAAAGGGCTTCTTGATTTTTTATTTCCTGGATAAAGGAGAGTTGCAACATCACAGAGAGAAGTCATCTTTAGAATAAAAAGAAAATGCTGCACTGCAAAACGAGGATTTCAGGATTCTTACTCATTACTTCGACAAATATGTGATGACTCTCTGTCTGCCTGTCTGTCTGCAGGCCCTGTGCAAAGAACTGCAAACAAAGACTGATTCTGTTGACGAAGAACGTTATGACATCAACTCCAAGGTGGTCAAAAATGACAAAGAGGTAAAAGTTTACTAAATTAACATAAGGATTAAATTATGTCTTCACTTTTTGACTTATTCATTTTCCTTTTGAAGATGACCCATTAATCCCTCTGAATGCTTTGCAAAAAGCAGCACTGAATATTTTTTGGGTTAAATATATTTAAGGTTAATAGCTCACTCTCATTAGGTCTGGTTAAATTGAAGGCTTTAGTTTGGAGATTTTTAAAACTGGCATTGTACAATGGCACACCTTTTATTTCAATCTGGAAATGTATCCTACAGATTGAAAACCTGAATCAGAAGGTCTTTGAGCTGAAGGGTAAGATGAAGCGACCTGCTCTGAAGAGGGTGAAGATCTCTGCCGACGCCATGCTGGGAGCTCTGTTTGGTGCTAAGGTCAAAGAGTCTGTGGACTTCAAGGCCAACCTGAAGACTGTGAAGAAGGAGGAGGAGAAGGTGAGTGAAGCGACAGTAACAATATTTTGACATGATTCTATTTTTATTCACGCCTATTTCAAAGGCTTTCAAGATTAAGTCAGGCTGGCCTGGTTTTAAACACAGGTTTGAATCATGGTGGAATCATTTGGTATGGGTCTTGTTATTTTGGGGTGTATTCTTTTAAAGTACAGTATCACTAAGAAATATTTTCTTCTTATGAACAGAAAGAGGAGGTGACTGACTGGCGTAAAAACGTGGAGGCCATGTCTGGTATGGAGGGCAGAAAGAAGCTGTTTGATGCCGGACAGTAGACTTGATATTTATGGACATTTTCACTACAAATTCAGTTTTATAGTTGAAAACAAAGAGAGGAAACTTAAATATATGGCCTTGCCCACAAAAGGCAGCAGCAGTGTTTTGTGAGTGTGCTTGAAACTTTTACAACATGTAAAAAAAATATATTCAAAAGAAGTGGATTGGGCGATTTGAGGTTTAAATGAGTTGTACCTTGTTGTCATTTTGTAGTGTTGGCACTTGTAAATTTAAATTAAAAAAATCTAAAACAACTTAATTTTGTAAATTGCCTAAACATTCATTACATAGGCATGCAGCTGAATTTTCTGTCTTAATCCTCAAACCCTTGTAAAAAAAAAAAAAACCTGGTGTTTGTCATTATAATAAATGCTTCTGATCAACAAACAAAACTGATGCTGCAATTTTCTTTTAGGTATGTGCTTTGTCACTTAACAGGCTATCCAATACCAGGGTATCAGGTGGAAATTAGAATTCAAGACTTGGCAGTCAGCAGCAGCAGCAGCTGAAAACAAAGTTGTTAGATCATCTTTGTAAATCAAGCAGGTGTAATGTTAAGACCTGTGAGCTTCCAAAATAAGAGAGGTTCAAGGCTGCAATAAAGCTCAGTAAGGCAACACGGCAGTTGCCAGTGCACGCAGCATCAATCAACACTTCTACAGCTCATTACAATAATTAGAAGAGCAGAAAATAAGTTGATGGAGTGGTCAGGGAAATACGACGGCAATAAAATGTATTCTGATTATTCATTGATTGTTTCAACTTATTTCAAGCAAAAAAGAAAATCACTGATTGAAGATTTGCTGCTGATTTTTGAATTTTATTATAGTAAATAATTATCTGATTTGGAAACATATTGAGAACCTGGGCCCTCTACCATATCTGCTGAACGAAATTATAAACCAATAAAAAATAATTAGCAACTGAATCTGTATCAAAATGAATTATTATTTGCAGCACTCATCCTCTTGATAAACCATATTTCTTCATGAGTCTTTCAAGTTGTCAAACTTCAGGTATGGGTAAAACATTACCTGCCTACCTTTCTTCCTGCCTACCTACCTACCTACCTACCTACCTACCTACCTACCTACCTACCTACCTACCTACCTACCTACCTACCTACCTACCTACCTACCTACCTGCCAGCCCGCCCGCCCGCCCGCCCGTCTGTCTGTCTGTCTGTCTGTCTGCTTGGCAAGTTTTGTACAGAAGTTTTCAATCAATCTTTATTTATGTAGCACCAAATCACAGCAAATGTTATCTCATGAAGCTTTTACAAACATAGCAGGTCTTGACTGTACTCTATGTTATATTGTTTACAAAGACCCAACATCAAAACAGGATAAGACTCAGTCTGATCTCATCTTAATCCACCATGAGCAGAGCACTTTGAAGCATTAAGCAAGTTACAGCGGCGAGGACAAACTTCCTTTTAACAGGCAGAAACCTTGACAGAACCAGACTCATGTTAGACAGCCATCTGCCTTGACCGAGTTGCCATTGGAAAGAGTGATAGAGAAGATGAAAACAGAGAGAGAGAGATTATAGTGGTTAAACAGATTTATCTGGTTATTTTTACACCTTATGAATGCAGGAGCAGTGTTAAACTTTTTTTGGGTGCATAACACGACATGTTGGATCCACTGAACTCAAATCAAAATTGAACCACTTCTGCATCAACTTTGACCATTTACACTCAAACCTGCCTACACATCTTTTATGGTGCAGTACAAATTGAAATATCTATTAAAAGTGATCTAAATATAGTGTTTGACCTCAGGTTTGCAAGATACTATTCTTATTCAATCGTCTGCTGCTGCCCACCTATCTTTACGTGAGGGCATGGTCGCAGCCCTTTGAGGGACCAAACATTTGACTCCCTCTTACAACAATGACGCAGATTGAACTCTGGCTGAGCTCGGTTTGCAATCCATCAAGCCTGGAACAGCACCTGTCCTCTTTCCTCCACTCACCTAAATAACACCAGAGTAACTTCAGGTTATTTTCTTACCTCTGGCATGGTCATGTAATGTCTAACAAGGCTGCAATATTCAGTCATTACGTACATTAAATGGCTAAATAATGTAACTTTTAAGGTGGGAGACAGAAAAGCACTGGACATAGTATTGAGTTAAAGTGTTTTGTTATGATGGAGTTAAAGTAAGAGAAAAGCTTAATTTAAAACTGACTGAAGGGTAATTATTTTTAAAGCTGCAACAATAGACTAGAGCTGACCTTCAAATCAAGTATGACAACCATAACGCTCCTGCCATTTTTTAATGAAAGGGAAATGTTCCTTTCTGCAAAAATGTTAAATGTTATGATGATGGATGAATTTGTAAACTGCGGTGAGATTAGTTTTCCCTGAACAGGTGAAACACAACTGTGGGAACTAGTGTTAGAACCGCTTCAGTCTCACGAGGTGACAGTATTAGATGCCTATAGATGGACATCTTAAGATGGTCCAGACTCAGACTGTGTCGTTTGATCTATAAATAAAGGTGCAGAACAAGTTAATACCAACACTCTATGCAGGTTTCTTCCTACTGTTTGCCTCCTTGACAGCTTTATCTGAACACCAATGAGCTGGTCAAATGTGAATGTGTGGCAATGACCCAACATTAACGTGGTCACCTCTTTAAATGCGTACTGTCACTTCCCCCAACAGGTGTTATGGAAACCACACAAGATACCCAAATGTTTGAGCCCATAAATGAACTTTTTATTACCCCCTTTCCTGTCTGAATATTGCTGTGATGCTATGTGCAACAGTAAATGTCACTGTTGGCAGGCCGACACTAGCAGTAGCGCACACAGGAGTCTATTTCAGTGAGCCATTCACATTTGGCACACATACTATAAATCTGATAATTCTCCATGGTCTCTCAGAAAGCTGATTACTGCCTCCTGCACACACTCTTTCCTTCAGTTTTGAGGTGCAGCTGAAGGAGACGTTCAGATTCAATCAGGTACAGAGATGCTCATATTCTACAACTTGTGATTTGGAGTAGTTGCGTGGTAGTGTGGTGAGTGGGGTGTATGAGGAGTTTTGTTAACAAAGTGACTACCAATGTGTTATGAGTTTAATACATTGTGTAAGCCTTTAAATCTGCAGGTCAATGATCCAGAGCAGTGTCTATTACTGTGTTGTTTTCTTTGGTTTTGTTGTGATTAACATAAACAGCAAGTTGAACATTGTCATCCTGCATGCCTGTGGATTATCTGGCCGTTCACCTTTTCTGTCACCTATGCAGAGACTTTTGTGAGTTATGTTAACACATGCACTGACTCTGTACTTTGAGACTTTACATGTGACAGTTCATAAGGTAATGTCTGCATTTTTCTTTTTCATATTTATACAATAGAAATGCATTTTATTGAGTTTTTGTCAACTGTAATTTTGATTCCAAATAACCAAGAAACTAACCCCAGTATGTCTATCCATCCTTACCAAAGCACCATATCTAAACATATATTTTTGCTGAAATAAATCAAGTGATTCCTTTGAGTATAATGAGAGCAGAATGTAAAAAACAGAATGACTTGTTCAGAACAGAAAGTACTTCTCTCTGCTTTAAATTGCACCGTCACTGAGCAGGCAGTAAATAACTCTGTACCCAGCTTTAATGGGGCAATGAATGTTTTGAGTGGGTGACATACTTTAACCAGAGAGGTTAAGGGATCATTAATCTTCTGCGTACAGCTCAATTGAAGGGAGATTTTAAGTAAAGGAAATTTACTCTTCTTGTTATGAAATGCATGATAGTTCAAATTTCACAAGATCACACATTTCATGCTTTTCTTTACTTTGACAATTCTAGTGTGGGAATTTACAACAACGATGGCTGAGCCGTGAGTATTATCACTTATGGTTTATTTAAACGCGTTTCTAGGAAGTTTAAAACCATACTGTACGACTTTCTCTTGATGTGAATATGCTGACATGTGTTTTCTCCTTCTTGTTGTTGCTCAAACAGACCTGTGAGTATCAATCTTATAACATATAATATTTATTTAATCCCATATTTGTCCTTTAAGGTCATCAGATCATATGAGTAGATGTGACAGTATTAAAAGAACTGACTGAGTGAATGTTATCATTTATTTATTGTAGAAGAAATCAAAGATTTCATCCTCTCGACGGCTGGGGTTGAAGGTATATTTCTTTCTTCATTTGTTTATTACACATTTTTAGACTGCATACCATCGTATATTTCAAACAACAGCTAGAACAAGATTAGAACATTTTAGCGCACAGTTTACAGCAGTGTGTACAGTACTTGTAACATGTGAATATTTGTGATGCCTGTTGTATTAAACACAGTTTATATGAATGGCATTTCTATTGATAAATTCATTTGGAAGTTATTCCATCCTCATGTTTTAGTTTTCTTAAATCCTTTGATGAACATGTCTGGTATTTATGTGAAACTTTTTGGATTGGGGATTACATGCAGATAAAAGCTTTTGCATGTGCTTATGTTGTGTTTCCTTAGATCAGACTGTTGACAGTGGCTGCTCAGATGCTGCAGGAGGAGAAGGAACACAAGATGCAGGAGAGAGAAACTGCTCTATCAGACAGAGTTCCTCCTCTAAATATGTCTGGTCTGTCAATGCAGGATCTGATGGTATGTCATTTTATTTTGCTTCAAGTTTTTCTTATATTTCACATTTTTCTGTTTGAATTACTGTTATATTAGTGTACCACTAGAGCATCACTTTTACTGTTCTACAGGACCTTTGCAAAGACTTGCACCACAAGATCGATGTAGTAGATGAGGAGCGGTATGATATTGGCCAGAAGGTGAACAAAAGTGACTCAGAGGTGAGCTGCTCGAGAATCAATGAGAGAATCTAATGACACATGTCTGTATGTTACTGTTTCCAATCTTTATATTAGAAAGCCAGAGACACAATGTAAAGACCTACAGATGAACAAACACTGTCTCCATGTGGCAGAAGTGAGAATAACAAGACATGAGAGAGCCATAAATAGACATCTGATGGACACCAAACAGGGAACCAAATAGTTCACATTGAGTTTAACATTATTCAGAGCTGGTAGCTGTGAGCAAGGAGGGAATGTGTGACTAACCTAGGAACATACTGTATACTTTGTTATGTCAGGAGTCAAATTGGTCAACTTGTCTAATCCATTTCAGCATGTCAGTTAAATATGACGGATGACTTTTTAAAAGCATATTTTAAAGACGCTTTTATATTCTAAATGAGGTTAAGACTATTAATCAAACTTAAAGTATTGCTCTGTTATAAGTTGTATCAATTTTAAAACAGATACTACCCACAGATTGGAACTCATCTGTAAAAATAGCCAATATAATTTGTTTTATGTGCATTTTTATGAATAATTTGTCACAATATATACATTTTCAATTTGTTTTTTTTTGTAAACTTGCATTGTATTCCACGATTCTCTCATTTTGGGACTGGAATGACTTCCCCTCCCCTTTCATTTTTCTAGTATTGTACCTTTATTCTAATGTATGTATTTATTTACTGTTGAGTGTTGCTTTTATTATTGCTATGTTGTAAGGTGATCTTGGGTGTCCAGAAAGGCGCCTATAAATAGAATGTATTATTATTATTATTATTATTATTATTATTATTATTATTATTATTATTATTATTATTTTGTAGTGTATTGTGTTGCTCATAAAAGCCACTAATGTCAGAAAAATAAGTTTAGACCTTTTATAAATGTGTTCACTCTTTCCTTCCATTTAAAATTCAACAAAATTTTAACAAATCATATGGTTATCCAATAAAAAAAAAAAAACAATACAGGATTAGTTTGATGAAACAGTATTGTGTGCAGTATTGAGGGGCATGTAGAGCCCACAGTGGCCTCAGAACTTATAAATCAGGCAAAAGACTGGAGAAAGTATTTGCTTTGTCCATCCTGCTCTACTGCAGAGGCCTGAGGGTACAACACAGTGGACTAGGTGGTAGGAGACCCACTCCCTCTGTAGATATAAGAGGCTCATTGTAGGGGAACAAAAAAAAACCATTCTTTTACTCAGGTGATTAGGCTCCAATAAAAATATGCTTACATTAAACTCTTACATTGTGGTCTCTGGGCAGATTGAGAACATGAATCTGAAGATCATTGAGATCCAGAGTAAGTTCAAGAAACCAACCTTGAAGAGAGTGAAGATCTCAGCTGAAGCCATGCTGAGCGTCCTGCTGGGCTCCAAACACAAGGAGTCCATCGACTTCAAGGCCAACCTCAAAACTGTCAAGAAGGAAGAGGAGAAGGTAAGACAGCCATCTGCTTAGGGTCTCTGAAATTATCTCTAAAGATTAGTATCACTTTGTCTCTTTAATATGTCCATTTAATGTTGTGTTCCCAACAGAAGGAGGAGGTGACTGACTGGCGTAAGAACGTGGAGGCCATGTCTGGTATGGAGGGCAGGAAAAAGCTGTTTGACGCCTCTGGGAACTAAAGAAAAAATAACTGTCATGTAAAATAACATCCTCTTTTAGGAAAAACATACAATCTAGACTTATACATTTGTTAATATATAAACCTATGAATGAATTTGAGACAGCAATGAAAACCAGGAATGTGTTGTATCTTTGTTGTTTTAATTGTAAAGATATAAAGGATAAGGACAGACCTGCCAAGGGACTGCAGGTGTAAATTAGCTTTAAGCTAACTCTGGTACAATGCATCAAATGGTGACATTTATGTTAAATATTGTACGTGGTCCCTTTACAAATAAATCAAATTTAAAAAAATAAATATGTATATATATATTCTTCATCTTCAGAAAGTCTTTAGGCTTCAAGTGTTTTTAAATTATTTGGATCAAAAGATTAAAAAAATACTAACCCATAAGTTTTGTAGGAATAGTTTCCTGTTGTTTGCTGCTTTGTTTTGGTAATGTGATGACTGTTTGCTGTAGTTACACTCTGCTGCCTTGTGATGGCAGCATAACTCTATCAATCAACACAATGTTCTCAGGCTACACATGTGGACCATCTAGAGTTGACTATGAAATAAGTATTGCTTTCCCCTGTGTTATCTACTGTGATGTATTGCCTATTGGCTTGTCAGATGCTGATAATGTATTGGCTAATAGAGGTATTAAATAAAGTCTAGGTCAAGTTTTTGCAGTGCTGCTTTGTTATCTTGACATTTGGTTGATTTGCTTGACACAAACATGAAAACTGTGATGTTCTCCAAATAAAAAAATCACACAATCTTGCCTTTTTTGTTCTCTTTGCCTCAGCTGTATGTGGGCTAATTTAATGCTTGTAATACTGGACTTAGAGCTCCTTCAAAGTGAACCTGCTGTATCTTAACATTAGATATACCAAGGAAGCATCAAAGGTGGACAGTCCAAGTCAGAATATTCACACCTCATACATATGGGATGTGAGAGACGCAGTGAGAACAGAGGCTATTTTAGTGAGCCACTCACATGGGTGCCGGAATCTATATATCTACCCTCTTTCTGCGCTCCTCGTCTCAGAAAAAGACGTCTGTGGGTATTTGTCACCTACTCTATAAGGTAAGAAGTTTTACTTTAACATATTACTGAATTTAAATGGATGAAACACAGATTAAAGTTCAGTAAGAATTAAGTATTTTACAACACTTTGCTTAAAGTTAAAGAATAATTAATTACATTCAATTGTTAAATTTAGTCTAATCAGCATTTAACCCTTCTTTCTTATCACATGAAAGCCTCTCTGCAGAACCTAAGTATCCTCTTTACATGTGAGCCTGGAATACAGAGTTTCTTTTGGTGTTCAGGTTTGAGATCAGCTGCCTCTCTCTGGTCTTAACTGAAAATACAAGTCTGATTGGATTCTTGTTTTTCCTATTTACCACATATCACCATTGCTTTCATTTTACACCACTGTCATTTTATAGTAATGATCTGAAATTGAAAAGGTTTTACTTTTATCAAAATCATGTGTAAAAGAACATGTCAGTGATTAAAGGTATCATGAATCCTGCCTTCTATATTGTTTTGGTTCTGATTAATACTTATCAGGTAAAAGTATGTTGGCTTTGTTTCATCGAGGAGTCATGAAGTCATAGGTTTGACCTTAAGACAATGTCATGCATTTTTGTGTCACATGTTATATAGAACTGCAACCTATTGGTATGCAGGGTTCCTCAACCTGAAGTGATAAAAACAGTTTTTTTTCACTTGCATTTATGCCTGATCTTGCTACTTTCATTTCACGGTAAACATTCTAGAATGTAGGTTTCTTCTTTAAAAAATTAAAATGCATCTTTGTCTTTTTTTCCATTGATAGATCTAAGAAGGAAATACTCACAGAACTGCAAAGATGTCTGAGGCGTGAGTACCAACTTTTCATTTGTATCTTTTAAATAATAAACTAACACATCAGTGAATTTCCAAAATTGAAAAAAAAAATGTTTATCTTTCTCTTCTTGAACTTTGGGCACCACCTTAATGACTGGACAGAGCTCCGGTGAGTTGGTTCTACTTGGTCAAATAACATAAATGTCTTTATTATCATTTTTTGCATTAGTCAACTTAAACTGCAGAACTGTAAAATAATGAGGGCTTTACACAGACAAGCTAATCAGTTTCTACTGAGGATTTAATCAGTACTGTACATGCAGGCTTGTTTTGTATTTGGTGAAACACTTATTTTAAAGACCTGCATGTCAAGTTAATTAACACTAAAGAATTTACAGTGTGCAGTTGGTTATTTAAGAAACTACAGTGTTTGCAGCTGTTTCCTTCAAATGACATATTTACCTTCTTCCTTTCTAGAAACCAAAGCCAAAAATCTCTGCCTCTCGCAGACTGTTCTTGAAGGTATTTCTATATTGTTAAAACTTGTTCAAGACATTTCAGACTTACCCTGCTGTTAAAGCATCCATTGTCTGGTTGACCAAGGTGTTATTTTCTGTATATTTCAGACCAAACTACTAAAGAAGGCAATGACTATGCTGGAGAATGACAAGCAAAATAAAAAAGATGAACGAGAGAGGACCCTCAATGAGAAAGTCCCAGCACTCCAACTGTCAGGCCTGTCTCTACAGGACCTACAGGTGTGTTTATCACTGTAGCACTTAAACCTACACATGTTTTTATTTGTTTGTTTGTATGTGGCCATGTGAATTAATTAGTTAGTTACTCCAATTATAAACAGCCCTGTATGTGGAGACTTTACATTCACTTATTTCTAATTAAGTCCTTGAATTTGTTTTTGGGTTCCTAAAAATTAAACGGCAAATCTTGAATGTAGCCATTTCAATTTATGATTGAAAATGTTGTATTGTTTCGTTGCATTGTTCTTTCTCCTGAATTAAATGTAGACCAGTTACCTTCTAAAACAAGTCTAATACTCTAAAGGTTTCTGTCCACAGAATCTTTGCAAAGAGCTGCACCATAAAATCGATGTGGTTGATGAAGAGCGGTATGACATTAATGCAAAAGTGACAATAAATGACAAGGAGGTAAGGGATATTTGTGAATTAAATCATATATGTTTCAATTTCAAGAGAGGCACACTTTATGTAAGCTACATTTAAGGTTATGATGGTGGTGGTGGGTTTGTCACTGGTGTTACAAACAGATACGGGATCTGTCTCAGAAGATCTTTGAGCTGAAGGGTAAGATGAAGAGACCAAACCTGAGAAGGGTGAGGGTGTCTGCTGATGCCATGCTGGGTGCTCTGCTTGGTGCTAAGGTGAAAGAGTCTGTGGACTTCAAGGCCAACCTGAAGACGGTGAAGAAGGAAGAGGAAAAGGTAAGAGATGCTGAGTTTAGATGTATTTGTAGACAGTAAGTTAAGTGGTTTCACTTTACAACAATTCATTATTATTTGGGTATTTAAAATCCTTTTCTCACCCAACAGAAAGAGGAGGTGACTGACTGGCGTAAGAATGTGGAATCCATGTCTGGTATGGAGGGCAGGAAGAAGCTGTTTGATGCAGGGCAGTAGACTTGCTGAATGACTCTGTGAAGGTGTTTGGTGCTCTTAAAAAGGTGAAAGCAGGGAAAATGAGTTCACTACCTTATAAACGTAAACATGAACACCAGGTAAACATGAAGATGTCTGGCACAGTTCATGTTTCACATTGTAAATGTCCATTATAAGAACTTTTTCAGCTTAATGATAATTTACAGAATACATATATTTTTAATATAATGTATGATAAATTATGAAAAAAATATGTATTTAATAGTTCTGCATTGCTTTTGTAGTTTTCTAGTATGCATATGTTCTCATAAGCACAGCACCGCCATTGTCTGACCAGATCGTCTGTAATACTACTGACTTGATTTTTGACCATATGCAATAAATAATAAACAGGCAAGAAATTGAAGATTGGTATTTTTGTCCACAATGTTCTTACTTAATGAACTATTTACATTTAAATGTGTGTTTTATATCATTGCTTTGCGCTACACATTTCAGTAATTTATGTGATCTCAGAGATGCAAAAAGTACCTGATAGACTAATCAGGAAAGGGAATACACATTCCATGGGCAGCTTATGTTACAGGTCAACTGTTCACTGAGTCACAGAAATCTCTCAGAATGAATGAATGCAGCATTAAATTCAGATCTTATAATGAGAAGAGGCTGTTGTGAGTTGTAAATGGAGTTTCAAATAACAAAATATATATATATAAGTGATATGCCAAGAGTGTAATGGTCATTTGTGTCTTCATATAGAAAGTTGTGACTCTTGGGATGATCACTCTTGGATATCCCGTGTAGTAAAATAATTTGAAATGCCCTCTCTGATGCCCTTTCAGTGGAAAACACGAGAATTCTCTCATAGCTGCCCTTCCAATGGATAAAACGTAAAAAGTGCTGTTATAAAATGATAGTGAAATATAACAGATCAATCTTACTAGAAAGTGAGTTTCATTCAGGAAGTAGAATTACTTTTTTGTTCACTTTGTGTACACCTACTCAGCCAGACCCCCTCTTTTAACTTCTGCCTCAAAATGTTTGAATGAACCCAAGCAGCAACCTCCGCCGCGAGAATTGAAGCCAATGCAGCAGTGTTAAAATCTACAGTTTCTCGAGTGTCTGCTTGAGGCTGGCTCTGGAAGTACTAGAAACCACATACAGGCAAGTGTTTACAGCCTGGTACAAAAGACAAGTGTAGTCTGGATAGCTCATTCCTCGATCGGCACACACTGTACAGGGAGTGAATTTTTTCATAATGCGACAATTTTGAAGATATTAAGATAACGAGTCTTCCAATGAGAGGCACAGCTGACTTGATGGACAGGCGGGAACACTGTAGCTGTTGGCGAGGAGGCTCAAAGCGCGCCTCTTTACCTCACACTAGCCCGACAGCAGTTAGGTTGAGTTCAGCATTTCCAATATGGCTCCCACCGACGATTGGCTTCAAAACAGCGATCTTCAGAAACAGATGGATGACATCATATAATTGAGTTACAGCACGTTTTAGAGCAGGGGTTCCCAAACTTTTAAGCCCGCGACACCCAAAATATAGGTGCCAAAGACTTGTGACCCCCACTGTCCCTCTAAGTGGTTAAATGTTGCTTCATACTTCAAAATTAGTTTACCTATACACACATGTGGCTGTGTTTCCTGTGCTGCTGTGAATTAACCAGCTGCTACTGATGCTTTTGTTAATTAGCTGTTCGCTAATCCTAACTTTAGGAGTCATCCAGCAACAAAGAAAAGCAGAAAACTAATTAAATGTACTTATTTGCAGGGTTTAATTTCAAATGTGACTATTTTTGTCTGAATTTTTTACAATAATGGGTAAAATAAGCAATTTCAGATTACTTAAAAAAAGGAAAAAATCTGGAAGACATCTCGCGACCCCCCCATTGGTGTCTCGCGACTTCCCGGGGGGTCTCCTGACCATGCTCCTGACCCACACTTTGGGAACCCCTGTTTTAGAGGACACCTGTTCAATTAAACGTTCAAAAACTGTTCGCTTTTACCTGAAAAATCTGTACTAAACAGTATATTAAGTTGAAGTGAATAACGATGAAGCAGTGGTCACCAAAACTACCTAGTTGAACTATTATTTGTGTATTTCAGGTTTGATTTAGCGATATTTACTTTGTTCCACACAAACTAACAGCAAGTTAAAGCGGTATAAAGCTTACGTAAACTCTTCCTTTCCTCTGCCTATAAACACACTTGTCTTAACCTGCTGTTTTTCTCTTACAAACACCATAAATACTCTCCAAACTACAAAAAACAGCATGCTAGAAGCTGACTGACGGTACCTCTCCAGTACATCCAAGCACGAGAGGCGACGGTTACACCCCTCTCCTCTTCCCTTCCGTGCTGTCACTACTACTCCAAATATGGGCATAACGGTTGACCAGAAGGTACCGCCCCTATGCGATATCGTCGCTTCTGATTGGTTGAATAGGTTGTCAATCTTCAACGTCGTCTACGTGAATACAGTCGTACATGGACTGCCATGTACTGTCAACAATTACAGCTGTACTAGCTACATTTAAGCCGGATTTTAAACCGACACAGGGTAAGACGACATTTTGACAATGTTGATATGATTTTAGGATGAAGTTTGCACATGCCTGGGACTCTGTTTTTACACATTGAAGCTGCCGGTCATTACATAGCAGTACATCCATTCATCCTTTCAGGCTTGCCAAAAAAGCTAAACAGTAGCATCCAATGAAATATTTGCACACATTCCTTCGCTGACGTTTTCGCTAAATGTTTTTCTGTCCCATCTATGATTATGAATGAGGCTCAGTTGTGATGGTAACAGCCGAAGCGATCTGCCTTAAGCCTGTCAACCTTTTAAGACAACCTCTAACCTTTCACTGGCCCTGCCTCCAACAAGTTGCTGCTGAACTCAGATCAGATACACAGACGTGTGACTGTGCATTGCATGCAGGATATCACTGGTATTCTGTTTACATTTGTGCATTATTCTCTTTTAGTAATACTGTCACTAACTTCATGACTTTTTTTTATTATTATTATTTCTGCTGAATGTGTGCAGGCTGCTGCTTCTGATGTCCAAGTACAACCTGTTTCTGCTGAGGCATGGAGAGGGGAACTGGAACAAGGAGAACCGATTCTGCAGCTGGGTTGACCAGAAGCTGAGTGAGAATGGGGTGCAGGAGGCCCAGGACTGCGGCAGACTCCTGAAGGAGCAGGGCTACAAGTTCGACTTAGTATTCACCTCCATACTCAGCCGCTCCATTCAGACAGCATGGTTAGTGCTGGAGGCTATGGGTCAGGAGTGGGTCCCTGTGGTCAAATCCTGGAGACTGAACGAGCGTCATTATGGCTCTCTGATTGGCTTAAACCGGGCAGAGATGGCTCAACAACACGGGGAGGAAAAGGTGAAGCTGTGGAGACGGAGTTATGACATCACTCCACCTCCAATTGATGAGTCCCACCCTTACTTCCAGGAAATCTACAGTGACCGTAGGTACACCACATGTGACGTGACAAAGGAGAACCTTCCTCGTGCGGAAAGCCTGAAGGAGGTGTTGGACCGGCTGCTGCCATACTGGGACAGCACTGTGGTGCCAGAGATAAGGAAAGGCAGGACTGTGCTCATTTCGGCTCATGGAAACAGCTGCAGGGCTTTGCTGAAACACCTGGAAGGTATGCTACTGAACTGAAACAATGCTCTCTCTCTCACTCACAGCTTTAGTCTTTGTGTGGTGAATGCAAACAGTTGAATTCAGCTGTTTCCAGTTATCAGAGTCAGTGATATATTTCAGTTCCAGAAATGGACGGTTGAACTTGTGCACAAAGGCCAGAGAGTTTATGTTACATTTGGCTGACCTTTCATCACACTCAAAAGCTCTTGAGGCTCCATGTGCCACAGGACACCCCGCAACTTGACCCTTACATCATTTTGTCCAGCACAGGATATGAACATACAAGCTGGAAATGCGTTACAGTCACACATTTTGTTATAAACTACCAGGATTTATAAGTTGTACTGATGCTAAATGAATGACTGTGATTCAGTCTAGTTTTGGCTTGTGTGTCTTGTCTGTTTTTAATTTTCCTGTCCCTTCTTCCAACAGGTATATCGGACAAGGATATTGCCAGTGTGACTTTACCTACAGGGATACCTGTTCTGCTTGAACTGGATGAAAACCTCAAGCCTGTGAAACCCCGGCAGCTCTTGGGAGACCAGGTGAAGATTCAGGCGGCTATTAAAAAGGTGGAGGACCAGGGAAAAGCCAAACCATCAACTTGAATACACTGGCTGTAAGACTTAATTTAGCTCTATCCCGGTTTCCTGTGGTCACTTTGATAGATACAGAATCTTAAAAGACTTACATAACTAATTAAATAACACCAGATCAGAGTAACAAGCTGTCATTACAAAGGTTTAAAGACAGTGTGTGATATTGGCGTGATCTGGAAACAGAGTGGGCGTGTCACTGGTCAAACCAGTGCGACAGGCAGGAGAAAGTTCAGAGATGTACTGTAAATGTTCCAGCACTGTGTTGAGCTGTATTATGTGTAAGCACTGAGGTGGAGTTTAGCTTGTGTCTGGTTTTTGAAGCTAACTGTCCCTTTGTATGCCTGTATGATGACCCTTATGTGGTTATTTATTTATTTAATCAATTATTAATGCTATCTGGTGAGGCTGACAAATCTTGAAGTGTAATGCTTTTCTGTTACATTGATGAGCTTTGGGAGTAATCCCTCAGGTACGTGGCTTTTGACTCTATGTGCCTTCAGTAAAAAACTTAGTGCTCATCTTTTTTTTTTTCAACTATCTTGAAGTAGAGCTTCCAACAGCTCATTAGGGGCTTATATTCAAGAGTTTATTAGCATTTTAAGAGTCACAGCACTCTGATAACAAATCTTACCTCAGAAACATTGATAGCCAGGCTGTTCATTCCAGGAACGAGTAAGTGTGAGCCACTAAAGTGCTAAATTTACAATTCTCTTCCACTTCAGGACAGTTCCAAGCATGTAAGGTGTATTTATACTACTTATACACTGAGAGTATGACACTTTGGCTAACAACAATGGCTATTTGGTATGATAACTTCTTTATAGTTTGCACTTTTTGGAGAATATTATGAGTATTCTTTTGAAATGTCCTCCCCTTTTCATGAAGCTGTGAATGGTAAATACTATTATTTTTGGATGCATTTGAAAAGTTTAACTTAAAAAAAAAAAACAAGCACTATAGTGGTATTCATTGTGAGTTCTAAATTTTATCAGACATGTGCAGTTTGTGTTGCCTTTGTAATGTTCATAACAAGCCAGAAATTGTTACAAACCTCTCCTGAGCCTGCACATTATGTCTCACATCTTAAGTTACAACCATGTTTTGCACCAGCTACTCTATTGTATTGTGTATTGCATATTGTGTCTCATGTCTGTGTCCTGATTCCTCTGTGTTTTGTGTTGCTTCTCTGCCACTGTGATTTTGTATACTGGTCTGTTACGTCAACAGAAAAAAAAAGACAAAAACAAGCTTTTGTATATACTAAAGAGTAAAAACTAAGATATTTAATGTCTTCCCTGCTGTTAACACCTTCAAACCCAAGAGTCTGCATGATGAAATTAAAGGGAATTAAAATTTTCATTTGGACTAAATTCTGTCTGCTGTGTCAATTCTGAACCCTCTTGTGTCCAGTAACTCATCAATCTGCCATAGAAACACATGTAAGATATCACACTGACATAAAAAAGGTACAAATATTCAATCAATCAACCAATCAATCAATCTTTATTTGTATAGCGCAAAATCACAACAAATGTTATCTCAAGACGCTTTTACAAACATAGGAGGTCTAGACCACTCTATGTCAAATAATGAACAGAGACCCAATACCAAGACAGGGTAAGACTCAGTCTTACCCCACCTTAATCCATCATGAGCATTGCACATCGCAGTATTTAGCTACAGTGGCTAGGAAAAACTTCCTTTTAAGAGGCAGAAACCTCAGGCAGAACCAGACTCATGTTAGACAGCCAACATGCCTCGACCGAGTTGGGCCTTGGAAGAGGGATAGAGGAGAGTAAGAAGGGGGGGTGATAGTGATGAGACAAGTAGTAGAAGCTGTTGCCGCTGGAGTCCAGCATGTCCATATCAGCTGGAGTCCAGAACGTCCGCAGCAGGAGGATGCAGCTCAGAGGGACCTATGAGACAATGGAGCTCAGAGACTCCAGAAAGGTCTATGGTTAGTAACTTTGAATGGGACAGGCAGAGTTAAAGTAAGTGATGGGGGGTTGGTTATTCTCACAGAGCAGTAACAGTGTACAGTATTGATGTTTTAGAAGTATAGACATGCCTGCTATTTGGATTCCGGTCCCCTTTAGCCCACTGGAAATAAACCCCTGAGTGTGTTTAACTGACACGGACGGATACAGAGGAGTGGCTCTTCTTTTCTAAACCATCTCTGTAACTTGGCCAAACCAGTGAGGCTGAGCCACAAAGAAACTTCAAGCAGGACTAAAATGCTCTTAAATGGACTTGATGATCAGCTTGATTCTCATCCCGTTGTATATTTGGCAGCAGTGATAACTGGCATCTTGGTACACTTCATATAGTATGGACTGCACATGCTTATATAAGACCATTACAAGCAAATACATTTCTATTTCAAAGGCGCATCTTCCAGGTGTGACATTATAACAGGCAGCTGAATCACAGAGTCCGTTTTATTGGACTGTAATGTAATCACTGTCAAAGAATCAAAATCTGTTTTATGGTTCTTAATGTGCTCACTTAGAAATAAGGATAACAAAGGTACTCTTTAGAGAGAGCTCTGTGCACAAGCATGTGAAAAACACAAGTGGGTATATACTGTAAGTATGAATAAAGTAAATACAAATAGATATCAGATGCTCAAAGTACCAACACACACTATAGAGTCCATACACAGGTCTGGTGTTTCATAATACGTTGTGAAAAATCAATCTTGTTAAAATGAATTAGATACTGACTCATGAACATCCTCCTCAGTGTCAGCTTTGTCGTTTTACCACAACCTGTATTCAGAGCAGCCAGGAAGAAGACACAAAAGCATTAGACTGTCCTCGAAATGTTTTGAAAATCATATTTTGAGACAACTTTTATCAACAAATCAGTTATATAGAGTTGCAAAGCGTGTGAAAATAATGAAGAGTCAAGCGAAAACCCTGACTAAACACGTTTTACACAAGCCTTACATTACATTGATATTACCAAAAGTTTGTGTATCTGAAAAATAATGAATTGTGTAAAAACATCAGAACTTAGAGGTATTTTATTCAAATCCACTTCAGCCCTGTGTGAGCATCACTGAGCTGCAGCTGGAGCAGGCGGGGCTGCACACTGCATGCTGTGCTTAAAAACCTCTGGCTGCTCTTCCTCTGATTATTTCCAGCAAGAACAGCAACTTTGGTCAGTCTGCCTGGTAAGTTTAATGATGATGATGATGCTGATGTGTGATGCTATGTTATAACTTGATTCAGATACAGAGGTGTTTCACACAGATTTAGAGCTGAGTTATTTTTATATTGATAGTATTTATCTCTGAGATTTAGAGATGATTTGTAATGACTCTTATGCAGATCATTTGTGGAATTGAAGAGTTCTGAAGTTGTTGGCCACCATACACCTTTTGATGTCATGATAAGATTAAGACTTGTTTACTAGATTTGAACTTTTCCACCTGGTTCAGCCAGTAAAAGAGGCCATAAATCATAAGTAGTGTAACTTATTCACGGATGGATATGTCATAAAGGTTTGCTCCTCTGTTCCTCTCTGATTTAATCTGGATATACTTGTCTCAATGTCTTTTGTTGAGCTGCAAGGAAATTACTCACATAACGCCTTTGGCAGCTTAAGCAAAAAAGAAAATAAGTACAACTGCTGGATATTCCAAAACTGTAGAGGGTACAATTACTCTTCTCTGTATATAAAAATGATCCACAGACACTGGAAGCTGACATCATCTGACAAAATCATAGTTTATTGTTTAACAAAGGTCATAATTATTCATGACTGAGAAATAATGAATTCAGTGAAGACTCCTAAACACTCATCACAGGATATATATATTTTTTTATCAAATGATTTCACAATTCATACCATTTTTATTAAAGAATAAACATGCAGTCATACAATAGAAAACTTTCATGTCCATAATATGGGGTGAAACAAGATGCAGATGTTTTGTTTGTATGTTTTTGCAAATCAGTGGCTTCCCCCTTTTTCTCCTTTTCTCCGATGCTAAACACTTGAGCACTTGCCATGTCAAACTGAGAAAAAACTCTAATTTGACATCAGTTTCTGTTAATCATACATGGAGCAGACATCTTGGCTGTGGAAAAGTTGTGTGCTGAGGTTGACGTGCCAAGTCTGACTCCTATTCCTTAGATGGTATTGGAGATAAAGGCTGAGGCCACATGGAGTTTGTGAGTTTATGGCCACCAACACTTTTCACCCCCGGAGACTGGTGTTAAGACAGATTTTAGATGACATTATGGATGATTTCTATTGCACATTAAAAGAAGCCACGCAAATCATCTCGATCCAAGTATCACAGTCAACATGAACAAGAGGGTGTAAGGTAGGCTGCAAGCACAGAGCTCTTTTTTAACACTCCAAAAGTTATTACCAATATATGTTTGTGAAACACATTTGTCAAATAAGAAGATAATACATGGAGATTCAGCTGCTTGTGTTTTATTTTGGGTGCAAACGTGTTTTTGTAGTTTTAAATGTCTTGTTTGCAGGGGCGTGTCCAGAACTTTTTCACCGGGGTGGCCAAACTGAGGCTCTCACATAGGCAGGGGTGGCCACTGCATTTATAATAACAAACATTTACCCTTTCTGTCTTCATAACCTACTTTCATTAAAGTATTAAACACTTGTTATATTCCTTTTGACTTAAAAAAAAAAACATGACAAAGTGGCATACATCTTCTAAACTTAATTCTTTAAGGACTTACAAAATATGTTTTTTCAAAGTCACATTTGAGGGCACTAATAAAGAAATCTACTATCAGCCTTTTAACTCGTCCCAAACTATAGATTTTAACAGAAACCCCACCTCTGACAAGGCAAACAGCCAATCATAGTTTAGGATTTTGGGGTGGCCCCTGGGGTGGCCAATTGGATTTCAAGGGGTGCCAGTGCCACCCTTGGCCACCCCTCTGGACACGCCACTGCCTGTTTGAAAGTGATGGAGGCTATCTGCTCCCTGATACAGACAGGACACTTAAAATGTTGCAATGTAAATGACACTAATGAGGTCAATCAGTTTGCTATCAAGATTAATTAAGTGTACATTTTCTTATAGCAATACCAGACTGGCTAATAAGTAATATTCATCTGTTTTCATGTACAGCTGTTTCTATTCAGCTGTACAGATGTCTGACATAATAAAGTCATCTTCTACAGCCAACTGAATAATGACAATTAGCCTCTCAGTTGCAATCTGCCTCCCTGCAGCATTATGTAAAGATGATTAATCACAATCAAAATGGAAATAGCTTATTCTTGGATTGTCACTTAGTACAGCAGCAGGTATTTCCTAGAGTAAACCCCGCTCACTATCCTTGGCCCTCAACTTTGCCAAGCTAGGACACTACGACCAACAGTGCCTGTGTACTTCCTTAAAAGGAGGCCGAGTACACCATCTCAGCTGATGGGATGCAGGACAGGGAGTGCACGTAGCTGCATCTATTTCCATTAAGTGTCCAGTGAGGAGGAACTATAACTCAGTTTTGAACTGGGAAGAAATGATATTCTTGCTGACTCTCATTGAGAAAATATAGCAGTAAGCTGCAGTTTCCTCTTTTTAAAGGCTCACCTGACAGCGATGATAAATTACTTGTGTCTTTTTTGCTTCTGAAAACAAAGCTGAGCGCCAGAGCACTTAGTTGAAAGCTGAAGAAGTTGAGCGTGTGTCCTGAGTCTGCTGTTAACACTGCAAAGAGGAAATAAGATACTTTCAAATCCACATTTTACCAGACGGTGGTTACAAGCACACACACTTCTTCTCAACCGTACAGAAAAAAAAGCATTTTAATGAGCAGCAGAAAATGTTGCCACTACAGTATGTTGTGGCTTTTAAACTGTGAGGAATTTGTGTCCTGGTCAGAGACTTTTTCATACGTGACCATGTTTGGTCATGTGGAGTAAGCAGCTGTTGCTCTTTGATTGATAGCAAACGCCTCTCAGGCAACTGTTTATTCTATCAGGGTGTGTAAGCACTTTCTTTCTTTTTAACAAGAACCTTGTCTGATTTTAGGATGGGGACATATACAAACACTACACATGTATTTTGTATATTGAGTTATTGAAGTTATTCAGTGTAAATTATACTGAGGGCAAAACCTTCAGTCCTCAGTTATCAACCAAACAAGGTGACTCAAAAGTAAAGATTCTTTTAAAATGGCTAATTTATCATTATTGTAGACCGATTTCACACTCCACATGTGTCATTCCCACAACCACATGACACACTTGTTCTCCTAATTTGCAGTCTATTAAAGCTGCAAGATTCCTGGTCCCTGCCTCTGCTTTTCTATTGCCACCGCTGCCATGTCTAAGTGCTGCACTTTAATTTTCAGCCTCAGCATCTATCTGCATGCTCTCGCTAGGAGGTTCAACATACTGTCTGATCTCTCCTCAGCTACTGCACATACAAGTAAAAGTTTGAAGAGTGATGAGGTCACATAGTGATCTTTAGAACCGCTGGAAGAACAATTTTCAGAAACCAATAACAGAGCTTTGTTAGCACCAGTTTGCCATTGTTTCAAGTCCTGTGAGAAGCTATATTGGCTGGTAGCTGTGCTTCATATTTAGGAAGTAAAATGCGAAAGGCTACCATCTTCCAACACAACTCTTGTTAAAAGAGCAAGCAGTACTTTTTATCTAACTGTGTAACTTCTCTTTTATCTTCTTATTCAAAGCGCCTCATAAACTTGTGCCCCAACAGTTAGCTTAGTGGGATTTGCTAGCTACACCTTTATGCAGCTATTAAAAAGGCTCGCTAATCACCACAGGAAATACTAAAACAGTAGCAGTATTACTTACTCATTTTACTTTCTAGCAGTAAAACATAAAAAAAGTGTATTTAGGGAATAGTTAGGAGTTTCCTGTCAACATGGAATTGCTCAATATAAATCACTCATCTTGAACTTTTCTTTATAGGTCGTCATGTTTTTCTTTACCTCCTTCAATGTCTAATTTTCAGATGGACAAATTTTGATATTGCCTCTCAATTTGTACAGAACCAAACAGCAAAGCTAAGCTAAGCTAACCACCCCAGATGTTCTTGCTAACAGACAATTGACTCCTCTGATGACTATTAACAAAAAGCACTCAAGTTCGTTCCCAATAGTCAATCTGTTGAGTCATTTTGACCTAATAAGCCTCTGACTCAGGCTTTGTCAGCAGGGGCATGTCCAGAACTTTTTGACCAGGGTGGCCCAACTGAGACTCTCACATAGGCAGGGGTGGCCAGTGCATTTACAAATAAATAACATTTACCCTTTCTGTCTTCACAACCTACTTTCATGAAAGTATTTAACAGTTGTTATATTCCTTTTGACTTAAAAAAAAAACATGACAAAGTGGCATACATCTTCTAAGCTTAATTCTTTAAGGACTTACAAAAGATGTTTTTTCAAAGTCACATTTGAGGGCACTAATAAAGAAATCTACTATCAGCCTTTTAACTCATCCCAAATTATAGATTTTAACAGAAACCCCACCTCTGACAAGGCAAACAGCCAATCATAGTTTAGGATTTTGGGGTGGCCCCTGGGGTGGCCAATTGGATTTCAAGGGGTGCCAGTGCCACCCTTGGCCACCCCTCTGGACACGCCACTGTTCATCAGCAAGCTGTGAAAAGCTTGAAATGCCAATGTTGTATTCTAGACATTTGAGAGAACATGCACCCAGAACTCTTTTTTTCAAACTACATTCATAATCAGGCAAAGTCAGGCACTGAAACACAGCCAAAAGAAAGTCAGACTAGTTTCCCTGTCACACCTCCTCTTCTCTTGTGACAGTTGATTTGTTGCAAACATCTTAAGGACTATTCATGAGTAGTGTCTGGTGAGTGTTCAGGCAGCACTCAGACATCGCCATGAAAAGACAAGTTGACAGTAAGCATGTCAAGTTGGAGCAAAAGCAGTATCTTTTTTAGCTGTACACATGGCACAATAAGGGAGAGCTTGATGAGAAATGAGTCACAGATGTATGATCCAAAAACCCTCCTGTGAGAATGATGGAGGAACTTTAGTCAACTTAATAATAAGAGGACTGTAACAACTTGCAACCACATAAACATAAATGGGAAGGATGTCTTGCAATTCACCAGTTGGGAGCTTTCTTTTTGTTCTATGCTAGTCAGGCATGTCCATCTATAGTAAAACGCTAGTATTATCAATGCTTTATCTAAGCGGGAATATATAATTACATAAGGATGATCTCAGTGTCACAACAGGAATACATTTACACCAACAGCACACCTCTGATCCATACAAATCACCTGCCAGGTAACTTATGGAACAGCTGTTATGGGAAACTCTGAATTGAGGATTCACTCAGGGTGCGTGTCCAACTTTATGTGCACCCACATTGCGAACAAGCTGAGGGGTAGAAAGCCTTTTTTCTTCACTGTCATGGTGCTGGGTTTTTCACTTTAGAAACAGAACTTCAGTAGCTCTGCTGAACTCAGGCCAATCCAAACAACCCAGGATCCAGACATGTCTGTGAGCTTGTTGTTAGCCTGCACGTCAGTGGGTCTCTGTGTACTGCTCCACAGAATCCATAATGCTCCAGACCCACCTTCATCATCTACCAGACTTAAATTGGTCCCATATAAAAACAGCTGTAAGGGAGTGATGGATGTGAGTGAGCTTAGACTGAAGATGGGAGGGCTTCACATCTGTAAGAACTGCAAAACAGAACTCTTGTAAGACGCAAGATTTAATGTTTTCGTGAGAAATGTGGTTGGTGATCCATGGGACCAAACAAATGGGATGGGTTATAATGTTAACAATGATAATGAAAACTGTTTTGGTCATCACTGTTGCATATGAAAAGACCTTCAGGACACAAAGTGCCTGATGAAATGATTGTGATTACTGATTTTGGCTTTGAATACGTACTGCACTGGAGAACAGAGGTTACATACTGTATCTGAAACACCTTGTATACCATCACTGTGGGGGGCACTTTGTGTAGCAATGATATAAATAATGTGAGGAGGAGGGATGAATGACACCTGCATCTGTCTTAACTGCAGCATGAACATTTCCTATATTTTAGTCTGCTCTATGAAGTGGCCAGTCTCTAACAGGGCAGGTCTAGCCTTCAAATGTTTAGTGGGTGTGGTAAAACTTCTAAAATGTTATTTTGGTGTTAACATGAAAACGTTTCTTGATCACCCCACTAAAAAAAATGTATAGTCATTGTGAAAGCTGTGGACTACCGTTCTGAGGCCTCAAGTTTGGCCAAACTTGTCAGGATGTCAGTTCCTTGTTTCTCAGTCCAGAAGTGATCATGTATGAACAAGACGTTGAACCAGAGTCTAACTTTATACAGTCCATGGCATTAAATCAGAGAACAGCTGAGAAATGTCATGAGTTTTCTGCTATTTAGCCATTAAAAAAAAACACTGAGAGGGAAGTGACTGTGTGAGCCAATTCAAAGCGGTGACAACATGTAACCCACTTGAAGGCCTAACACAAAGTCAGGGGGCTTCCAACATGATCAGGATGTTTCCTCTTGGCACACTTAATGTCCACACTAAAGTTAATGGCAATCCATCTTGAAGCTGCTGAGATGAATGAGTCTGGATCTGGGTGGCTGACTACCTGACTCTCTCTCTCTCTCTCTCTCTCTCTCTCTCTCTCTCGTACATAGTAAATAGTGTTAGGTCTTGTCATTTATTTAAATTAGGAGGGATTATTATAAATAATCAGCCCCTTCACAGCCCTGAAGTCAGTAACTTGCAGAGTCTTACTGTACCGCCGGACACAGAATCACAAATGATCTTGCCTTAACTGAAATGAACCTTTAATCATTGGATTCATCTCAGAACTTCTTTCCAAAGGTTAAGACTCACACACTGAATCTGTTCTGTGTCGACTAGCAGCCCGAAGCTGGCTCAGACCTCTCGCACCAAATGCCCAACATTTAATAGTAGATCCAAAATCAGGTTCATTCCATAACGCAATACCTTGTCAGAAAATACCCAATTTAAAATATGACATTAAACAAACATAAGCATGAAAACATAAAATATTTAAAAATCTAAGATAAAGAAAGAAAGAAAGTAAAATTAGTTACAAAACATCATTAAAACTCAGTTTATTAAGATAATCATTTTCCTATTTTCCAGAGAAGAAGCCATGTGTGTAATGGTTCTGCCCCTTTCCAAGAAAGCACTCAACTGGCATGTTACTTGTGTAGTGGCTGTTTTGGAGAAAGACCTCTTTTGACCCTTTCAAGTTTGCAGGCCTCTAAGACTGTATATGGTTCCCGTCATTGTACAAACTAAACTGTTATACCTCTCTGTTCCATTATGACTTGTTGCTCATTGTTGGTGGGCTCCCCCTCAGATCTTAAGTCGCAGATCTCTAAATACAGCGACGATGATGAATTGGCCCTCTTCATGACCTCGTATGATCAAGATAGCTGGGCTTAACTGCTTTGGGCTGATCGGGACATAAATGTATTACAAGTGAGTTGTATAATGGGAGGAGAAAAACAGCTCTCTGAAGTGTGCAATACATATAAAGAGAAATTAAAATGACTGAGCTCACATCATCACAACACCCAGCATTTGTTTCTATGTTGTTAGAAGACTGAGGCATGTCATGATATAAATTGTGTCCTGTTCCTCAATCTTTGGACTAATTTTTGAGTCTTGGCAAAATTTAGCTTGGATTTTACTCAACATGTTTACTACTTTGCTCATAAATCTACCATTAAAAAGGATTACAGAATATTTCATTTCACTGTGACAGAAGTTGTCATATCTTATTTGATTTTTTAAATGACAATCTTACTCTGAAATGTTTCTAAATACAGACACAAAATTTTCAACAAATGTCTTTCAGTTGGGTGGTTAGCCAAATAAGTGATACCACATATAACTCGACCAGTTAATAATGAAGGGTGTGTCTGTCTTATCTTCATAGGAGTGAGTTAAAATTGAAATAGCCATCTTGATTACACAAAGGTCAGAGATATTTGGGAAGAGCCAGGGGAAACCAGAAACAACAAACAACACAGAAGAGTAAAACAAGACAAACCAAGAGAAGCCATTTGGGAGAGTCTGAAGTCAGAGATCAGGGAGGGAAAGTGAGACGGAGGGAGTCAGGTTTGTGGAGGAGGAGGAGGGAGGCAGAAGGAGAAACTGAGGGGAGTGCAGAGGCAGGCTTTGCCTTTTCTGGTAGTTAAAGTGGATGAAGGAACAAGCAGGAATTCTTAGTGCTGCAGAAGGGCCGAGATATAAACCAGACTGTAGAGGTTGATATTTGAAGAGAGGGAGACGCTGCTGTTCATGGACTAAACTTCAGCTGCTGCAGAGGTATTATAAACCAACAAAGGATGTAAATGTTCTTTATGTTCCTGTCTGTGTCATGACGCTGTGTTAGGTGGTCTTATTATGGTTTATTGATGAAACTGTACTCTAAAATGTGCTATGTGCTGCAGCATTTAGAAGATTTTTCAAGCAGATTTATCTCTTAATGAAACAATGTTGATCAAGTATGTGAAAACTAATGGACTGACCATATTTGAAAATAACCTGTAATAACCTCTGGGTGTTTCAGTGAGAAAGTGAGGAGAATCTTTTGGGCATCATGGATGATGACTTTGACCGCCGCATGGAGCTGAGGAGGCAGAGGAGGGAGCAGATGCGCATTGAAACTGACACGTGAGCAATTCTTTTAAGAATATCTATCCATAAATGCAAAACACACTTACACACACATTCACCACATAAGGACATTCACGTTTAAATGCATGTTCAGTTTAGTAAAGAAAAAGAGGATGAATGGTGTAAATTGCATGATGCTAACGGGTATCCCGTCTATCCTTATTTGTGTTTAACCCTCCTGTTATGTTGTGGATCAAATTGACCCTTTTAAAAGTCTATCTTAGTCAATATATGCCTTCCAAACCAGCTAAATGCAGCATAAAAATCTGGGCAGCATGTGACAGAAGAGGTGTCTCGTTAATTTATCAACATCCCTCCATAAAAATAAAATTTCAAAATGTAAAATAAAATAAAATATAATAAAATCTATGTCATAAAAAACTATTGCATTTATATTTAGGGCTTTCCAATGTACATTAAAAAAGTTTTAACATTAATTTAAATGAAAAACGAGTGAGTTATCCTCATTGAACCATGATCTGTGAGAATTAAAGAACACCAATGGACTAAATCTTGATTTAAATGGTTAGTAATGGAGTTAAATATTAGATTAAAAATTTTTTTATTGTTTTTTTGGGGGGTTCTGACTCTTTTGGATAATTGAATATGCCCCGGGTCAAATTGACCCAGGAACATTATTGCTGTTCCAGAGAAAGGAACATAACAGGAGGGTTAACAGACTAACAAGTCAGACATGAATGCATCATATCTGATCATTAAGAGCTTACATTATCCCACTTTTGCTTTAAAGGCTACATGTGAAGTGTAACCCAAAGTTATAAAAGCCAGCTGTGTACCTTTGTTTATCCAAAAAGCCAAACTTGACTGTAAAGCTGTGCTCCATTTAAAAGATGTTCAAGATGTCTCTCCTTTGATCTTAAAACTCACTCCTCTAATGATCCACTGGTCATGACAACTCTTTGAGACAGATGCTCAGTGATTCTGGCTCACTGTGTGTTTTTGTGAATGTGTCATTCCTGTGCAGAGCAGAGTAGACAGGAGGACTTGGACTGCACTCAGGCGTTGGCGGTTTAATGACCTGCGCCGCCTTTTCAGCTCATCTGGGAGTCAGTCGGCTGTGCTGCTGTTTGGATTTGCCTCCTGCTCTCTGTCACCTCCATCTGTCTCTCTCTCTCTCTCTATGCACTTAGATAATACAAAAATACCAGTAAGAGGGATCACATGCAACAACAGAGAGACAAACTGTATATCATATTTCTGATACCAGTGTACCAGCTGGTGTCTACATCTCTGATTACTCTGTTGTGATCAGAAATAAATCCATCATACATCTTACAGCAGTAAATACTTACCTGAGAAGAATCTGTTCATTTCAACTGCTGAAAATGGTCCCATACAAACAGACCTTATACCACTATGACAAAGCTGATTTTTCTTTTGGCATTTTCATTGAATTTGTTGAAAATAGAGAAACTTTAACCTTTAAAGCACGGGCAGTGAACACACACTGAAGGTGTACTTCGCTGTGCAATAGATCAAATCCCTAGACGCGACTTTCTTCATGTTCTGAACTCACTGGCTGTCATATCTGAGGTCTGATCAGCACCACAGTGGAAAAATCAGGCATTCCTGGCAATTTTTCTCACAGTCATGCAGCCAGCCCTGCCAGCAGTGCCAACACACTGTCCTGCTTCTTTGAGCTTGGAATGTTTCGCCTGACAATTTAATTCTAGCTCGAGATGACTTCCTTTGAAACACTTGATTTTGTCTGCGTAATTCAGTTGATTTTTCTCATCTTAGCTCTAAATTCTTCTAAACGCTCTTCGTATTTCCCTCCACGTTTTTGTCACTTTACAGCCAAACACTGACTTTGGGTGGAGTAACATTAACTGAGTTACTTTTGTGAGATATGGGTTGTTAGTAGAAACCTGTGCCTGAGGATTTGTCAGATTTCCACCTTGCTTCAATCTTTGTTTATGTCTTAAAGACTGACATGAGCCCTATCATCTCTTTCCCTTACAGCATCTGTAAAAGATTGTGTTGCAGGTTCAGGGTGATCAGAAGAAAAATAAAACCCCTGCTCTAAATGAGCCATTTCTAACACTCTCTGGCTCTCATAAAGCCTAGTCGAGCTTGGAGAAATCCAGCTTTGTAGGCTCAAAAGTTTCCCAGTGGATGTACTCACAGTTTGAGATGAAGGTCAATGTCTATGGGAGTGAGTTGGGAGGATGGAAGCATGAGTGGATAGATAAACTGAGTCATCGTGATCTTTTCATTGTATCTTTTTCACCTTATCTTTGCCGATTCTGTCTCCATGTTTGTTTACATTTACGTCATGGGTGTCATTTCATTCAAGTTCCTTAACATCTCAGATAGAGATGCATGCAGGATATGTGTTTCTTATTGTTGTTTCTACATTGTTAACTTGTGAATTTTTGGATCGTACAACTATTTTTAGGTATTACAGTTAGAAAAACATCGTGCAGACTTTCGACTATAGTCACCGCAGAGAAAGTCATGTTTCCAGCACCATTTACTTGTTGCCAGTGTTGTGGAAAAACCACTTGCCGAAGTGTTATGAAACTTGGTGGAAGGGTGTATCATGAGCCAAAGGAGAACCTGTTGGACATTAATGCAGACCACTCACAGTCATTAATAATTCTTAAAGTTTAGAACATTGGTTGCAGTAGCAGATTTCAAAGTCAGCCTTTGTAGAGGTCTGCACTCTCCAAATGCATGTTTAATTATCAACTCTTTTTGCTTTCCTGGTGAAACACTGAATACTAATAATAACAATAAGTTAATTGGGTGTATTTGACCCTTTTGGTATTCTTCACAACTGGTACAAATAGTTACAAGCAGATCTCATAATATTGGATGTTTGCACTGCCTTTGAATAAAACTAGCACTCATGACTCCAGAAGTGACTGTAGTGTAGTCATTCATATTGAATTGAAACTGTCAAAACCATATTTTCACACGTTGGTTCACATTGGGCCTCCAACCTGAAAGTTGCACTTTAAATTTGATCTACTGTGTTTGATGTCCATTTTGGGAACATTTGTTGGATCTAACTGAAATGAATTTGTCAATGTGAATTTCTCAAAACTTGTTCATAAGCTGTTGGACAACACTTCATTCAATTTTTTTGTTCTATTGTTTCAATGGCTGCCTCAGGTTGGAGTACATGTACCTACTTTATCTGTATGTCTGATATTTCAGCGTCGGTTCTCCCAATGATGATGATGAAGAGGAGGCTCGAGAGCGAAGGCGACGTGCGAGGGAGGAGAGGAAGAAGATGAAGGACATAGAGGAGCCTGGATCCACTGACGTGATTGATACTAACAGGTACAGAGTAACGTCTCAAGTCTCAGGTGTTTTACACTGGGATGTAGGACCAACCAGGGAAACAAGAGTCAAGGAGATTCATAAGACAGCCTGTTGACTGTGGGGCTAACAGTTCAGACCAATGACTGTGTCTGGAATGGACAATCCGGCTTCAGTTCTGCCCATGTGAGATGTGAAGCCAACTATCTGTGACATATTTTGCTGGTGGGGCCGGCAGACATGATCGAGTGGCTGGACTGATGGCACACCTCGACGTAGATGATGAATAAAAAAGGGTTAGACAATATTGATAGACAATGCAATAACTTTTAATACATGCCCATCTGTGATTTTATTTGCTTACAGTGTGACAGAGACCGACTCGTCCACCACAACCAGCGCCGGAGGTGAAGATGACGACCAGGTACTTCTGGACCGGCTCGCCAAAAGAGAGGAGCGCAGGCAGAAGAGAATGCAGGAGGCCGTGGAGAGACAGAAGGAGCTTGACCCCACGATCAGCACCACCAACGGTACAGACGACATGCAGGAGGAACAGACTGCCGATCGCAGCAGCAGCAGACAGGAACATACAGAGGAAGAGGAGAAGAAGGAGGAGGAGGAACCAGTCCAGGAGGAGGTGGCAGAAATAGATTCAAACTCCTGGAGGAAAGACGAGGAGGAGAGAAAGGAAGATGAGAAGGTAAAGTGAAAGATGTGTGAAGATTTGTATATGAAAACAGTTTGAATCAGTAAACCGTGAACACAGAAATCCAGATATTAAAGCTTATTTTAGAATTCTGTTGAATTTTCTGAATAAATTACCAAAAAGTGACCAAATATCTCACTTTTTTAAGGAGGAGATAGAGGAGAAGACTGCAGCAACAGAAGAAGATGTTGAGCAAGATGCTGAAGAGAAAGATGTGCCTGATGTTGACGAGGAGGAAGAGAGAAGGAAGAGAGAAGAGGAGGAAAATCAACAAAAGGAGATGGAAGAAAAGCAGAGGCTAGAAGAAGAGGAAAGGCAAAAAAGGGAAATGGAAGAAAAACTGAAGAAAGAGGAAGAAGAAAGGCAGCTAAAGGAGGAGGAGGAAAGAAAGAGAGGGGAAGAGGAAGAAAACCAACAAAAAGAAATGGATGAGAGGCTGAGAAAAGAGGAACAGGAAAAACAGGAACAGGACATGGAAGAGAAACTGAAGCGAGAAGAAGCAGAAAGACAGAAAAGGGAGATGGAGGAGGAGAAGAAGAAGAAAGAAAAGGAAGAGAAACGAAGAAGAGAAGTGGAAGAGAAGAAGAAAAAAGAGGAGGAAGAAAAGCAGAGGAAGAAAGAGCTAGAGGAGAAGAAGAAGAAAGAGGAGGAGGAGAGGCGGAAAAAGGAGATGGAAGCTAAAAAGAAGGATGAGGAGGAAAAGCGGAAAAAGGAGGCTGAAGAAAATAAGAAAAAGGAGGAAGAGGAGAAGCGTAAAAAGAAAGAGATGGAGAAGAAGAAAGAGGAGGTAGATTTGATTTACTTTGTCTGTAAAAAAGCCTGATGCACACGTTTGGATCTAACAAAGTTACACATGATATTCACGAGTTCCCAGGTTTTCATAAATGTGATATTCCTTTCCTCTTTTTTTAAGGAGGAGAAGCCAAAGAGATTTGGTTTGAAAGAAAAGGTACAAACAATTATCATCATGCAATATATTGAATGTATGCTCCTTACATATAGAAGATGAAGCATTTGTATGAAAAATATTCACTCTCTCACTATTTGCCTTTTATTTTCTGGAAGAATGAACCAGCCAAACCTGCCAGCGCTCTCTTTGAGAATAAACTGAAGAAAACAGAGAAGCCGTCAAGGTAGAGTTTACCAGACCTCTCACTCCCAAATGACACATGCATGAAGTTCAAATTTCATAAACTTTTTTGTAACAATGTCAGAGCACTACTATCATACTACCCATCATGTTAACGCTATATATAATAGGTCACCTTGCCATATAAGTTTTATATGTATTTTATCTTAACCCTCCTGTTATTTTCGTTTCTTAGGGACAGCAATAATGTTCGTGGGTCAATTTGACCCAGGGCATATTTAATGATCCAAAAGTGTCAGAACCCAAAAAAATCCCAATAAACATTTTTTAATCTCATCATTAACTCCATTACTAACCATTTGAATCAATATTTGGTGCATTGGTGTTCTTTAATTCTCACAGATTATGGTTCAATGAGGATAACTCACTCATTTTTTATTAAAATTCATGTTAAAACTTTTTTTTATAGTACATTGGACAGACTTAAATATAATTACAATAGTTTTACATGACTTAGATTTTTGTTAATTTTATTTGCATTTCATTATTATTATTTTTTTTGTTTATGAAGTGATGTTGATAAAATATTCTATATGTTGATTGCGCTAATTAAGCCAAGCAGAAGAAGTTTCATACCGAAAAAATACTTTTAACATTTTTCTAAAGAGTTTTTAACTTTAAAATGGATCAAATTGACCTGCAACATAACAGGAGGGTTAAATGCATATGTCAAAGGCATTATGTGTGTCTGTAGATCGACACCAAACTTAAGTCTGGACTGAAATATCTCAAATTTTAGATGAATTCTTGTGAGATTGATTTGAGACATTCATGCCCCTGTATGATCATTTCTATTCTCTGGATCCCCTGACCCTGATTGAATACAATGAACGAGTTTAACCTTCCCTTTGAAACATCAGTTAGCATCTGCTTTATGCAATAATTTTAACATTAATCCAAATTTTCCAGATAATCTTAAATTATTTGGATGTGCTACTCTGGGAAGACTTGTTGACACTGCACTCTAGGGCCAAACAAATTCACAGCTCCTTTCATCGCTTCTGTTGTAACTCTGACCCTCAAGTTCAGCGAAGACCATTGCCAGGGATTGGATTAGAATTGCTTTAAACTAGGCCTGTCTATTTTTCAATCCAAATTAATCGCATAATTTTTAACTCACGATTAATCAAAGTTTTTAATCTCTTCTAAATGTACCTTCAAGACTTTAAACTAAATTTTTGTGGTGATAAAATGTATATGTGTTATCATGTTATTATCCCATTAACTTTGGCATCCCTATTCATTTCCCCCAGGTGCTAAATTCTAAAAAGTATGGTTATCAAGTTAAATTAGTCTGATGCCATGTTTTTTTTCAAAGTTCTAGTTTGTTGAATACTTAGCATAATAGGATGATGGTACATGATGGTTTTATGATGTACTGGTCATTAAAATGTTTTAGTTATTTGTGAACAGGGACAATGTTCCCTCCACCAAGGCAGATGACGCGGAGCGACAGGAGGCCGAACGTAAACTGCAGGAGCTGAAGCGCCGACGAAACGACGCAGAGAGCGAGGAGATTGAGAAGATGAAGCAGAAGCAGCAGGGCGCAGAGGCTGAGCTGGAGGGGCTGAAGAAGAAGAGAGAGGAGAGGAGGAAGATCATGGAAGAGGAGGAGAGGCAGAAGAAACAGGAGATGGAGGAGAGGAAAGCCAAAGAACAGGTGAGAAAAGACTTGGGAGTGAAGATGTGGTTCACATGGACTTCATCATGCATCAAAGAGAAAATCCTACATGAAGAGGAATTTGTTTGTAACCCATGGAAAACATGTCGGATGACATTTTGCTTTGTGTAACAGGAGGAGAGGAAGAGGATGAAAGAGGAGATTGAGAAAAGGAGGGCAGAGGCTGCAGAGAAGAAGAAACAGATGGAAGAGGAGGTGTCTTCAAAACCGTCCTTTGCTATCAGTCCTAAAGGATCGGCAAAGGTACGTCTTGGAGTAAAGGCGCAAATATCTGAAGGTTGTTCTCCAGCATGAAGAAAAGATTGATCTCCTACATTTGTTTATGACATATTTTCTGGCTTAACTCCATCGGTGTTTAATCATGTAGACTTGTTGAGTTTTACCAACCAAGGTTTTTCTTTTTCAAAAGTTTGACCCTGACTGCTCATGCCTTAGAGTTCATGGATGAAAGCAGTTGTGATCAGATTCTGTTTGATTGTACTTGGGTTGAGGTGGGAATCTTAATTGGTTTTCTAAAAACCTGGATGAATAAATCAAGCACCATCTTTATGGCTAGTTACCTCTTTGCACCACAAACACTTCCCCCAAAATCATCCACCTCCCCACACCCAACCTATCAATCTATCAATCTATCTATCTATCTATCTATCTATCTGTCTATCTATCTATCTATCTATCTATCTATCTATCTATCTATCTATCTAACTATCTATCTATCTATCTATCTATCTATCTATCTATCTATCTATCTATCTATCTATCTATCTATCTATCTATCTATCTATCTATCTACCTACCTACCTACCTACCTACCTACCTATCTATCTATCTATCTATCTATCTATCTATCTATCTATCTATCTATCTATCTATGGGCAAGTGAAAAAGTGTCTCGTATTTCATTGTATTGCAATACTGAAATGAAAAAATGAAGACAGCATGATGCTTAGATGTTACTGGTAAATGTGTCAGAACAAGAAGCGTTATCCTCAACACAGAATGCATTTAGTCAGCTTAGCTTAGGGCTTAGTCAGCCCAAAAACTGATGGTTAGAACAGCTCTTCTGTAGGACTTTGTAAAATTAGCCTTAATCACTTTTTCCATTAAAGGTCAGGTAGGATTTTGGGCCTAATTTTGTTGTTTGTTTGATAATTTCCATGGTTAATGTCAATGTATTGTTAGTTGAAAAGAACTGGGAAAAAAAGCAAAAGCAAAGGTCAGCTGGTGCCTGTGCTTTGGTCAAATATGGTTATCAAAAAGAACGATGCCTGGGTAATTTTGTTGATGGAGTATTTTTGGAGGAATGTTGAGAATGTTTTGTGTATAATTCATTTTGATCAGCAGTAATCGGTGTGTGTATGTGGACGTATTTTATTACTCAGGTTGTAGGGACTCACTTTCCTCTTCAGGGGTAATATGAAAAAGTGACATGTTTAGGGGGGTGACTTGGTTTAAGGTTAGGGTAAAGCTTAAATTAAGACTGGAGAGTCACGGCTAAGATAAAGATTAGATTAAGTCTCCATGCAATAGATGCATGGCGAGATAATGTCCTCTGGAGTCAAGCAAACAAGAATGTGTGTGTGAGCTGTGTACGTTTTTTATGCTTGTGTGTGTGCGCGCGTGTGTGTGTGTGTGTGTGTGGGTGGGTCCTGGCTGCCAGACAAACAGCTCTCCAGTTATGTCTCTGGGACGAACCCACACAGTGTTCAGGACACAGAGACCTTTTGGTCTGTCTCCCAGTGAAGTTGTCTATGACATAAGAAGGAAGTTGGGACACTTTGACCATGTCAGATTTTAATTGTGGAAGTCAATGCCTGGTGACATAATCTTAAAATATGTCACTGCTTTGTACAGATTGGGGAGAAGGCAGAATTCTTAACCAAATCAGCCCAGAAAAGGTGAGCCACGCAAGGTGTTTTAGTGTGAACAAATTATAGTCTTACCAACAGTCTTGATGAGCCTTACTAATGTCTCATGTGTTGTGCAATCACACAGCAGCACACCCAGAGCGTTTCACACTCCAATGGTGTCCAAGATAGGAAACAGAATGGACCAGTACGCTTCTGCCATCCAGGTGAGTATCAACAAATCTTCTCAGTTTTATCAGTGGCAAGCTTAAATAATCAGATCCCCAATTGCAAGGAGATATCAATACAATGAAGTAGAAATACTCATCACACGCATGAGTCCTGCATTTAAAATCCTTATTAAGATAAAGAAAGGGTGTTATCAACAAAAAACCTTAAAAGTGAGAAAATACAGACACTTAATTTTAGCTAAAATGTGGTCATATTATTAATATACTGATGTCAAATTCTGCCTAAGTAACATTACAGGTCTAGGTAGGTGTATTTCTAACTACTAGTTTTAAGAATAAATCGTGAATAAAGAGGATATATGGAAAAAAAAAGAGTTCTTTAACAAACTTTTTGGATAATTTTTTCTTAACATGACAAGAGGAAGACTTTTCCCATAGGAGCTATTAATCCCAATCAATTTAAAACCAGACTTTTAACCTTAACACTGCATTTGTATTATGATCATATCATATTGCAGTAATGTTAAGTATGAATTTGGTAAATACATGGTACCTTAAGCTGTGCTCAAAGTGCCTAAAATATGATTATAATGGATGTTGCTTTCCACCAGTAATCCTCAGTCAATGCAGCAAAGTTATTGCCCTTGAAAAAAATTAATCCATCCTCTATTTCCAGGGAAACAAAGAAGCCAAATCCCCCAAGTCTCTGATGGCAGATATTCCTACAGGAGGCACGCGGGGCATCAAGAGCATGTGGGAGAAAGGAAATGTCGGCAGCTCCTCTGAGAGTCCAACCCCTGCCAACAAGGTAGAGAGGACGAGTGAAAGAGGCAAGGATAGAGAGAGATCTACTGATACAAAGTTGAGCATCTGATATATGTCTTTTCCCAGGATGTAGCTGGTATAAAAGGGGGCGTGACTGGACGTGTCAACAGTTGGATGGCAAAGCCTGCAGAGGCGGAGAAGCCAGCAGCACCTTCACCTTCACCTGCACCTGCACCAGCAGCAGCACCGGCACCAGCGGCAGCATCACCAGCAAAGCCAGCAGTAAGGCCTGACAAATCCCTGTCTTCATCACACACACATTATTGTAAAAGAGACACCGGTGTTACGTGAATGAAGTAATCCTTTGATATTCTGTTCACGCTAATGTGCTCACTTGCACATCAACATGCCACTCTTTTGTTGGCTGCAGCCTTATTATCAGAGCTCTGTGTGTGAACCAAGTCGCTTTCTGGACTGTAGTGACACCACATGGACAGCTTACTTAACATCACCTCTTTGTTTTTCTGTTTTTATGTGATTTAAAAGATTTTAAATTCATTTTAACAGTAAGCATAAACATGGAAAATCATTGGATGGAAGAAAAACATTATCCTCATTGTTTCAGACAACTGTCCACTCAGAGAGCAGTAGGTAGTTGTAATGTGTCAAGAGGCTAAATACCAACATACTTCCATGCACAGCCATTTCCACACCCCTCTGTACACCCATCAATCACTTTGTCAGTATTCATGGATTGTATTACAGTACATGCAGGGTATACAATACTTTTTAAGATAGACTCAATTAAAGCTCCTTGCGTTTTTTTTTTTTTTTTGCTGTTTATGACCGACTAAAATGACGATTAATGCTTTTTTATGAACTATCAAACCATCAAAATTTGACTTTTTTTGTATTATTTATTATATTGCATGAAACTACTAGTGCACGGTAGGTGTCATGTAAAAAAAAAAGGTTAATGGCATGCTGTAGAAGAAGAATTTTGTTTAATTTAGTCCTCAAAGATCCTCAAATAGTGATACGTTTGGATGTTAACAGCTAGCAAGATGAGAATTTTGGTTTAACATTTTTTTTTACAAATGTAGAGAACAAGATCAGGTAAGAAATAAAAGTGTTTTTTTGGCCACAGGGGGCGCTAAAACCATGACAGAGCGGAAGTGCCTCACAGGAGCTTTAAAGCAAAAAAATAAATACAAAATTACAATTTCACTCTCACAAAATATATATATATTTACATTTTTTGCAATTATGACAGAGTAACGAACAGATAAACACACTTAAGTAGTTTTGTACATGTAACAACTGAAAAGGACAAATAAATAACTTAATAGATAGCGAAGAACAAAAAACTAATTAAGTCAGAAGTAATTTGCACATACAACAATGAGATAATAACCATGAGAAGAAAGAGAAACATAAATGAAAATATATTACTAAAGTACAAACAGACAAACAAACAAACAAATAGACAAACAAAAACCCTGATGACCAGTCCCTCCCATCTCAAGACAAGGGCCATACAACATATTTAAAGCCAAATTCTGGCAAGAGTATCAAGATGATCATTTCCAGGGATGTTCTGAAGCAACCCATTTCCTTGTGGTTTTAGTTGAATTTAAATTCTGACTAGTTCACCAGTTTAAAGGTAAGAAAAAACTCAGACAATGGTCAGAATTCAGCACAAGTTATTGAACAAGACAAAACATTGGATCTTCTGCAGATAAATGATGCCAAATTGGTTCCCTGAGTTGGGCTAACACTAGCAGAGCGAGCACGGCCAGTCATCAGTCCTCCTTAGTGGCCACAATGCTGACATTCCTGGCTAGTGTTGGATAGCTGCGCTATACAGCCTAGTCACAACATATGAGCAGCATTTCAGTTTTACTACTACAAAAAAAATACAAAAAATGTGTTTAGCCGATTTGTAATTCTCATGTTGACCAGCAAGGGTGAGGACATGAGTCAACTTCCCCAGTCAGGTCCCTTCACAATTTCACAAACAAATGTATAAAACACTCTTCTTTCCTCTTAAAACTGACGGAAACAAGGACATTGAATAATGAATTAGCTTTATCTATTTTCAGAATAAGAGAGGTCATATTTAACTTGGTCCTTAATACATACTGTGTCCTTTTCTTAAAGAAGGACACCAGCTGCTGTTACTCACTGCTCTTCTGAAGACATTGCACAATGTCTGCACGCTGCAGTGCTGCTAGGTGACATGTGACATTGTTCTACAGTGAAATTCATGAGCCAGATATCTTTAGTGTCAAACGTCTTGGCCAGAGCTGCAGTAATAACTTCACCCTTTCTCATACGGCAACAACTCCCCCTGATGGGATGAAGCTGTACAACAGTCTGCTGCCTGTGTATATTCTGTATTCTCTTTTGTATTAGTTTAAATCTCTTTTCTTTCTGTCTTTCCACCCTGCTATTGCTCTTCTTTGTCAGTTTTCTTCCCTCAAACCTTTCCTGCTGTCTACTCTTCAAACTGATAAAGGTATCACTTTGCACCAATTTTTCACCACACTTGTCTCTAACAATCAAAAGCAACATCAACTCATTTTCTGATGTGCTATACTTAAATGCAACCTCAAAGTTCCTCTACTTAACTTTGGTATTTCTATTTTTGTTTTCTACTTTATGCCTTATACTTCAAAACTTTCATCTGAAGCAGAATATTTCTTAATATATGTGTAGGCACCTCAGTGAATGATCAGAGTGCAACTTCCTACATTGTTTGGTACTGATGGGATCATGTTGGACTTTATCTGATGCAGGATACAAAACCAGGTGACATGGGTAACAAACGTGGCATGTGGGAAACCAAGAAGGGCTCTACACCTGGGAAGGTAATGCACACAAACACATACTGTCGTCTGTAAAAGAGGAGAGATATTGTCTTTAAGGCTGTATTGTGACATGGTCCTGTTTGTTTCTTTGTACTGTTCAGTTTACCAGATAAACAGGTGCAAGAGGTAATTGGTGGAAACAACACTTGATGCATGTTTCACCAGCATGGAGTGATTTGATCCTTGTGGTGTTAGCACGGTTTATTGGCATTAAAGCACGTGTGTGTGTGTGTGTGTGTGTGTGTGTGTGTGTGTGTGTGTGTGTGTGTGTGTGTGTGTGTGTGTGTGTGTGTGTGTGTGTGTGTGTGTGCGTGTTTGGTGTTGCCAGATCAGCAAGTTTTCACAAATTTGGGACACTCTTTCTTTAATTGGGAATGTTTGCATTGTTTTGAATAGGTTGTGATGACTAAGATATATTATGGACTATTTGTACCAGTTTGATCCAATTAACCCAATCCCCTCGGGTGCACTCCTTATTAGGGGTGTGTGATACAACAATAAATAATAACTGAATATTTGGGGGGATTTTCTCAATAACTATTTTGCTTTACTCAAAAAAAAAAGTGTAACAGCCCGCTCTTGTTAATAGTATATTAGTTGTTGTTAATGGTATAAATAAATAAAACCTATGGAAGAAAACAGGTCTTATTTATCAACAGATAATTGAGTCATCCAAGTAAAGAAGTATGTCGCTTTAAGACATTCACCTTTTGAGCAACATCCGTCCGTTGGAAGCCAAACCACCTCCATGCACTTGAGGATGATTCACGTCTGGCATTTAAATCTATTCCAAGGCTGGTGGTGTTTGTGTTTTTTTCTTCTAGCGGGTTTTGTTCACTCATTTTTGACTCAGGCAGGTAGCTACACCAGCTTAGCTTGTAGTCCGTCTCACTAGACTTGAACATTTTCAGTGAATGTGTGTGGACTCTCAAGGCCTGTTTTGATTTTTGTTTTGCAAAGTGAGAGATATTCTCAATATTGTCATTTCCCACTTCACTAAAAAACTATTAAGATGTTATTTTAGATGATATTGCAGACCCTGTCTTATTATTCATATACAGAGTCATGGCTCCAAAGCATACTCCACCAAAATTATATCTTTTAACTCCTAATTTATTATCATCCCAATGCCTTTTTCAAAATGTGTAAGTATTACCGATCGGTATAACCGAACTAATCAACAAGAATATTTTTGATATGGTAGGTCAATTATTTATACATATGAGATAAACCTGATATATTAATTAGGGACTGTTGTATTATTTTTTATTTCTTTATATAAATAAAAGGAGGCCAATATTCATATATTCTTTATTGAATCATAATTATTTTTCCTCTTTGTTGCATTTCTTTGTCTCTCCTGTCTTTTTCTTCTTGGTTCCAGTTGGCAGCTGGACTCAAGAGCAAGTTTAACACCAATGGTAAGTCTCTTAAGTTTCTGTAATTAGTGGTTGAATGTACCCCAGGGTCATTCTGTTGTTTTTCTGTTTCTATACTGGAGTATTTTCCATAAGCTGTAAATATTGTGCTATGTATCCCATGTGAGCTAACAGTGATACAAGTTAAACTGGAGTTTAAACCATGACAAACTACAACAAAGAAAGGCTGCATACATTTAAATTTGATACTTTAAAACAGATGGTGTGACATTTTGCTTTCTTGTTAAATATTAGACAAAAGATTAGTATTACTCTGTTTGAAAGACATGAGGCTAACCCCCATCATTGGTGATGTAGTTCATTCAAAAACCAGAGACTTAATAATCATGTTTCTTTTCTGAGGGTCTTGAGTGTTTTTAATCTCAGCTGGGGTTAGTGACTTCCATGAGGCTTTGCTGATTACGTTACAACCACGTGATGATTCCAAGCCACAACTAACTTTTCCTAAGCTTGGATAAAGTGTCCCTACTTCAATATTACATTCACAGACATGAGAGTGACATCAATCCTTCTCGATAAAAAGGCATTTCCTCAAAATGACATTTTTTGGTATATTTTGCTGATTATGCCCGCACTACTCCAAATTCTCAAATCCAGTCGTTTTACTTGAGTGCGGAATCTCCAAACTGTGTTATTTCTACTTTTCCCAATTCACAGAGCGTAATGCCTCCTCCCAAATGTGCACATCCCACACATTAAACCAGGGTTTATCTTGATAAGTCCTGGGGGAAGCAGAGTTTAGCTGAGGTTTGTTTGCCCTTCAAAACATTCTGTGGACAAGGGGAGTAGCCTGTGATGGATTTATTACCCTCTGTGGACTCATAACCACCACAGCCCACCAACCTCCCTTTGTGCCAGACTAGCTGTTCACTGTAAATCAAATCTGCTGCTAGAGATTTTTGGCACGACACACCTCTGTAGGCACTGTGGTCTATATTTAAAAAAAACCCTCACCCTGACCTTGTTTCCCAGTATAAAGAACCTTGTAGACTCCTGGCATGGCTGTCGTGTCTTTGCGGTGCACTGTTCACCCACTGCCACCTGGGCCATCCAATGCCACGCAGGGTGTCGGAGAGCTGTTAGGCATACCACAGTGCAGCTGCTCGATTGTCACATTACAACCGACTGCTGGGGAGGATTACTAACAGTTTAAGAAGCAAATCTGTCCCGATCACCAGGCTTATTCACTCAGTACTGATGATAAAGAGCTAAAATCCATCCTGCAGGTTGTGGAGACGGTTTAAAAAAGGCATCAATCAGAGAAAGAAACAGTAATTACTTTCTGATGTTAGTATAGGAAAGCTGTTTTTCTTCTACCGACAGCGAGCCCCCCAAGCCTTGAGCTGTAGCGTGAACAATCGAAGTGGGAAAGTGTTTGTCGAGTGTCGGCTTCGAACTTAAATAGCAATCCTTGTTGGTAACCTCTCCACTTCTTCATCAAAAATAGACCACAGAGGAATGAAGTAAAGGGCAAATGACAAAGTAACAACTTTCAATCACACAGTGAAGTGTCCCGGCTTTGACTACAGTGTATATGTTATAAGATCCTGATCTCATGTGCAAACGTTACATACAGTATATACATAGCAAGGTACTCATGTGAAAGCTTTGATTAACAGCCCTGAGACTAAAATCTTTTAACACCTAATAAACCATGAGAAGTTATGTTTAATGATGGGTGCGTTGACTAAAAGATCTTTAATGTTTGTTTTCTTTAGCAGGCGTGAGACCCTAACTACTGACATCCTCTTTGAAATACAGCCTTACCTGACCAATCACACAGCTCTGCTACTGTATGTGCATCAATATCCCTTCAACATTGAGTGTTTTTGATGACGTTCTACCAGACTGAGAAAAAGACAGGGGACCAGGATCAGCAACTCGAAAGAATTCAAGCATCAAAGTCTTCCATATCTGTAGTGCTCACAAAAAGCCAAACATGTAACATCTAGTGAGGGTCTTCAGGACATAGTGCCATGTGTTAAATGCTTAGTTATGAAGTATATTTCTGTTTAATCAAGGTTAGTCTTTACAAATTTCTGTCTGTGGCTGTCAAGATGCATCAATGTTATGTTGTTTTCAAGCCAAGCTATGTGAGTATTGTCATCTAGGTATGCATGATCATGAGTGTTTACACAGGCTCTGCTTTTTTATTATGAAAGTTGCTATTTTGACTGCATGTGATGACTGAGGCTTTTTAATGTCCATCTCACAGCTATGATTGAATTATTACATTGGAGCGCCACTGATCTAGATGATGGATTATTAGTCTGTAAATACAGAGTGAATTCAAACGTTGGTACCACTTTCCAAAAAAGGTTTCCTCAGTGGAATCTCATGACTCCCTTAACTGATATGTTTTTAATGAGAGCAGGTTTTTGGGCTACTTCTGTTTTGGCTCTTAGTAAAATATCTCAACAAATTTTGGAAATTTCTAAATTTGGTAAAGATTTTCATGGTCCAAAGAGTGCGGTGGCCCTGAAGGACAAAATAAATTTACAAAATATGGAACACTTTTACAAAGTTGGAGACAAATTTATATTTTGGAAAACATATTTTCATTTTGGAAACTGAATTACATTAGCAAAACACTTTTACCAAGGCCAAAACAAATTTACATTTAAGAAAACAAATTTACATTTAAGGAAACAAATTTACAAAATCAAAAAAACACTTTTACAAAGCTGGAGACAATTTTACAAACGACGGAACACTTTTACCATTTCTGAAGCAAATTTACATTCATTTTTAACGGAAAGGGAATGTACCAAATACCGGAAGTGATCAGGGAGTGATCGAGGGAGGGGTCATTAAGTTTGATTGGATGTAGAGAAACCAATGGAGCGATGTTACACCAAGTGTAGGAACCCAAGTGGGGTTACGACGCTCGTAATTTTGTTTTATGAAATGTAAAAATGTTTTCCAAAATATAAATTTGTCTCCAACTTTTTGTAAAAGTGTTTCATCTTTTGTAAATTTGTGTTGTCCTTCAGTGCCACCGTAAAAGAGGATGAACCTTTTTATCTCAGGCCCTCAGCAAGTCCAAACTTCAACTTAACTAGCAGAATTATTCAAAATCTACTGCAACAATTGATGCATAACTTGTACTGACATTCATGATCCCCATAGGCTGAACTCTACTTACTTTGGTAATCCTGAGACTTTCCTCTGGTTTGATGGGTCGATCACTACAATCCTCAACTCACACGATCATGTTCCCCTAGGATTATATTATTGGTCAAAAGATAACCCCAAGATACCTTAAGTTGACATACCCATCATCCTCTTCTATACTTGTTGTTGCTGAAGGAAAAATGTAATGTTAAATGCTAATAAAAGTACCAAACAAAAAATGGTAAACATGTTGAGCATTCTACCAGCTAAATACACATGTTAGTGTTGATATTGTGAGCATGTTAGCATGCTGGCATTAGCAATTGGCTCAAACACTTTCTCACAGTCTAACTAGCATAGCAGTAGAATCTCATATTTGTTTACCCCTTCCTGCCAGGAAAGCTTCGCCGGGCATCTGGACCAAAGTCAATCTATATGTGCAAGTATCCACTGTTAGGCCTTTTCAGTGACCAAATGCCTTGCCAGCCATGCTCATTTATTACCAGTTTACAGTAACTTTGCAGTTTATTTGTATTGCAGCAGGGGTAATATGCACTCAGTTTTAAAAATGCCTGTAATTTACTTTAAATTGTACCCTAGTGTTCCTGCCAGTCATCAGTGCACATGAGTTGATTTCTGCCAAAATGTATTAGGCTACTAGTCTCCAGTATTGTTGTGTTCAATGCTTTGTTTGAATTTTTGAAACTTTTGTTTGTACTTGCTTGAGCAATTAAAAATGAAAAAAAAAAAAAAAAAGTTTTCGTTCTGTAGTTTTGTTTGAGCTATTTGTGAGAAATGTCATGTTGCGTCCTTCTTAACTACTTGTAAAATATGAAGTGTTGAAAACTGAGTGGCTGGTGAAAGCTTGAGTGAATAGGTGGCCATTATACCAGGGCAGGAATCTACCTGCTGAATGTCTGCATGTGTGTGTGTTTGTGTGTGTGAGACAGAGCTGTAGTGTCCAGCTGTCTAACAATAGACTGACCAGCCATAGGGTGCTGCAGTCACATGAGTAAGAAGGGCCGGACTATGTATCCTTGATGCTCAACCTGTTCGTCTTGCAGCTGAAGTCTGTCGCTCTTCTCTGGCTCACAGGTAGGGGCTATACTGCTGTCTGTACTGATGCTTTTAATTTAATTCATAGATCTTAATACTGCCAGCTGTTTAAGAAATATTGAGTTGGAGATAAAAAACCTTATTTGAAAATGTGTTCACTTTCTGCTGAGCCGTTTTTAACACTTAACAGGAGCGCCGTCACATCCATGTTTCAGTCTTTTCTGAACTGCAGCTATAACCACTCACACAGACATTAAGATGACTTGCTTTTCAGTGATGTTTATGCATAAAATAATATTTGCAACAACCTACAGTAACAGCCTGTTTTCACACAAAATAACTTGACTGACGTTCACAGTATAACCATAAACGGTCAGTGCCATAGATGGACTTGTAACCTAAGATGGAAAGTGGAGTAATTACGCCCCTGACTGAACAAAGTAGGCTCACTTCAGTACTAGTTTAATGCTGTATTATAGGAGGATTTCCTTTCTGTTCTACTCTCTAATACTTCACTATATATGCAAGGATAAAGCCATCTTCTACAACACCATATATGACTGTTGTACTGATACATTCCTAACTTTTGGACTCACTTTGATAAGAACTTAATAGAATAAAAGTGGACTATTAACCCTGACTGGAATAAACTAAGTATGTAAATGTAATTTCAGGACAAGTTGAGGATATTTGCCTGCATGATTGTATGTTGCTCAGAGGGAATATTACACCTTCTCCCTTTAAAACCTTCCTGCTATAACAACAATGTGTTGTATAAAAGATATGAATCATGAATTTATATTACTAGCTTAACTCACACCTTCCAAAAGGACACCTTTGACCCCTGCATCTCTGTTTTTGACTCCTTTGATTTCGCCCATTATTCCTTTATTATTCAAATGATTTGAATGCAGGACTTTTACTTTGAAAAGAGCATTTCATTATTGATATTGCTAACACTAGTGCAGTCAAAGCCTTAAATGCTTCTTCTGTTTCTGCCAGCGTTTTATTAGACAGGATATTTGTGTCATTACTGAGTCATTGTAAACTGTTTGAACTGTTGCCACCTCACGCTCTGCTATGCTGTTTAATGATCAGATATATTTGTCCGTCTAAAAATAATCTAAAAGGGATCCATCTTGCAGAGCTCATCCATACTAAAATGTCGGACACAGAAGAAGTCATGGAGGAGGAAGTGCAGTATGTACTCCTTTTTTACATGTTTGTCTTTCCTATATCGATAAAACTCAAGTTTTAACATTTTTATATATTCTTTAACTTTGTGTGTGCTCTTCTTTAGGGAGGAAGAAGGTAAGCCAGTCTCATCTGCACATATTTTCATTTAATTCATGCCATTTTATAACATTTTACTGATCATTTATGTTTCTGATTATCAGCACAAGGTGAGCATTCTTTTTTTTCTTTGAATTTTCTCAAAATTCATACTCCCTCATGGCTTTTCACCGTATTCATTTTCCTCCATTTTCCTTTTCCCTTTCCTTGTCCCAGATGAGTCAAAGCCCAAGCCTAAGTAAGTAGTTTGGCTTTCCTTAGTTAAGCACCTAAACACCAAACGTTTGACACTTTTTGAAATAACAAACTGTTTACTTCTACAGGTTCATGACAAATATAGCCGCCCCAAAGATCCCTGATGGCGATAAAGTGGACTTTGATGTAAGTTGACCATCTTATGACAGAAGCGGCTGTGGCTCAGTGGGTAGAGTTGGTCTTCTATCAATCTGAAGGTTGGTGGTTCGATCCCAGCAGTCACATGCCGAAGTGTCCTTGAGCAAGACACTGAACCCAAAATTGCTCCCTCTGTTGTTCAGAGGTGTGTGAATGTGAGCGAATGAACTCTAATACTGATGGTCCGTCACTACATAGCAACCTCTACCATCAGTGAGTGAATGGGTATGAATGGGTGAACGTGACAAGTGGTGTAAAAGCACTTTGAGTGGTCAGAAAGACTAGAAGCGCTATATAAGTACAAGTTCATTTACCAAGTCCATTTACCCAAGCAAAGACATATAATAATAATAATAAAGTTTATTTATAAAGCTCTTATCAAAACAGACGTTACAAAGTGCTTAACATCATAAAAACCCACAATAAAGAGAACAAAGCAAGGGGGGGGGTATATGGGCTGGCAAGACAATTTAAGAGGAAAAGCTAAAAGAGAAACTACTAAATGCACAGTTAAGTTCTGATAATGTGACCCTGGTTTGTTTGTGTGTTGAAGGACATCCACAGAAAGCGTCAGGAGAAGGATCTGTCTGAGCTGCAGTCTCTGATCGAAGCTCACTTCATCCAGAGGAAGAAGGAGGAAGAGGAGCTCATCGCCCTCGTAAACAGAATTGTAAGTGTGTCAGTCAAACATGATCAAACACGGTGTTTCTGTTTGGTTCAAACTGTGACTGTACTTGTTTCTTTCACAGGAGAAACGCAGAGCCGAGAGAGCGGAGCAGCAAAGGGTTCGGACAGAGAGAGAGAAGGAGAGGCAGGCCAGACTTGCGGTGCGGGTTCAATGTAGATCCTCACATGAACAATTCATCATATACCTGGCAACATGAGGGTTTGTTTCTCATCTGATCGATCGACTTGTTCTTCACACAGGATGAAAAGGAGCGGAAGGAGATGGAGGAGCAGCGTAAGAAGTACGATGACGATGCCAAGAAGAAGAAGGCTCTCACCAACATGACCCAGCAGTTCAGTGCTGGACACAAGGTCATTCAACTTCTTCAAAAAAGGAGAGATCACTGACGTCTCAAAATGTGATCCTTTAAGGATTTTAAATGTCAGGCGGATGCAATAGTGTCAAGATATTTCAGGCAATAACAAAAGACCTATAAAGCTAATGGGGTTCACCCATTGGTGACTATGACTGTACTTATCTTGTGGTTTCACTCACATTGACATTAACTATGTATCCAATGCAGAGTGACAACAGAAAAGGAGGCAAGAAACAAACTGAGAGGGAAAAGAAGAAGAAGATCCTGGCTGACCGCAGGAAGCCTCTTAGCATTGACCACATGAGTGAGGACAAACTGAAGTAAGACTGACAGAACTCTGCACAGTTTCATGTCTTTTTAAAAACTGTCAATAGATTCTATATCAATACAAACCTTTCATCACTGGGCATTGGTGGATGTGCTCTCACTGTGACGATTGACTGCTTGTTTGTCAGGGAGAAGGCCAACGAGATGTGGCAGTGGCTGATGGGGCTGGAGGCTGAGAAGTTTGATCTCAGTGAGAAACTCAGAAGACAGAAGTATGATGTAAGTCATTCCCTGATAATGTTGCTCCTAATGGCAAAAACAGTGGATGATCTCCTTTACTGAGATGTAAATCATACAAAACACTTTACCTGGAAGACACATTATGTCTCATGTGTTGCACATTCACACAACTGGTATTTTAAAGAATATTATCACATATACAGATTTATTTTCAGGAAACTACATCAGAGTCTTGCAGGTGGTTTACAGATGTTACTTTTAGTACCCTCTGCTGGACATTTCAGGTATCCTACCTCTGTTCTGTGAAATAATAAGCAATGTGTATTTGTTTTTCAGATTAACCAACTTCTTGCTCGAGTCCAGGATCACCAGAGGTCAGTATAAAACCCTGTCTAGATGAACAGTGGAAGCAGGGAATAGTTACTGAGGGAGCTAATGGGTATGGGTGGGAAAGGGTGCTGCATTGTTTATTGCAGGTTCTAATGATTTGTTAGAAAATATAATAATAATGTGGTTGGTTATCTTGTAAAATAACTGTCTTTAGCAGACTTTAATGTACAAAACAAGCACTATTAATTCCCTTCCTTCTTATTTAGCAAAGCAACAGCATTTAAAGCTGCTGTTGGTAGTCACAGAGTAAACATCTGTTCAGAGAGAGGGACTTTAAATGTCAACACCCAACCAGATTTCCTCTTAGCCCCCCAACACAGATCGGTGTGTGCAGTCATGATAGTGCTGGACTCATAACCAATCAGAGTACGTAGTAGGGGCCGCCCCTTAACCAATGAGGACAGAGGATTAGAGATTAGCTATGATTGGTCGGTCATAACGGGAACGAAGGGAATAATAACATTGCTTGATACAAAGGCATTGGAAAACACATAGATTTCACAATAGTCCGATGAGTACCGATGGGTATTATGGACCTTTTCTCCAAACCCAGCAGAAAAAAGTATTTTTCACCATTTCTACCAACAGCAGCTTTAAATCACACATCAACAAACACCAACAATAACAATAGGAATCAAAGCCACCACGAAAAGCATCTAAGGAGTCACAAAATACTTCAGTTGTGAGCAAAAATGACTAGAGAAATGTTAAAATACATTCAGGTAAAACTGATTCTTCTACAGCAGTAAGCTCCTCCTGCAAGCTAGCACCAGCCTGTTTGCTGTAGCTAAGATAAACACAAGGCCCGAACACATTAGCTTCATAGACTGTAGATTAGCTTACTTTCATCACACAAAGTTAACTTACCTTAATAATGCAGCACTGTCAGGCAGCTTTCTTCACTTTCCTCTTCATCCTTCTTAAGAAACAAAACATCTTTATCTCTTTAGCATTGTAGCAATTATAATCCTCACTGCTGTGATTAGCAGTGTGATCGTTCCCACCAGAATAAGCAAGTGTTCCTAGTTTCTAATAACAAAAGCCTGTGTGTGTGTTTTCACCTGGCAAACACAGTTATTATATTTCATTGAATCATATCACCACTTGCAATAACTAATGGAGTGTAAATTGTAAATGTAAGGTTTATTCATGTTTTCCAAACATACTCAGTATTTTGAAGCAACAACTATGATCACATTTAGTGACTTGAATGCAGCTCAGCCCTTAGAGGACAAACTTTTATGATGATAATAATCTTGTTTTAAACATCACTGCAATAAAATAATTCCCTTTTAATAATGAGAAATTGATGAAAAATACAGTGTCACTTTGCTGCTAAAGACATGGATTGAATATATTTGGTGAATATCAAGATACTGTACCTCAAACTGCGTGTTATGGATAAATAATCACAGCTTCTCGTCTCCATAAATCATCAATAATCAGAATTTCACACCTTTTTTTGTCTTCACTTTAATAATCTTTTCAATTCACGCTTGTGACGCTTCAGAAAAATCAGCAGATCGATTGGATGTCAAAGAAATGCTCTCCTACTTCTCAAATTTATACAATTATAAATACTTGGCACTAGTAGCCTCTCCCCGACCTAAGGAAGATATGGAGAGTCCTTTTTTTGTCATCAGGGACACATACTTAAATACTGCATCCTATAATATATCCTTAAAGCTTTGATTTAAGCAGCAATGAGAACAGTGGCTGAAGTTTGCATTAATGTGACTCATACTGCTTAAAGAAGCTTTAGGTCAAAGAAGGTCAGATTGCATGTTTGTTCTTTGTTCTTGTTTTGAGTGATTGAAACATACCCTGTGCTTTGAGCCAGTGTCATGTCTCAAACCAAATTACACCCCGTTTACTCATTTCTGATTGATTTCCTGACTGATGCAACAGAATGACATCAACCTGTTCTAAACTTTCAGTGCCAAAGGCCGCGGCAAGGGCAAGATGGCTGCCCGTCTGAGGTAAAGGAGCAACCAGACAAGGAAAGAAGCAAAGCATGACACCAGTGATTGGCCTATTGGTCTATTACATGTGTATTCATTGTTCTGTTGTGTTAGGTTACATGTCAATTACCATGATTGCAAAATAATAAAGAAGTCATTACATTCACTTTGCTGTGTGCTTGCGAACTGTGCAGATTGTCCGTTATTGAAGTCCAAAATGCAAACAATCACCCACCCTGAAACACCCAGCAACAGCTCACTCAGGTTTTGTTCGATAAGGTGAAATAAAAAGAAAATGATGAATCTAATGTAGAAAAGTTGCAGATCTACATAAAGGATACTGAAAAGTGTAAAAATGATGGTGTATTTTCACAATAAAAACCCACATTAAGTAAAGTTCTTAGGAGAAGTCAGCAGACGGATCATTTTGTGACATGTCCACTGAGAGGTTAAAGGACTTCGCATGATAAAGAGAGCGTCTACATGTTGAACTGAAGGTTTTCCACCTGTATCTTTAATTCAAATGTACATAAGAGCAGACATTCCTCAGCAAGGCTCCACATAGTGGTGATGCATAACATTATCTAGATGTTGTAATAACATAAGAAAAATTTATAAATCTAGTTACAGAAGCATATGTGATGCCAGCAGTGAGGGGGTTTTACATGTACTGCACGCTTTTTAAAAACTATGTTTCCATATACACACATCAGCAGCAGTGCATTTTTGAGTTGCCGTCTCTGTGGTCTGAAGTGCTGAGACGTTCGACAGGGGTTTGATGGTCTGGTAGGGCCCGAGGATCCGTTTGGGGTGCAGAGGGCTCGCTGAAGAGGGGGCCGCTCTCACCACATGTGGGTTTCTCTGATCTCTGCTATCACCTGGCTGGCTTTCTGCAATGCCTGGACACAGATATAAAACATAGAGGAAATGTTTAACAGCTGTTTTATGTTCACAACCTGAGAAGAATCTTTAAGGGACATATTGAAGTGTTAATTTCCTACACAAACTTGTTTATAAACCCTAACTAGCAATATCTGAGTATCCTTCCAGTAAGTTGAGCAGTAGAAAGTGATTGTACCTTTAATAGAGAATGAAGTTATGAACATTTAATTTCCTGTATATTTGATTTTGTCTATCTTTTAAAAATAAAGGAGGGGCGCTGGTGGCCTAGCGGTCTAAGTGCCCCACATATAGAGGCCATAGTCCTCGTCACAGAGGTCGCCGGTTCGACTCCCGCCGGTCGACCATCTACTGCATGTCTTTCCCCACTCTCTACTCCCCACATTTCCTGTCTCTCTTCAGCTGTCCTATAAAATAAAGGCGAAAAAGGCCCAAAATATAACTTTTAAATAAATAAATAATGAAGGAACTTGGCATAAAAGCATAAAAACTGTACCATGCAAAGTGGAAATTTAGATAAACATGATTCAGAAATGCTGGCGACTTCTCTGGGCCTCAGCTCATTTAAGATGGACTGTCCTCTGGTCTGACAAATCAAAATCTGACATTTGGGAAATCATGTAGTCTGCTCTCTCTGTTCTGAAGAGGAGAGGGCAACCCAGCTTCTTATCAGCAAGATGATGCAAAAATCCCATTCTGCACATAATACAACAGCATGGCTTCATGGTAGAAGAGTCTGGGTGCTAAACTGGCCTGCCTGCAGTCCAAACTTCTCACCCACTGAAAACATTTGATCAGAAAAAGTGAAGAAGTAGGAGGAAAGGAAACTGAATTGCTGAGCAGCTGACATCCTATATCAGGCAAGAATGGAGACACTTTACTTCCAGAAACTGGTTTCCTTGGCTCCCATACATTTACAGTCTTGTTAAATGAAGAGGTAATGCAATAAAAAGGTAAACATACCATTGTCCAAACTTTTTTGGAACATGTTGCTGGCATCAAATTTAAAATCTGGATATTGACACCAAAATAACAGTTTGAGGTCAAACCTCAAAAGGTAAAAGAAATTTCACCCAGTTAAGGTACAAGTCCCAGCTGTTGCTTCTTTTATAAAGTAAATGTGTTGTGCACTAGTGTGACACTTGATCTTGTTTTTACACTCCGCACTGACACTTCATGAATGTGTTTACCTTGAGCATGTCAGCAGCCTCATTGCGTCTCTGAGCCATGTCCTCGGACTCTGTCAACAGGTCGTCCAGCAGGACCGTCTTGTATAACTGACCCACCAGCTCACTCTGCAGGCAGTCCTTCACATGGTTCACCAGGAAGTGCATCACTGCCTTTGGTACACTGAAAAGAGAGGGAAGGAAGAGGATAAGCTAAGCAAACAGAAGGAGACCGATTATGTAAAAAATGATGCTCTGATGGGTAAAGAGTTTATGTACCTGTCTTGGATGTTTTTGCGGACGATGAGAAAATAGGACTTGATGAGTCTCTCGATGACCTCACAGTCTCTCTGCTCCCGGGCAGACAACTTCCTGGATACTGGAACAGGCTGGCAACAATAAAATATAGTTTTTAATTCATCTAAATGAAAACAGATTCAACCTGGCAGATGAAAGTTATAGTAATCAGCAAAGAACAACTGTTCAGTGAGTAATGGCATACCAACAATTTGTTTACAGCATAGATGAGAAGGCAGTTTTTACACCATGAGGTGTTACTGCCTGATAACAGGAGTGAGAGGTGGCCAAGTACCTCTTCTCAAAGTAGTTCTCATTTGTTCTCCATATGGCCCAGGAGAATATTGATGACGAGAAATATCTATGTTTTTAAGTGTAAACATGCTGTATTTCTGCTCCATGAACAAAATCATCTGACTAACATATTGTGCCATGGAAGATTTTCCCCAAACCTTTTCCTCATGTTTATAAAAGCAGGTTACACACCACATCTAGCAGGTTGACAGCGTGGCCCTTCTGTGGGCTGGAAGGGAGGGCTGGGATAGAAAAGGCCCTGTCTCCTCCTGTGTTCTCCTCTCCCCTCTTCAACATACCCCTCCAGTTTCCTGTTCCACCGTCTGCTTGGTCGCTGACTGAGCCGCTCTGAGGGCCGCTGGATGCTGCCTGGAAGGAAAGAGACAAGGACCAAGGATGTGTCAGGTAGCCTTATGACCAATTAATGCTACAGCTGGTAACCTGTCAGAATAAGAGACGGCAGATAACAAGGTTGATGAAACTGTGGGATAAAATGCATTCAAATAGCATGCCTCAGGCCTTCTTTGTCTTTTATTCAAAGAAGTTCATCAAGTTGTTAGCAGACTGGAAAATACTGATCACTAAGGTTTAAGATGTGGGAACATCACATCAAGATAGAGATTCTTTTGTTAAACTTGTGCCATACAGGATCAATGACGGTGGTCATTCTTTCCTGGTTGTATATGGTTGTTGTGGACAATGTCAAAAAAAACTGCAACAAGTTTCTATCAGATTTACAGGACACCACAGAGTACTAAGTAAGTGATATAAGCAACAAACCTATTTCAGTTTCTCTCCATGTCTAACAAAACATGCCAAAAACATGTTTTTCAGCTACAGCTACCAGCATGCAGGAAAGGGATTAGCTGTACGTTAGATACTGGAGGTTAAAGGTCACATCAGTACTGTTACGAGGGGGACATTGCCGGCGTTCGGCCTACGACATACATGGTGCACTGAGGCACATCCAACCTGGTTCAATGACTGTATATAAAGATGGACGACATGTCTCCACCTCAGCTCTCTGTACAAAAGAGATGCCAAAATATCTAGTGTATTTGAAGCCCGAGTCTTCAGAGTTCTTCCGTCGGTTCAAAAGCAGACACTCACAGTTATGGACAGTGCAATAACTCTTGTATTTATGCTATGTTGTTACACTATGTTATGTTCCTCCAATAATCTGCTGATCCTGTCAACACACCCACATTTAGCATCAGATAAGTAATAAAACTAAACTTCTATAAAAAGATTATAATTGGACATAAAATCAGCTTAAGTAGGGCCCTATGTTTTCCGCGTTCATGGAACCGCGGACGGAATTGCGGAATTGACCAATAAAAACGGAATCTACTGTTAAACGCAGAATATCATGGAAATTGACATAATGTGACTGAAATGCTGTCATCACGAGTTTCGTATTCTTTTTGCAGACTTAGCCGGTGTTTCTGGAGGCCGCTTTGACATGTTGTTTATTTCAGGAGGGGCCGGGTGAGTGTTTGTGAGGAGATGCACGGGTGGTGCCACGAATAAGCGGTCCACGGAAACATTTCCCCAGACAAAGGTTCCTTCTCCTCGTAATGTCACGGGGCAGTGGGAAACCCTAAATGGAGAGAGATGGTACCTCACAAGGACTAGCTAGTCCTAGTATTATAATACTTGTCTTTAGGCAATCACTTATGATGAGCTGATGTTTACAATGTTACAATGTTTTTTCACAAAGTAAAGTACAACTCAGGTTTTATTCCTTGCTGCATCATTGCCTTGTTTTTGATGCATTTTCTTCAATTACAGGTTGTTTTAAGAAGCACCTTTGTTACAAATAACAGACTGAAATGAAGTGTTGTGTTCACAGTCTATGTTAACAGAAACAAAAAGCTTATTGAGCACTTGGTGTTTTTTTTAAATGGACTCGTGTTTACATTCAGTTGTTATTTTTACTGGAAACCATGTAAAATTATAAGCACTTTGTACTTATAGCACTTATTGGTAAATTGTTATGTTACAGCACTATGATTTGACTTGAAATACTGGGCAAAAAATTGTGCAATGATGTGTTACATCAATACATTTAAGGATTTTTGCATTTCATTAACAGACATTTTATTCACTGACACAAAACGCACACACTATATGGTGTTAAAATAAGTGTAAAGGGTAAAAAACAGAATTTGAAAAAATATAAAACAGATTTCATAGGGCCCTAAATAAGAAGTAACCGTAATGACAGAAACCTTGTTTGAGGAACATCTGTTTTCTGTGTCATTAGATTTTATAGTTTGACCCATGTCCCATTGGCAGTAAGGCAATCTCTAAATCGCTTGGCTACACTTCTGTTGAACTGTCATGTCGTCCATATTTATACAGTCTGTGACCTTGTGCAACACGTATTTTAGGGATTGGCTTAAAATTGGCAAAGTGCAGATGGGGGCAGGCGGTGACTGAACAAAACACACCTTGGCAAGCTCGCCCTCAGGGGCAGGAAACTCAGTGGGTGAGAGAGACTGCCCACCTGGGCCTTTAAGGGACTAGAAAGAGGAAGCATGGAAGGAAAGAGTGGACAGAAAATGGACAGGACAGGAGCTACAGGCAGCATTTATACAAGCTTCTATTTAATGAGAGAATAAAGAGAATAACTTTTTGATTCAATGCCTAACAATCTTAAAGATGGTTCTATTATGAGTGAAAAAGGACTACCGTCAAATATTCAAGAGTGGAATAAAACCTGTAAAAAGGAAACATAAGTGTAATGTATGTCATGGTTTCTGACTGTACCTTGTCTCTAGGGACAGCAGAGGGGAGGTCTCTCATTCTGTTGCGTCTCTGCTCCTATAAAACCAGACGTTTGACAAATGTACATCATTAACTTAAAGGAAGAGAAGACATACAACCTTTTACAGTTTCTTTACATTTACATATATTAACACCATCTTGCAAAGACAGAATAGTCTACCAGGAAAAACAAATTCATACCCTAGACGTTATCTGCTTGAGATTATTTTAGAGGCAAAGAATCATTAAAAAACTAGAGATAAGCTCTCATGTAGAAAGATGCTGATCTCTTACTTCTATGTTGTTGTTCATGAGACCGCAGGCATCAGCGAAGTCGGGGTGCTTGGTGTTGATATATGCAAGTTCAATGGCAACAAGGTTGTGAACCTGAAAAGGATTTAGAGAAGGGATTAATCAGATCACAGTGCAAATAAATCCAGATAAAGATTCTTGGTGGTGTTAAGTCTGAGTCGGCCCTCACCATTTCGTTGGTGACGGGGAGTCTCTTTCTGAGTAATGAGGTGACAACTTCTACTATGGCATCATGGAGCTTAGGAAACCTCAGCAACTCCTGCAGAGAAAGGCAAATAAATCAGTGTTAGTTGTGTTTTCACTGTGTTTTTGTGTTTCTGTCTTTTAGCTGTATATGTGTGTGTGTAACTCCCACCTGTGTACTGTAGTTGCTGCAGTGCTGGATGATCCTCTGCATCTCCTCATGAACCAGCTCCACGCAGCGCAGGCTGGGCTCTTCCAGACGCTTCACCTGCCGCTTCACTAGCAACTCAAAGGATACTTCAGGCACAAATAAAGCAGGCCTCGGGCCCTGTTAAATAAGATTAGTCTGTTAGTCATCAAAAAATGTCCGATTTAAAATGAGAACACCCTGAAACAGAAGCAAAAACTCACCGTTGCATTTCTGATTGCTGTGAGGACATCGATGGTTGTTAGACCACCGAGAGGATCAACTGACTCCAATGTGCGACCAAATGTCTCATGGAAGATATAACAGATTCTGGCTCCTCCACATCTGAGCAAAAAAGTAAGAAAATAGCATAACACATTTGATTTCTGCTGACCAACAATAAAAGTGTTGACGCTAGCACCTCTTAGTGGAGTATGAAGGCACATGCAGCTCAGAGGGTGGTGTGACTCACAGTTCAGCTGTCTCGATGTACTTGGCTGTGCCCTCTATGGTGTGGCAGTACTCTGCAGCAAACTTGGTGATGAGCTGCAGCAGGGTGGAACTCTTGTCATCAACGGGTTCACCGTAACTGTTGAGTAGAGATTGGTACTGAGCTGCCAGCACGTTGATCCTCGTCTTCAGCTCAGGGAGGCAGTCTCTGATGTGGTGCATGAGTAGCCTGTATTAAGGACAACAAAGAAGTTTACAGTTTAATTAGGATATAAAGACAAAAAGTTGTAATGGACTTCAGCTGTATGCATAGTAAATATCACATTTTATATTTTATAAGTCTGATACAAAGTTCTGATAAAAGAAATCCAAGCACAATACCTGTTCAGTGTTCTAGCCAGATATTTAGTTCCATTTCTGTTTGCAAGGGAGGGGTACTTCTTCTGTAGGAAGGCATATTCATCACGTATTGAGTCTGCCACCAGCTTCCTTTGATTGATATCCAACTGACTCCTGACAAAATAAATACGAAAAACACACTTATAGAAATAGTTTTGTCCTTGGTATGACTTAAGGGTTCTTTGTATGACCGACAACTCAACTCAAACTTTATTTATAGAGCCCGTTTAAAACAACCGGGGTTGAACAAAGTGCTGTACAGATCAGAAACAGCAGAAATGACAAACATAGCATACAATACAATACTAAAATACAATACTAAAATACGTAAACACAGTGCAAATATATAATAAAATATGATAGAATAAAATAAATTAAAATTTAATTGAGATTATGCCAGATGTCCACTCAACCTTGATTAAACACGATGATGTGCAGCTTTTGTTTAGTCGGGAATCCGTTGTAATTGCAGTATACGCTCTTTAATAATGAACACAATCAAGTCTGTGGGTTTTGGGCGGGATGGCGGGTGGGTCTCCTTTCTTCTCTCAGTTAATGTAAATTTTAAAGAGATTTGTTGCCACAGCTGTGTGATTTGTGACTGTATTGAAAAGATGAAAAGCAAAAGTTTATATTTTTTGCGTTACCCTTTTTCCTTGAGCCTCTTTTTTGTCTCATTGATGGTGACAACACCAAGAATGAGACAATAACCTACCACTACATTAAAAACCTCTTATAGCAATCAAATGTATTTAAAGGGAGTCTTTCTTGCCTGATATTAAATGATAATGAATGCATAATCTTTTACTTGTTTGTAAAAGTATTAGCCAACATACTGAATCACAGTGTTACCTGTTAACTACCCCTATGATGCCCAGCTTGACAGGAATGACCCTGCCCATCAACACATCCATGGCATCCGTGCCAGCATCCATCAGGTCCAGCTTGGTCACCACAGCTAGCGTCCTCCTGCCTGAAGACAAAGACACACACACCTGGCTGTAAAAAAAAACAGCTCAAGGAAGAAACTCAAAGCTCATATGATGAGAAGTTTAACGTCATAGGTTTATGATACACAAGAAGTGACAAACTGCAGTGGCTACAGGATAGTAAAAACATGCTATTTACCATCAGGGTCAACCTCTCGGGCCACTTTCAGAGCCTCTGAGGTCGCCATGTCTGTATTGGCAGCAGTCACAGCCAGGATGATGGAGTTTGGGTTGGAGATGTACTTGAAGATCAGCTCTCTGATCTGGATCTCTATGTCTTTTGGCTGATCTCCTACTGGTACCTGATGTCATAAATCATTTCAACATCAACCAACATTCATGTGTGGGATCATTCGAGTCCACAGTTCTGAGTCAAAGACATGTGGAGGCAAAATACAAGAACCCATCTCACCTTTGTAATGCCGGGAAGGTCAACTAAGGTGAGATTCACTACATGTGGTGAGAAGACTTTCAGGTGAATGGGATCATCACTTATACCCTAGGGAAAGGAAAAGAGAAGTAGTCACTCTAGCATGTTTTAGAGCCTGACAGACGCTGGTATTTAGAGATCTTCCAGTTTGTCCACAGATAAAAAATTCTTGTTTGGCAAGTGTAATTAGCACACCTTGTTATTGCCAGAAAGTCTTTCTGTTTCGGCCTCGATCTCCTGCCTGATCTGCTCAAAATCTGTGTAGATCTGGAAGAACAATTTGATCATGGAGGGCAAAAGAGAGGAATCTTAGTAATGCAAGCAGAGACAGCTGATACACAAATAACAATAAAAACAGAGGGATGAAAAACAAGATTAATTTGCAGTGTGTCATGAGGCTTTCACCACATCATAAGGGTACTAACATAAAGTATGTATCACCCGAGACACACTCAACCTTATATGACATTTACCCTGCAGCAGTATACATATTTTTAGCTCCAGAGAGGGTGTGCATGATCTCATTTTAGATTATAGTGATGTTGAAAACAACATTACTCCTATAGCTAATCCATACAGGCAAGTAAATCAATACAGGATACACAGCTAAATAATTCACGATTATACTCAGTTTATTAAATATTCAGATTTTTCTTTAAGTACAGATAAGAAGCGATGAGAAGCTCTTTTTAGACAACTCTACCTTGTTTTTTGTGTGTAAGAATTTGCCCCATTCCTCTCCTTCGATGCCTGCAGAAACACGAGGTTGAAAGCAGATGTTTTAGTTACTGATGTGACACATGTGGCCTTTAAGGATCAGAGTTACTATTATTACTATGTTAGATGTCTCATGGGAGGATTTCTCTGTGGGCAGACATGGGATGGAAAAACTCCTCAGAGCAAAGAACCACAGCTTTAAGAGTTTTCAAAAACAAATACACAAAGGAACAACTGTTGTTTTCACACAACAGTTGTGGAAGCAAATAAAAGCCTGAAGCGAAAATAAAAGTGAATCTGGGGAAGCAGCGACTTCTGTGAAAAACACACTTCATACTTCTGCTGCGATAAACATCAATGCAAAAAAATAAATAAGGGAACAGCGTTACAAGGGTGGAGTCTGTTAGTCATCTGGTATTCAAAGCGATCACAGGTGAGCTTTAAGGAGGTGTGAATCAAAGTACTAATGACTTTTAAGAGTGATTGCCTATAACAGGAATATGAGAACTCGTTTTAACAGACAGAGACCAGCCTAGATGGAGGGAGGGTGAGGGCTAGCTAGAGTGAAGCCACATGATTTGGCAGCTTTGGAAAAGCTCCATAAACACAAGCTCAGGATTGGGCAGAATGGGCAAAGGAGACGGGAGAGGTTATGTAATACACGAGCACAATAGGGTAAAGAAAAAGGAAAAGGAGACCTCTGTAAAGGCGCCCATTTCTCTTGGATTCTGTGGTTAAGGAGAGATGACAGGAGACAAAAGGGTTAGCCTGGCTATCTGCTGCTCCTGCACGGCACTGCAGCAATGCAGAGTCACACTGAGGCCGTTCCCAGAGGACAGCACTGAATGTCCGCAGCATCTTGGCTCCCTTTTTATCCCTGTGTTTTTTCCCCCACAGAGGAATGGATGGTGACAGTGCTGGCTCTGAGTTATACTACTTTACCTTTTATATTACAACAACATTCTAAAGTTGTGTAAAGAATTCTTCAGCAATGGAGCCATAATAAAAAAAGTCAGATTATTGTAAGTTACTTCAAGCGAACTGTCTGGATACAGGTTTAAATGAGATGCGTAGATCTCCCTGTGAATTTTTTTTGCAAATGTAGTGTTGAAATACTTGAACTGGGAACTCGTGTACAAAGACTTGCATGGATTTCCTACTGAAACATGGCGTACGCTCAAATCCAGAAAACATTGTACGCACAAAAATATCCAGATGTATGAATCTGTGCGCAAGGATCAACAGCTGTAGAAACGTGCGTGTGCCAGCCATGAAGTTGGCGCGAAGCACCGCACATTTCCACGGTCATTTCACTCTTGATACATCTGAACTTTACCATGAAAAAGAACGTACGCCACGTTTTTGTACGTACGCACCCTTTGTACATGAGGCCCCTGGTCTTTTTAATATCACATCTCCTTATATGGTTCTGCAAAAAACACAATATAGAATGCAAAATTCATATTAGAGCTGGACTAATTAATTTGATGGCTAATATCGGCTGATATTAGCTTACTGCTGATAAATCACATTCTTATATGTGACCAATAAATTGTGACAAGAAACAGTCAAAATAGGTTTTTGGGCAAGCGGCAACCTCCGGTCTAAAAATATGAGTCCAATGCGGAAGTGCTAAAAACTGCAGTTCATCAAGGATCCACTTGAGGCTGGCTCAGGAAGTACTGGAAACCACATACACACCAATTCAAAAAAGAAGATCTTTACAGCAGAAATAAACATGTTTACAGCCTGGTACAAAAGACAAGTGTAGTCTGGATAGCTCATTTCTTGATCGGTACACACTGTAAGGGGCGAAATTTCGAAGATATTGAGATTACAAGTCTTCCAATGAGAGGCACAGCTGACTTGATTGACAGGCGGGAACACTGTAGCTGTTGGCTAGGAGGCTCAAACCCCCACCTCTTTACATCTCAATCGCTGGACAGCAGCAGTATGGCTGCCGCCGCCGATCGCCTTCAAAACAGCGCTTCAGAAACAGATGGGTGATGTCACGCATACTACGTCCATATTTTATTCAGTCTATGGTCTGAAGACAGGTTTGAATGAGATGCGTAGATATCCCTGTGAATTTATTTGGCAAATGTACTTGAATTGGTCTGTTTAATATCACAGCTCTTTATATGGTTCTACAAAAAACACAATAAACAATGAAAATTTCATATTAGAGCTGGACTAATGAATTGGACGGCTTATATCAGCTTACTGCTGATAAATCACATTCTTATATGTGACCAATAAATTACAAGAAACAGTCAAAATAGGTTTTTGGGCATGTAGAAGAAAGGTCATGTGAAAATAATTTGTCTTCTGGAGAGAACCTAATAGATTTAAAGAAAATACTATCTCTGCCTAAATCATCATGTGTGGCTTTAATATGTACATAATATCTGTGTATGTATAAAAAGTAAATATTAAGTATTTCAGTTTGTAAGAGTAACAATGACTCCACAAACACAGAAACAACAGAGGTGACAGTGACGTTACCATTCTCTTCATTGGTTTTCCTACGGTCCTCTGAGTCGATGTGCACCAGCTGTAAGATGAGGGGCCGGCGTGTGACGATGCCTGTGCCACGTGGTAGGATGTCCCTGCCAACCAAGCTCTCTAAAACCGAACTCTTCCCACTGCTCTGTAGAAAAAAAGCATCAACAACAACACCATAAGCTGGGACTGAAGCATTAAAGGTTCAGGGACCAGGCAACTCAGTCCTTCCTTCCTGCTGACTGACAAAGAAACACACGGTACTTTGGTTAACTGTTTGGGACACAAGGACCAGACACTCTTGAACATTCAGCTGCATTTAAAAAAAGAGGTTCCTGTGTCATTTCATTGGGACCCTTTAGAGGATAGATCTTTTGAGTGGTCTCAGAGGTTTCTTTGGGATGGCTTTTTAAGAGTTAACAGTGCTGCACCTCTCTCTATGGCTGCTTTAGCTTGTGTACAGCCCTCATGTACACAAACAATGGATGCCACCTGGAAGATACTTCTGGTTTGATGACATGTGTGAAAGAGTAATCTCTAATGAGATCTTGTAAACTGAAATAACTCACTTAGCTTACTTGGCTGGTAAATTTCCCCGTAATGGACTGATACAGATTTAGTAGTCGAAGAGCTAAAAATGTAATCAGTTAATTGCTTTGTGTCAGTAAATCATGGCTTATTTTGGCTTATTCTGGTGAAAGAACATGCAGGGTTAACGGGTTATAAAGCCTCGACATGAAGTATTAGGTGGTATAAGTTTCAAATGTCCTTAACTGAAGGTCTTTGCAGGCGAGGATAAACATAACAACAAATCAGGCATTTAAAACATCCTCTGGCTTGCCCTGTCTCACTGTAACACCCGCGGAGGTCTGCCAAAGCACCTGAGACAGTCACATCCTATTAGCTGACCAATGAAAGTAAACGTGTTAGACATAACCTGCCACTTTAAACCAATTAGGCTCTAACGAATACACATGGTAGTACGGTGGACAGGGACGCACTTGGAATGTGTGATTCAAGTTCATGATCATTAGTAGTTTGTGTTGTTGACATACATTGATTTGCACTGAGAAGTATGTTTACCCTATTCAGGTTAACAACATATAACTAAAACACATTAAAAGAAAAACAATAATTATGTTGATTTCCAAAATAAATGATTATTATTATTAACTGGAAGGACACAAAGCAGCAACAACTGCTCAGTGGAAACAGAGACTAAAGCATGTCTACATCATGGAACAGATGAAAGCAAATCTGAAAACTTTTTTATGCAAAGATGGAACTGCATTCGAATTTATTTGGACATGTAACCATGCGATCTGCAGGACGAAGCTGAGCTCAGCATAGAGCATGGTTATAAGGCTGGCCCTGACCCCTGCATGAAATGTCTGTCAGTGGATTATGTCTTATTCTGGGGGGTTTTTTACCATTCATTTGTATTATTACTAGGGTTGCAAAGGGGTGGAAATTTCTGGAAAGTTTCAGGTAAATTTCCATAGGAAGTTAATTTGTAAATATTCCAAATTGGAAACTTTCCATGTGAATTTATGGAATTTGAGGGTAACTAAAGGGAAAGGTATCATATCCAAGCATAAATATTTGTTTTGTTACAAGCAGACATCCATCCAAAATAGAAATCATCTATGCATGTGATGGAGGAATGCACAGTGCATGTAGGGGGTGTGGTCTCAATAGCCCTGCAGTAAGCAGTGTGCTATGTTCATGTGATTGAGAAATAGCATAGATATTCAACTGTGCTTGCATGAAATCTGGTGGTTTTAGTCAGGATTATGCTTAAATATATTTCCCCCAACTATATTCAAGTTCCCTATTTATCATCTCATTCCGAACTGACTCTCTTGACTGTTGCTGGCATTATAATGCATAATGTACTGTATTATATAATTATCTTTGCCATATTATATTATGTTATATTACATTATTATTGTAACTACAACTCACGGTCATATTACAAACCTATATTTATTTTTATTTATTGCTTAATCTGTCATTACCGACCATAATCATACCATGTCAACCTGTCACTACTGAACCATTTTTTAATACTGCCTGCAATTACTTCTATCTAATCTAAATTCCATTGTAACATTGTATATATCTAAACTGTATTCTAGCTTTATTCATCTATTTTTATTCGTACTTATCTCATTTTATTTAATTTTATTTAATTTAATTTAATTTTATTTTATTTTATTTTATTTTATTTTACTTATTGAAACTTCTTCTTGATTGTACTTATGTCTGGGTAAAAAAATCAATAAAGTAATATCTTATCTTTTCTCTTATCTTAAAAGCCAACCTTCAATTTAGAAAATTCTTAGTTTATTCCTGTTAATTCCCATGGAAAGTTTCCAACTTTGAAAATTCCTGCAATTTTGCAACCCTAATTATTACTATATATATTTTTATATTTGTATTTAATTTATATATAAATGTTCATTTTATTTTGTTTTATTTATTTCGTCATTATTATTATTATTATTTCCTTTCATTACATAGATGGTAAGTAATGTAGAAACTGTGTCAAACTGTGAAAAATCAAAATAAACACTTAAAAAAAACAACAACCAGTAAAACAATCAGGTAGAAAATAAACCTTCACATTATAAAGAAGAAAGAAGAACTCTGTTTTTCTAGGACATTAAAAGCTTCAGGCAGGTGTATCACACAGCATACTTTCAAGACACAGATAATCATGCTTTTTGATAAGACATAATCTTGCTAGCTTGAATGGTAAGATGAAAAGAATGTGCTTATAGTCCATTTAGACACATTTAATCTCATTATCAACAACATAGTGACTTTAATTTTCAGGTAGGGATCTCAGTGCTAAGTGGATGTTTGGTTTTACTATGACAGACACACATTGCTACTTTGAGTTTACGAGATCACATGTTGCTAGAGCTAACTCATCTGCTACAATAGTGAAGTAGGATTTGTGCTAAACAGCTAAGTCTGGTCAATCTATTCTCTTTTGTTTACTTCACCCAGATGAAAGTGAAAGAATAACTGTAAGCAGAGGAAAGCCAGACCAGAAGTTGGCGCAGGCTAACTAACTCGCTAGCCTTGAAGCAAAGTGACGTTTCTCACCTGAGTTCCAACAACAACTATCTGCGGCAGTTGAATAATGTCTGCGCCGACTGTGTTAAACACATCCTGCAGTTTGTTAATGACAGGTATGAGGGCCTCCATTCTCCCAACCCGTCAGATAGGCAACTTTCTTTACCCTGCCGCCGCACACGGGGACAAAGTCATTCAATGTCCCTCAGCTAAAAGCTACTGGCGTCTCTTTGGAGCTACAAACAACTGCGCACACAGTGACTCAGAGTGGAATCATGGGAGTTGGAGTTCTATTGAGTCTCATTCATACGATAAAGCTTCCCGGCTTTGACTTTAAGTGAACTACATTTCCTAGAAAGGACATCGTACTCTTGTTTAACCAATGAGAAGCGAGATATTTATTTTTCCTCTAGGCAACGGTAACTAAGGTGAACCCCATAATATTTTGAGTGAGAAACTTGAAAACGATGCAGCAGGACCTGTCCTACAGGGGCACAGCCTTTGGGGAATTTAGGTAGCCTATGACGAATTGCGTGTAATATAATTTAAGGGCATTCATTGAAACTTTACATTATCTCTAAGTTATGACATTTATATGTATATACTATATATGTATGTGTATATATATATATATATATATATACGGCAAGCCGTTCAGGAAATGATGATACAACAGCCTGAAAGTCTGAATATATGGAATGAAGTACTTATTTTAGCTTTCATGCCATATATTCAGACTTCATTTAATACATTCAGACTTCATTCCATATATTCAGACTTCATTCCATATATTCAGATTTTCATTCCATATATTCAGACTTTCATTCCATATATTCAGACTTTCATTGCATATATTCAGACTTTCATTCCATATTTTCAGATTTACATTCCATATACTCAGACTTTCATTCAATATATTCAGACTTTCATTCCATATATTCAGATTTTCATTCCATATATTCAGACTTTCATTCCATATATTCAGACTTTCATTCAATATATTCAGACTTTCATTCCATATATTCAGATTTTCATTCCATATATTCAGATTTTCATTCCATATATTCAGACTTTCATTCCATTTCAGACTTTCATTCCATATATTCAGACTTTCATGCCATATATCAGAATCAGAATCAGCAGAATCAGAATCAGAATCAGCTTTATTCGCCAAGTATGCTTGAACACACAAGGAATTTGACTTTGGTAAACTGTGCTCTCTTTGTACAAGGCATAAGAATAGGAATAAGAATAAGAACTACAATAAAAAAATAAAATGAAAATATAATAACAATAACCTTAGCTATAAATACAAAGAAACAACAAATAGCTTGACTAATATGTACAGGCTAAAATAATATGATAAAGTGCAGTGGTGAGTTGCAGAGGTAGTTTTACATTATAAAATAGAAGTTAAATAATACAAAAAATAGAAATATGGAATTCTGCTTGAGAATTGTTGCATTGTATATCTACATGTATATTTACATGTAGATGTACTTACATGTAGATGTAGATATTCAGACTTTCATTCAATACATTCAGACTTTCATTCCATATAATCAGACTTTCAATCAATATATTCAGACTTCATTCAATATATTCAGACTTTCATTCCATATATTGAAATTCAATATATTCAGACTTCATTCCATATATTCAGACTTTCATCCCATATATTCAGACTTTCATCCCATATATTCAGACTCTATTCAATATATTCAGACTTTCAATATATTCAGACTTTCATTCAATATATTCAGACTTTCATTCAATATATTCAGACTTCATTCCATATATTGAGACTTTCATTCCATATATTGAGACTTCATTCCATATATTGAGACTTCATTCAATATATTCAGACTTTCATTCCATATAGTCAGACTTTCATTCAATATAGGCCTATTCAGATTTTCATTCCATATATTCAGATTTTCATTCAATATATATGTTGCAGCTATTTGTTTATTTTTTGTATTTAGTTGTTATTTAGTTTAGAAATAATAAGCAGTATTATTATTAGTAGTTGTTGATTGATCTAAACTTTTCTTTTTCTTCTTAAGTTAGATTTTGGGGTTATATTTTTTGCTAGTCATTTGTTTAATATATTTTAAAAAAAAATTATATGTAGCATTTCTTTTGTTTGTTTGGTAATTAGGAACTGTGGGCACCTGAGGTTATTTAGGTAGGTAGGGGGCAGAAGGCCGGCATGCACCTGGGTGGGCCTATGATTTTTTACCAGCACAAGAGAGGCAGCAGGAGCCGTGATTTTCTTTGTTCCTTTTGTTTGCTTGCTTGCCATCAAAATAAACCATTGGAAACCGCTGAACTCTTGCATGGACATTGGACTTCTTTTGCCTGCGTAAATCACAGCCCCACGGTGCATCAGTGACGCTTTGATTGAGTTTAGTTAAAGTTTGAGTTTGATATTTTGATTTGTCTTTGAATTTTTTATAACAATTGGCCACTACAATAATTTTAGGCCATTCATTGAAACTTTACAGTACTTATCTCTGAGTTATGACATTTATATATATACATGTATATTAATGTACATCATGCTGTGTAAGTATCATCACAGGGTTGTTTTTCAAGCAGACAACATGCTGAAATGCATTAAATCATTAATACTGCCAACACAACATATATATAGAAAATTCTAAACACAAAAAATCATACACAAGGGAGATTAGTTTGGTCTTTACTTTTTATTTCTAAAAACACATTTTCTTTGTGCACAAAAATGAAAGTGCCATATATATTTACAAAAGTATTAATACAAACTATAAATATAACACTACATTGTAAACAGAGCATGTCACCATTACAAGTTTTAAGACATAAGGTAAACTGAGGATCAATTGGAAGAATTGTATGAACAGTGTTGTTTATTTCCAACTGGTCAGCACAAGTCAGAAGCCATTTCAAAATGCAAACAGTCTACGTTTGATTATTGTACGTACTAGCAGTGTTTCTACTGGGAAACTTTGTAACCACCAATTTAAGTCACCATACCTCTGATGATTTGTGTAGTTAAATTTAAAGCATTGTAATTCTGATGTAAATCTACATTTTGAAAAAAAGATCACCAAGTATAATTCAGTGTTGAAACTTTTTGAATCAAGTATAACATCAATCTAGATTTCTTGCCAACTAATATTTTCCACTTCACAATTCAAAATGATGCTTTAGTTACTTTGGTTGAGGTTTCACCAAAAATGCGAAGTTCCCAAAGATGTGACTAGCAAATTTAGTGCATGAATATATGGGGAAAAAAATATTTGGTACAAACATCAGTTTAACAAGTCAACATTTAGAGGGTCAAAGACCTTTGTTGAAATTGCTCACCATTTGTCAACCAGAAGCAAAGCATCCACTGACTGCTATTGTTCCCTCCTACAGCTGGCCATAACAAAACCTTTACAATAGAAACAAAAGGTTGTACAAAAGAACAAAGCGGAGTGGTGAACTGCTGATGAACTTACATATGGGTACTCCATGTATCACTCATACAATGTAATAAGTTACATTTACATACCCCTCATCTCATGAGGTGCTTAAAATACTGACAAAATGCTCCCTGTCAGTTTACATCAACAATAAGTGAAAAAGTACTACAATACTGTACAAGTCAGTGGGCACATACACAGGGGATAGCTTAAACAAAACATAGCTTATTTAAATTTAATCTAAGCTAAGTAAACTGAGTATTTACTGTAAGTCATTTGAGGCCTGGATGTTTGATCTGTTTAAACTTCACAGTATTCAGGCCAAGTGGCTTCCGTTTCACATTCAACAGTGCTGTTTCCCCTTAAGACAATCTTATTTCAGGATTAATAATACACAGCATCTTAAGATGCAGTGCAGTCTGTGTAAGTGGTTACCATGTTTCCTCTGCGTTGTGTCACTGTTCTACAGTGTTGTTTTGATGCACCATGAAACCTGCTTTCAGCCTGTTTGGTGTGTCTGTCAAAGGTAAACATCCTCTCTGCATCATCGAACAAGTCCTCAAAGAAACCTGCTCCAAAACTTCCCTGAAAGTGTCTCTTATGGCGGCTGTGGGGGTCCTTGTGGGACCTGGAGTGTTCATCAACATGTCTTCTGTGACGGGCATGCCTGTTATGGCTGTGGATGTCAAAATCCTTGAAAATGTCATCGAAATTGAAGGCGAACGGTTGATGGGGACCCTGTCTGTGTCTGCTTTGCGACTCCCCAGAGAAATATGCAGAGTTGTCAACGAACTGATCATACTGTCTTCTTCTGGTTTCGTCTGATAAAGTCTCATAAGCTGCAAAAAGAAGAGCAAAACTGAGTCAAGAAATGAAATGACAATATCTTTAGAAGGCATGGCTTTCATAACAAAGATCTGAAATATAACCTTAGTGAAATATAACAGGTAAGAGAAGAAAATGATTTATCATACATCCAAAAAACCCTACAAAAAGCAACAGTACCTTCAGCTATTTCTCTGAACTTGATCTCAGCGTCCGGGTTCTTGTTCTTGTCTGGGTGGTATATCATTGCAAGCCTGTGGAAAGCCTTTTTGATCTGTCGTTCAGAGGCATCTTTCGGCACTCCCAGTATGTCGTAGTAGTCCTTCTTGGCAAGTATCAGCTCTGTTATCATAAGGACGCACACTGCAAACGTTACAGCCGACTGTGCAGTTGCCATAGCTTGGATTGACCCTACATTTAAGAGAGACAAGCAAACTGTAAGAGGGTGTTGCATGCATCAAGCAGAGTGGTTACACATGTGGAGAGTAACCAGGTACTTTAGTTATTGGATAAGGTGTAACTCCAATATGATGTTAAGAAATTACTTAAGCTAGACAAATTCCTTTTAAATAAGCAGACCTGCCAACACTCCCGATTTAGGCGGGAGTCTACAGCTTTTTAACTCATTCTCCCGCTGTACTCCCAAGTTGTTATTTCTCCAGATAATCTCCCTATTTCACGTTGATGTCAACGAAATGAGTGTCCCTCAACTTCTTTTTCAAGAACTCCTCTACTTGAGCCTTATATTCAAACCCCCAAAAAACATCCACCCCTCCTCTCTCTGTAGATGGGTTGATCCAGAAGACTCTGCATGACATGGTTTCTGACAGCAGGTTAACACAGACACACAGGTAGACAGGAAGCTGTGTAACACCGGTAGCTGAAGTGTTCATTAGACGAATTGTTATGAGTTCAACAAACTTCTGCACTGTTTTAAGATTTGATCCATCCCTCATTAAAGTGGGTTAGCCCTGTTCTTGCTTGCTAACTTAAGTTGTGACGTGCAATAACACAGCCTCGTCTTAAAAGTTCATCAGGAGAGTTTAGAGCCCTGTGAGTCTGATGACAGAGTGCTGACAGTGTCACTATCACAATATCACAGGTGAAGTTATTAAATCACTAAACTATACCTGATAACCTCAGGTGGAGATACAGAGGACATCTCTTCCTTCTTTAAATAAAGAGCAGAAAGCAGCAGAAGCTGAGGATGCAGAGGTTACTGCAGGTCAGATAACATTTAGCTGTAGGTAATAAATAGGATTTAAAGGACCCAGATAAATGACTTTAAAAAGCACATAGAGATGTAGATTAATGTCACAGAGACTCCTGCATTGAAATAATACTATAATGGTATTAACATCAAAATATGGTGTCAATGCAAACCACTCAACCTGGAATATGTGTTTGTTACTCCTCACTGCAGTGGCTCACTCTACTCTCACTCTTCAACATGTTTATGAATTTTGTCTTATTTTTAAGACATGGATTTTTAAAAATGTTGTAAGTTTTCTTTTTCATATTTTAATGCAACCTTTGAAATTAAGATACATTTAAAGTATTTGACTTACATGTATTAATGTATAAATGTATTAATCTGCAGTTCAGGCTTATATATGGACGGGGTTGCTGGATAGAGGCTGATTTTACGATACTCCAGAAAATCTATTTTTCACAGTCCAATGTTGGCAGGTATGAATTAGAGTACTACACTTTGCAGAGATCCATTTTATAACTTGGGCTGCAAAAGAGCCCTACAGGAACATTTGCCTTAAATTATGATTAAAAACTAAAATAATACTCATTACCAATATAGAAAGTATTTAGATGTATTCCTGTGTAAGTTCCTTTAAACATTATATCTTTGACTGTTTCAGTGCTATGTCATCAGACACCCGTCACTGCTCACGTTAGCTGACGTCTGCTAACACACTGCCCATGAATCCTTCCTCCCTCCGGACCCTCACTTACCTTTCTGAGGAAACGACTTCTGCCTTCAAGGTGAACTGCAGATCTGTACTTCTTTACCCACGCTAAACATTACAGCTTTAAAATATGATTTATGGTTGCATGTATTATCAACATGCAGCGGTTACCGACAGCATCATTTCAGTCTTCTTCGGAGCTTTCATGGCGAATGTAAGATACTGCACTTCTGCCCTCTATCGGTCAATGGAGGTAATGATCCCTACCCACATGCCCGACAGTGACCCTGATGTTCTGACATTCACAGCTTTACAAGTTATTCTTATACTATGTACATACCAGTGGTCCAGCTCTATGGTACATACCTAATATATAAAGCATTTAATGTAATTGATATAAGTTGCAGTCTGATTAATCATTAAAGCATATTTAAACGATTTTTGTACTTTTGTTATAAAAAAACTAAAGCTGATACTTCAGTGTGTAACTGTCTTTCCATTTCAATCAGACTTTATTTATAAAGCGCTTTTCATACGATGACATTATAACACAAAGTGCTGTACATAAAAACATAAAAACAACTTAAAATTACAGTGACCCTGAAGGAAAAAATTTTTTTACAAAAGATGAATCACTTTTACAAAGTTGGAGACAATTTTACATTCTGGAAAACATTTTTACATTCTATAAAACAAAATTACATCAGCAAACGCTTTTACCAAGGCCAAAACAAATTTACATTTAAGGAAACAATTATACAAAAGACGGAACACTTTTACCATTGAGACTGACTCCTTTTAGCCTGACTCTGTTTAGCCTGAGGCTATGTGGTCTGAGGCCGTTTCATCTGAATTCTGAGACATGATGGAGGTTTTCAGGAGATATGACAGAGCTTTTCCAGAGACACGATGCCTTTTCATGGTATAAGTGTTTTGCTGATGTAATTTTGTTTTATAAAATGTAAAAATGTTTTCCAAAATGTAAATTTGTCTCCAACCTTGTAAAAGTGTTTCATCTTTTGTAAATTTGTTTTGTCCTTCAGGGCCACAGTATAAAATAGAATAAATCAAGAAAAAGATCCCACCCCCAGCGCAACCCCAAACCCGTCCCACAATCCTAAGGTTAAGAACACAATATAAACAACAATAGTAATAAAAAGGAGCTAAAAAGAAAAAAAAAAAAAGTACTGCTTTTGTCTAAACAAAAGTCAAGTTTTACTTCAGTGTTTACCTGTTGTAAGGAATAATAATATGTACATGTAAATGTGAATAATGTTTTTTTGCAATACTGAAAAAAAATAAATTTCTAAGATAATAAAACAGTAAAATATTAATATCATTATATTTGTGTATATACGTTTTTCATCATGGGGGACACATTATTAATACTGCAAGAATATTATATTGTAATATTGTACCGAATCCGCCTAACCAAAACAAGTCTGAGGGATGCCGGTGAATATTTAAAGTTGATCCTGTGCTTCAGTCAACCCCTATGGGGAGAGTTTCTCCACCAATCAACACGCTCCATTTGAGGGGCCAAGCGAAAGACAGCCAATAGCAGAGCTGACAGAGCGTCACGTGACCATTGTTTTTCTTTTGACTGACACTGGCACGTCATTATGGAAATATAGTGTCAGGTCGAATGACCGTGTGTGTGTGTTTCCATACTGAGTTAGAGTTTAGTGTAAACGCTTTCGAAGGTATGCAGCTCCGTGAGAATAATAAGGGACTTCTGGCTTTGGTGACACGACGACATCTTTGACTGGTAGGGATTATTCGAGTTCTGTGGGGTCTTGTATGCTAGTGAGCTAGCTAGCTGCTGTGTTCAGTGTGAGCCGAGCTAACAGCTAGTTGCTGGTGTTGAGGCATGTTATTATCATAGACTATAAATGATGTTATTATTAAATGTTATGATGAGTAGATGTGAGCAATGTTGTCGTGCGATAAGTGAAGACAATTTACCCAGACTTAGGAGCAGTGTTGTATTTAGTTCTCATTGTCATTCTCACCGTTTTATTTCTCACTGTTTTATTTCATTCATGTCAACATCTTGTTTTTGTTGTTGTTTATCACCAGGTGTATGAAAAGGGAGAGCATAGATCTAGTTTTCCTTGGATATTTCTGGATGGCTCACGCTCTTGTGACCTGAAAACATGAGTTATTTGTGGTCTCCCATTACCTGGGTGAGAGTAAGCAGAGCGCTTCATCTGTGTCAAACTCATGCTCGCAGGTCAACAGCATCACTCTCCTTGTGTGGTAACTCTCACTGCAGGGTTCATGTTCTGCAAACGTACTGCTACAAGATTGGCTATATCAGCTGGAGACACATCCACCACCTGAGGATCACTGGGCGTAAAGGATGGCTCTTTAAAGCAAACCAGGCTAGACAGAGGCTTGGGCTCCACACCAGCTCCCCATACTTGAACACTTCAGCTTCACGTTGGTCTGCTAGTCTGAACCAACAGATGTCTCGAGTCAGGAGCACACTGGACACAGTTTCCAAAGCTGTGAGTGGGACACATACAGAACTTTTCTCAAAAATCGCCAGACTCAAGCCTAATG